>NW_027491658.1:0-600000 GCF_021521415.1 Bidens hawaiensis | reverse complement strand
AGTAAGTTGATAATCCAAGTAAGAAACACTTTAGCATAATCCATCAGGTACAGGCTGACTCTAAGGTCAAATTCATAAATTTCCATCTGTGAAGTCACACGTGTTTTTTTAGAAAATTCTTGAAAAATTATTATTAAGATAAACTTGTGTAACGAAAATGCCAAAGGACAGGGAAATCATGGTGTTAAAATTGTTTGAATAAATATGGATTTGATATTTAAAAAGTTATTTTGACGCCTCTTTTATGTGTTACATTTGTTTTCATTTCTATACAGATATTGGCTCTCAGTTGGTGCACAACCATCGGATCCAGTTCAACGTCTTTTGTTTAGAGCTGGGCTGCTACCACCACCACCAATGGTTGCAATGGGTCAGAAAGGAGGGCCTCGTGACACCCGCCCAGTTGACCCGTTGACTGGACGGGTCATGATCCCCGAGCAACCAGCCAAACCTAGTAATGAATCAGTGGATGCTTAAGAAAATAAACTGCCAACTTCCCAACTGTCGTTTTTGATGCATGCTGCTTTCGCTTTTGGGTTGGTTATATGGTTATGTTCAGAACTGTTTGCAAGGTTAGAAGAGAAAATTGAGATGGTCGAGTTGTATACCGATGGTTCAATGGGATAGTTGTGTATGGTTGAAGTATGTTTTGTATGTTAATTGGTTTTAACTATGGTTGATGTTTTTTGCTTAAAAACTATGTTTTGTATGTGAATTGGTTTGATCAATGCATATTTTGGTTGGAATTTATGCATCTTTTTATATGTTTTTTGTTTTTTAATAAATATTTGTTATGAAAAAAATACTTGTGCTAATGATAAAGTTGATATAATTCTCTGTTTATTTCCTATGTACCAAACAAGAGAAATGATTCTCAGCTATATTTCTCTACTGAAATCTCTGTACTACCAAACAGAACAGTCAATTCTCATTCTCCAGACCAATTCCCTTTCTCTGCAATTCCATTTCTCTATTCCATTTCTCTGCAATTCCATTCTCTGTACCAAACACCCCCTAAGAGTTTTCATCTCTATCTCCGAAATTATAGTTTTATAAAATAGTGATTCTCTAATACATAGATACATTATCCACCAATCACCATCTCCTATAAATATGATGAATATATAAGAAATAAAAATAATAATATAATAAATTTTTGCGAGTAAGATAGAGATCGAGATGAAAAATGAGATGCGATAGGCTAAACAAAACATAAAGAAATGTAATATTTGTGCTTTTATTCTGGTCGGAATGAGTTTCGGCCCGACCCAAAACCCATGTAAATTCAAAACCTTTTCTAACATGAAACCTGCTCGCATTCGAAATCCTTTCCATCCCGATAACCATCCTGAACCCAAACCTGTATGAACTGAAACCCATTCCAAACTGAAACCTGAGCCGACCCAAAACCCGTTCCAAGCCAGTCCTGACCCAAACCCATCTTGACCTGCAACCCGTCTTGACACAAAATTGTTTCGACCCGAAACCTGTTGAGACCATAACAAAGCAACTCTAGTATCAATCGACCTGTGTGACTCAACTCGTTTGTCACTCTTACGCTTTGTTCCTGAGTGTTCCCATTAAAAGAATGAAAGGAAAGGAAATGGAGAGAAAAAAGTGGAGTGTTGTGTTTCCGAGTTTCATTAAAGGAAAGAAACAAGAAAATGTGTGTTCCCGACTTTCATTAAAGGAAAGAAAGGGAAGGAAAAGAAAGAAAAAACAAGGTAAAATGGATGAGTTTGGTTTCTTTCCAAATTGGAAAGAATTGAAGGGAAAGGAAAAGAAAGGAGAGGAAAGAAAATGGAAAAGAAAGGAAAGGAAAGGAAATGATTCTTTTCCTTTCTCTCCTTAACTCAACTCGAGAACACAGCGTAAAGGGGAGAAAGGAAAAGAAATGAATGGAAAGTAAAAAGTTGATGTGTTCCTTAGTTTTTTTAGAAGAGAAAGGAAAAGAAAGATAAAAATAATGTGTTCCCAAGTTTAATTAATGGAAAGAAAGGAAAAGAAAGAGGGAGAAATAAAGAAGAAAAGTGGGTGGAAAACGTTCTTTTCAAAATGGAAAGAATTAAGAAGAAAGGAAAAGAAAAAGAGAAATGAGATGAAATGGAAAAGAAAGAAAAGGAAAACTTTCTTTTCCTTTCCTTTCTCTCGTTAAATAAACTCGGGAACACAACGTGTAGTGGATGTGAGGAGAAGAATTCCAATTCCAATAATAATTATCCAATCTTAGTACCAACTACTGTTTTTTTTAAATCCATTCCAATTCAAATTCCAATTCATTTAAAAAAATATGTGAACCAAAGTTCCAAACGCCAAATAAAAATATATATTAATATAAAATGACACCACTATATATTTTCGTTAATTGTACATCCGATATCCAAATTGTATGGGTCAAGTTATTCTATAAAGGGTAACAAAAATGAGAAGTGTGAGAAGCCATAAATAATTGACACGTGTCAAGTGGGGACCAAAAGAAAAAAAAGGGTATAGAGGTAATTGTACACATTTTCTCTCTCCACATGCAAGACACATGTTAATACCCTCATCATTTTAGAACGTTTATAACTTTTTCATATGAAATTTTTTTTTAAAAATTCATCATAATAACAAACGTTTTCTTTTTATTTTTAATGAGTATGATTTTTGTTATATACAATTTAAAACAAAAATCACGTCATTGTGTCTTTTCGCACACCATTGTGTCTTTTATCGTCATTGTGTCTTTTCGCACACCATTGTGTCTTTTCGCTTATCATTGTGTCTTTTTTCGTCATTGTGTCTATTCGCTAATCATTGTGTCTTTTTTCGTCATTGTGTCTTTTCGCACACCATAGTGTCTTTTCGCTTATCTTTGTGTCTTTTCTCGTCATTGTGTCTTTTCGCACACCATTGTGTCTTTTCGCTTATCATTGTGTCTTTTTTCGTCATTGTGTTTTTTCGTCATTGTGTCTTTCAACTCATCATTATGTTTTTTTAAATACCAATAACACCGTTCTGTAATAATAATATGTAAAAATAATGATAAAATAAAAACAAATTATCTAATACATAAAACACAATGATTAATACATGTTACACAATAACTTGAAATGTAAAACACAATGTGAATACGTATAACACAATGACCTAAAACGTAAGACACAATGGTGAATACGTATAACACAATGACCTAAAACGTAAAACACAATGGTGAATATATATAACACAATGACTTGAAACGTAAAACACAATGGAAACAACATATTACACAATGACTTGAACGCAATACTATTTTTCTCAAATTAAATGAATTTGTCATATGTCAATCCGAATAAAAGACAATGAACGTATTACACAATGACTAAAAGTTAATGACGAACAGAACGACACAATGACGTAATCTTTGTTTTAATTTTTGTCTTTGTTATGAGTACCAACTGAAAAATATAATAATCAAAATCTATAATCCTACTAAATTATTAAAACAATTGAGATTGGATCCACATGGCCCTTCTCTATTGGTCTATTCTCTTTGTTTCCAAATATATCATATACTTCTCTAATTTTCTTAACAATTAAATAAATCAAAAATAAATTCAATTACCAATAATTAATGTAACAAATTAAGTTTAAGAATAACAATATAATTACAATTCCAATATTCCAATATTACAATAACCGGTTTTCTTATGAGTCGTGTAATATTCAATTCCTTTTAACCTAATCACCCAAATCCCTCTTTCACTCCGCTATTATTTTACATCGATCCGATAATGATTTCATAGATCCTGCAATTGTAATCAACCTTGGATTTTGCCTAAATTAGTTTGGTCTACGGTAAATTAAAACTCCATTATTTGAAGACAATGATTGATTTGATTAGATCCGGCAATTAATTTCAGTAGATCCATAACGATGTACCTGCTCAGCATCTGGAAGTATACTGTTACTCATGTCTTCACATCTATGATCGTTTTCCCCGTCAATCGACTTTTTTTCGGGTCACTAAACCATCAGGTTTGTATGGTTAATTGATTTATTATTTTAGATTACTAATTTAGGTTAGCATGTATAATGTTTAATTGTTAATTGATATGTTTCATATCGATTGCTCTGTTTAATTCCTATGTTTAATTGATTCCAAATTTCAATTACAGTTTATGTTAATTTTTTTTTATTTGTATTTTAGATTAGTAACTTAGGTTAGTATGTTTAAATATATGTTTAATGTTTTCGAGTAATGTTTTATACTATATGTTTAATGTTTAATGTATAATGTATGTTTAATCTTTAATTTAATGTTTAATGTTTAATTGAAATTGATATTGCATCTATAGGATTGAATATAAAAGTTCCTAAACACTGATTACAATTTAAATTTTGAATTGATCATACTTTGGTTTATTTTTAGATGTGTTGTAAGTTGATTTGTATCGATTCATATCATTATTACAACCTAACAACTTATTACGGATTTAAATTTAAATTGAAAGTCAACTTAATGTGTCTACTTTTATAAACATCAATTATAATTTAATTGATATGGGTTATTATTGTTTGGTTACAGAAAAATCCCTAATTGCATTCTCTAAATTTACTATATTTATTACTACCAATATAAGTAAACATTAATTATAATTTAATTGATATGAGTGAGAGTTATTATTGTTTGGTTATTCAAAACTCCCTAATTGTATTCCCTAAATTTACTATATTTAGACATTTCCTTTTTATGGAATGAATCAAACTTTCAAACACAATCTATTTATCTATATATATACTATAATTCGAATACACAAATTCTCACAATTCTCACTTCCTTACTCAAAATTCTTATGTCTCAAACTTATACCCTAAGCTCTATGAATATGTCTACATATATGTATATGTGTGTGCATATCTACTGTAAAATATTTATTGTTTCAATTTTAATAAACATTATGCTCTTTGTTCTTCCCATAAATACATTTTATCTAGGATATATGTTTTGTTTTCCGTGGTTGAGAATTTGAGGTATTTTATGGTTAGCCATTAATGATTCGATCCTAAGTATATATTTTATGGTTTTCACTGATGCATATTCCGGTTCTCGAGAGTCCACTGATCTATTTTAGAGAGTAATGTAATGGCTTGCTATGGTGAGTGACAAGCTAATATTTTATTGTAATATTATTTTGACTTTGTGTGTTGGTGTATATACTTATATAATGTTATTTTGGTTGTTGCAGTTGCACATGGAGCTTCTCTTTTTGGCTCTTCAAAATTGAATTTGTAATTTTTTTGTATTTTGTTTGTTTATAATGAATGATATATTTTTAATTTATATATGAAGCTTATATATTTTTTCTTTACGCATGGACGAATCAATCAATGGATTTATTTCTCTTCGATTGAGCTTGATGAAAACATCAGGGTTGGGGTATGCTACCTACATCAAACATGTTAGTTATTCTTTTATTTCATTTTTAAAACACACACACACACATGTATATGAGAAATACATATTTTAAAACACACACACATGTATGCTACCTACATATTTTAATATTTTATCTTTGTTTTTAAGTATGAGAATACATAGTTGTTGTGATGAGAGGTCTTGATGCTCTAAACACACATCTTGCCACATATACTTTCTTAGTTGGTGATGGTGTGTGATTGGTTGAAATCATCATGGCATGTAACTTGATTTAGGCTTTAAAATGTAGCGAAAGAGCTTTACATCTGAGTATCCTTAGGTATTTCTTAACCAAAGAAACTTCTTGATTTACTACCTCAAAGTAAGATGGTCTTGGATTCTTGTAAAAGGTTGTACTCAAGTCCAACTTCTGTGAAGTTGCAATTAAAGGTATTTTTCGTTTTTTTTTAGTTTTTTACATTTCGTTTAAATATGAAACCCTTGTCTTTTGCAAACCATTTCTATATGAATGGGTCTGTCAAGTTATGTTTGTTTCATTTATGGGTGTCATTATGAGTAATTTTCCATTGGATTAACAGTATGATATAGCACCAACATTAAATTAAAATTTTGAATTTGTATGTTTGAAATCAATAGACGTTACTTGAATCCATAACTAAAATTTTATACACTTAATGAATTATCTTATAACTTTGGAAACAAGTAAACATAAGTTATAAAATCATTTCAATATTCTTTCCTAATGGTTATGTGTTTACTGATATGAGAATTTGAATGTTTGTTAAGAAATTTGACTTGTGTTAAAAGAGTTATTTTTTTTTTTCAAGATTTTAAACTATGAAATTAGATTTTTTTTTCCTGTAGCTTTTGGTTTTATTAAAGTGAGAGTAGAATTACAAAGTTTATGATTTATATTTAGGAACTGTAACAATTACAATAATGTATTCCCTAAATTAATAAAATCGAGTTGTTCAGCTCAATTGTAAATTAGTCTTCGTGTTAAAAGCCTACACTTTTTTACACGATTTGAGATGGAATGGTATCGATCTGCATCACGCAAAGATGTTCAGTTGATGATATGTTTGTTTTTGACAATTTAGTGATATGCATTTTTCTATCGAAATGCTTTTAGATCTTGTGTGTTCATAGCTAATTGTTATTTTGATTGTTGCATTTAGGTGTAGAAGGATGTCACACAAGAAAAAGAATGGTTTACTTGGATTTCTTTCTAGGAAATGTGTTGCTCCTAAGGGTGAAAAAGGCACATTATTGTTTTCATTTATTTATTGAGATTTGGTACTTTTATTTTATTTTTGTCAAGTTTTTGATGACTACTTCACTCAAAGTGTTGGTGTATTAAGGGCAAATTCCTAAATAAACATATTAGAGCAAATAGGATCAATTTGTTGCCATTCTGATATTTAAGTTGTATTTGATGGATTATTCAAATAATGTTTTACCAGAATTTATATTGGCAAGGTTGTGAATTTTCATCTATCCAACACATGTAGTTGTCTGTAAATATGAAACTATTTTTTTTCTTTATATGAAAATTAGTTTTAACGGTAATTAGTATGAACAATCCGAGAGTAAACCGGTAACACGGCTGGTTATTTTATATATAGTTATAGTTGTGTATCGAACTTTTTATTGACTCGGTTTTGAGATAATTTGGTTAAATTTTTACTATTTTTAAAAATAATTAGATGTAGGTTGTTATTTCTTGAAAAATATTCGCTTAATATAAAACAAGCTGAAGACTTTTTTTAGTCAAAGTTGACTTTTTGATCATTTGTGATTTTCAGAGGGTCAACACCGACTTCTGGTGAGCTCTGAATCTCATAATCAGTGTGGGTTAAGTATGGGGTTTATATGATTACAAGTTTATTTGCTAAGCCTCAAGTTCAAATCAATGAAGCCATTTCATTTATGAAAGTTAAAGTGTTAAGCATCATGGGTTGTGAGGTTGTAGCTACAATTTAAATTCTTTTTCAATTGCAATGGGGTTAAGCATGCAATGTGGAAGCTACAGACAGTTTGTAGTTACAACCTAAAAGCTCAAAATTACTTAAATCATGCTTAGAGTATATTGGTCTTTTGGTATTATGATAAAAAAAAATTAGCTATCATGAGAATTGAGAAGCAGATGATTGTTATTATATGTAGGCTGATGGTGAATTCTTACAAGCTGGTATTATCTTAGGAAAGCTTGGTATTTTGGAACTTTGGTCAATTTTAACCACCTCTTGGTCAATTGTGATATTAGGAAAGGTTTGACTTTCCTGGTCAAATCTGACCATCGAGTCAAAGTTTGGCGGATCAATTGCATGTTTGGTTTCTGTACACATTGCAATGGTAATGAATATTTTAGTTATCAACTAAATATGATAGTTATAATCTTTATCTATATTTTACTTTATAAAGCATATGTATGTGTTTCACGCACGCAAAGTGTGGGTTTCCCCAATATATTTATCAAACCTAAACAACTGTCTCATAATCTATAAAAAAAACCGAGAGTTTTAAGAGGATAAAAAATGCAAACGCATTTGGGTAGGCCTGTTATCAAAGTAAAAGTAATTTTAGGTACTAATATTGGTTATCACACTTACTTCTGTTTAGTTCAAGAGAAGACAGTTTTTCGTTACAGTTTGTTTTTCTATGACCATTAACAGAAGTCAATGTTAGTCTCAAAATGCTTATTTTAGATAAACAATGTAAAGTTAAAAAAATAAACAACAAATATGGTTTATAGAGAAATATTTAGTAGTTTACGTTTTAAAGTTTAATATTCCGTTTCTAAATATTGTACTGTGTAATGTCATTCTCTGTAAGTTTAAGTCTTTCAATATTATGTTTTCCTTGGGATATGACTTACAGTTATAAATCATATAGGCGTGTCAGAAAAACATATTAAAATATGGTGTCGTTTGAAATTATATATGTGTTTGTCACACCCCGCCAAAGCGGAAGCGCGGGCGAGTGACGTCATGTATACCGTAAGCATATGATTATCGCAAAATACATGTATTAGGATACCAATAGTATTAAGAAGCGTTTACAAATCATAACTTATTTTCAAACAAAGTTTGTTGAAAACAATTAGGAGATTTCTCGTATATGACCCTAAACATCGATAGGGTTATACGAGCAAAATCCTCCAAAATAGTATCCTAATTATGCATTGAGGTCCCGTCTTCATGATTCCTTATGAGCGTTGTTAATTCCCTGAAAAACATACGTTTAAAAAGTCAACACAATGGTTGGTGAGTTCACAGGTTTTAAGACTCGATATGAAATCAAGTTATTCATAAAACGTTGAATCAGTTCGCAAATAAGTATACGATAATCTGTTGAAACAAATACGATGATCCTCCATAGACTAGCTAAATCTACGAATCAATATGACGAACCCTGAGCCTATAACCAAACCACGACTTATAACCTTTTGCCCTGTTCAAATCTCACAGATGGAATATACGCACCCTGTTTAGATGCAATATCGGAGGTTAGCGCGACTAACCTAACAGTAGGGGGAAATGTCAACGTCAATAGTACTATTCGTATATTCCTGTGGCTAACTCTGTTAGCTAATGGTTATAGTATGCAAGTAAGGGACTTATAGCACTACATAGTTCAACTCATGTTCGCATAAGGATTGTGTGTTTTGTTTCTAATTATCGTATATAAAAGCAGTTGTGTATGTTTTCCACCCCTGAATAAATAAAACAGTAAAACCTTAAAAAGGGGGGTAGTGAAACTCACCTCGTGCGTTCATTGTCCAGTTCGTTGGCAGTTTTAGTTTGGACCTGGGATCTGCGCTGCCTTCACACGTCCTAAACGCGTAAGGTCAGTTAGTTACCGTTATCTACTCAGAAGTCGGTTTATGCTAGTCGCTTTTACCCAACTAGTAGTTTCGTTAATTCGTTTGTGCCGGTTGCTTTCACCAACCAGTCGTTTCGTTTGTCGTGTCGGTTGCTTTCACCAACCGAACGTTTCGTTCAAGGTATCGGTTGCTTTCACCAACCGATCATTTTGCTTATTTCGTAAATAGCTTGTCATACGCTAGTTTTTGGACGACTCGTTGGTGATAAGTTTTTGTAATCCTTTTGAAAAATGAAGATCTTTATATCAATAGAAATATTAAGAATCTAATTTACTATATACGTTTCTCATTCATTCGTTTCGGCCTTTTAATGTAATTGTCGTTTTGTCTAACGATTTCGCTCAGTCGAGTATTGAATAAATAAATATATATAATTATATAATATATTTATTATTTTCCAGAAAATAATACTTTTAAGTTACGGCCGATGCTTTAATAAAATATAGTTTTGTTGTATTTTTGTTTATATATTTCTTAACCGACTTTAGGTATCGTTTGGACCGTTTAACTTGTAAAATTTATTACTTATACGTTCAATCCATATATATATTTTCCGACATATATATTTATGTAATTAATATTACTTGGTCTCTAAATGTTATACTTATTTTCCTTCCTGAGTAATATCCAGAAGTTTACTTCTGTTTCTTTGTCGGTTTAAGAATAAATATATATTATTTGTTGTTTGTTGTTTTAAACACAAAAACTATATTTTACCTAAAATTTGTATTTAAGCATTTATAAACGTACTAGGTTATTAACCCGTGTATGACACGGGTTGAAATATTGATATTTTCGAACAAACACATGTCATTTGAAAGGACAACATAAGTTGTTATATGTTATTCGGGACGACAACATACTTAAAGTTGTAAATGATATTGGTACGAAAACAAATTATTGTGAAACACAATGATAAACCCAAATAACATTCAAATTACAATCTTTGAATACATAACAAAGGTTAAAAATGTAAAATTTATAAGCTACAAAAAGACTTTCTTAGAAACCATATTTATTCTTTATTTGTAATCTTGTCTTCCTTGTTTAATATAAAAATTTTAACACCACTCTTCGCTCTTGATAAAACTACATAGAGTTGTCTATGTGTAAACACCGGGTCTTTGAGATATATGTCAACTTTTGCTAGAGATTGACCTTGACTTTTGTTAATGTTCATTGCAAAACAGACTACAACTGGAAAAAACTATCTTTTCTACAATATAAACGAAAGTTTCTTATCTGAAGGTGTTAGACAACAACGAATTATATAGGTGTGATAACCAGTATTAGTACCTGAAATAACTTTTAGTTCAACAAAACACCTACCCAAATTAATTACTCACAATTTAGTTTCATTACACAAATCGTTATTCTGATCCATATTGCTTAGTAACATTATTGGCACACCGACTTTTAAAACCATTCTATGAGTCAAAATAATTTCAGTCTTTTTGATTTTATTTACCATAATGTGTTTATGAAAGTTTTATTTCAAATTAAAATATAAATAAATAATTGGTATGATCTTAATTAAAAACCAAAAAACTGTTTTTTATATACACCACAACTAAATTTGTGAATTTTGTTGCTAAGTTTGAAAACAATATAAACTGAGTAAACCAAATATAAGTAAAAAAATAATGGAGATATATCTTTGCGCCTCTAATTAACATAAATTGATTCGTATACACATCTTAATTAAAACACATAGTTCAAATGGTTTTTAGGAAAATAAAATAGTATTAGATAACTGAAAATTATGTTTCGTATAATTTTAAAAAAGAAAATAGAAAAAAGAAACGTGTAAACATACATTCAGTGTTATTTAAACTTTGTTTATTAAAAATGTATAATGTAGTTAATAATAAATATATTAAAAATCGTTTATAAGTTTATGTTACAAGTGCCTAATTTTTAGTTAATAACATATTAATTTTTATTTACTATATTTTAATTAATAAAAAAATTATATTAATACAATATAGTGTATTAACACGTTTAAAATAAAATGTTACCGTTCATTATGCTAATAAGTAGTTTTCTTGGTGTTGAAGTTGCACGTTTAAAAAAAATGCATTTTTAAAAAACATTTAAATGGTAACTAAAAAATATTAAAATGACTAACCGTTTGAATAACTCCTTTTATTGGAAGACGTTGATTGACCCCAAAAAATCCGTTTTCTTTAATTTTGAACAAATCTATAATATAATATGGTTAAAATATGAAAACGATGAACAACATAAATATAAATAAAAACAAAATTTTATAGAGCATGATGTTTCAATTTTGCTGACTTAATGAAGGATTTTAATACATAAAACAGAAAAATTAGAAAACCGGGTAATAAAATACTATTAACTTTAGTGACAATTATAGGTTATTTATATTTGGTGTTCATAAAGATATTAAAGACATGGAAATTAAAAATATTACATAGGAAACAACAATAACACAACTTACTCTCCTGGATATGTAGACCATCGGCTAACTTGAATCGATATAAATGATCAGAAATTAATTTATTTATGTAAAAGTATCTAACCCACCAATATATTTTTAGAATAGTAGCCCATGTTAGGCATGAGTTGAAAACATATAAACAACCATAAAATTTCATAACTAACATTTTAAATCAACACAAATAGTTAACATAAGTTTGTAACCAAAATATTAAGCATTTAACTTGTGTACATAAAAAGTTAATACTTACACAAACTTACTATACACCTAAATTAAAAAACAAAACGAAGACATGAACATGTTATAATCATATTAGCCCATTGTAAGGCCCCGTTACCGGTAGCCCTACTTTCGTGTTGGATTTACTCATAAACGCAGTTCTAAATATCAGAGTTAATTAAAACATTCGCGGAATATAAAAGCTTTCATAAAACATTTCATAACAAAACACGTCTTGTCTTAAAACATCATTTTGTCTTTCAAAATAAACGAAACATTAAACTTAAACGTCTTGAGTCTTCCGATGCCAGCCTCTTATTCAGTGCCACGTGTCTCCTCAAGCGAGCTGCCTCATCCTACTCACCTGCGTGCATACTAAAAGTCAGCTACGCTGAGTGAGTTCTAGTTAATCATACACTATACAATACACATAAACTTATATTCTTTCATTCATACTTTCATACTTTCATACTTTCTTTTGTATTAACTTACTTTCATATCTTACGTTATAAAGAGCATTACGCCCTACATTCCTCGAGTATTATTAGGGCTCGGTACCCTCCTTCCTCGAGTATTATTAGGGCTCGGTACCCTCCTTCCTCGAGTATTATTAGGGCTCGGTACCCTCTTTCCTCGAGTATTATTAGGGCTCGGTACCCTCTTTCCTCGAATATTAGTAGGGTTCGGTTCCCTAGTTCTCGAATATTAGTAGGGTTCGATTCCCTCTTCGTTACCATACAACCATACATCATACCTCGAGTATTATTAGGGCCCGGTACCCTCTTCGTAACCATACAACCATCCTTTCCTTCTTTTATTAACTTTATCACATTCATACACATAAGCATACATATCATACTTACCTTATACTTAGCGTTACAACCTGACAGTACGTGCAATATCCGAAGATCGTTCACGTACCGTCAAGCCATCATTCATACATATCACATCATTCACATAAGGCATACACTTATCTCTTAGGATAAGCGTATTAACAAACATATCGAGTATGCACACAGCCCCGAAAGCATAACACATAATTGGGGCTAGAAACTCACCTGAATCCTGTTACGCTCTCCGTTAATAGTTATTCCCTTCTTGAGCTGTGCACGGCTAACTGTATAATATTTACACGTATCAATTAACTACTACTACTCATGTTGTATTTCTATCTTTATATGACCCACAACGAACGGGGGTCCGAGGGCAGCGCCCCTGGCAGCGGGGTCTAGGGGCGGCAGCCCCTAGAAGGGTCCAAGGGGCAGAGCCCCTGGCTGGGGTCGAGCTGCCAGGTCAGCTTGGAAAATTTTTATTTCCATTAACTGTCTTAACACATTTTCCATTAGGTTTTTAATTTATTTTCTAAGCGAACTTAACTTTAGGCGAAGTTAAACCTTAAGCGAACTTAGCTTTAGGCGAAGTTATCAGTTAGGCGAACTTGGCCTTAGGCGAAGTTATCAATTAGGCGAACTTGGCCTTAGGCGAAGTTACCAGTTAGGCGAACTTGGCCTTAGGCGAAGTTAAGCCTTGAAGGCGAAGTTAAGCTTTGAAGGCGAAGTTAAGCTTTGAAGGCGAAGTTACCCAGTTCAGCTACGGGTTTAGTTTTTATCAAGCATTTTGGCGATTTTAATACCCTTGTTATGGTTCGACATCACCCACTACGTTCCCTAACCGTTTTCGGTCGTGTATATATCCCGTATATACTATAAAGCTTGGACCTTTAAGTAAAAACGTTCAATACTACGTAAACTTTAAAGGTCAAGAACATACCTTTAGCGCTCGTTCGATCTTGGTTAGCTTGTTTATGCACTCTAGATCTCGTGTAATAAGATCTAATACCAACTAACGTTTACTCTCTCTCGGATCTTGCTCGTTTATGGTGTGGGTGTGTTTGGAGTGTGTAGGGACTATGATGGAAATGAAATGAGGGTTTAGGGTTTTAGGTTGGTTTAGGGGATATTTATATCCCTTAAAGCCCATGGACCTAAGGCCCATTCTCATTTAACCCATCTCAATTAATCTAAATCCATGATCCGTTCTTTACTCGATATTAATTAATTAATAACGCGAAATCACTAAACGTAACTTTCTTTATTCAACATTATAAATTTTAGGATGTTACACCCATCATCAACTTCTTCGACATTTCACAAAAAAAAATTCATTTTGCTTCAAGATCTAAAAAACAAAATAAACCATAGCAACCTAATTAAATATACAATTAAAGTCTTAAGATATTATGAGTTTTATTTCAACATTAATAAATAAATAAAGGTATATTTTATTATAAATTATTTTATAATTAAACTTTTTTTATTTCGATTCAAAGACTTTTTAGTTAAATGTATTAAGTTAAATCGAAGCAATAAATTTTTATTCTACTAATTTCACTAATTAAGTATAATTAAAACAACATATAGATAATTAAAATTAAACCGGTTAATTTTAATTTTATTACATAGAGGTCATTCCCTAATTAAAATTTAATTAAAGCGACTACAATCTGCAGTAAATTATCTTTCAAACTCTTTAATATCATTACTTTATTTAAAATCAATTTCATTATATTCTTTTTTCAACTGTATACATTAATCTTGACATTTATGCGTAATTATAGTTGGTTAAATATAAAAGATGTAAAGTTTGATAACATTGAGTACTATTAAGAACTACAAAAGATTGTTGCAAAAGTCGTCAATTTCGATTTTGTAAAAACAGAAATAAATAAATGTAAATATTATTATAAAAAACTTTACACTTTTCTTGAAAATTCAGTAACTAAACAATATACTATTAATTTTTTTAATTATCACGAAATTATTGTCAACACTTTAGCATCATTACCTTATTTAACAATAAGTTCATTAGATAATTCTTTTTTCAATTTTATATATTAATCTTGACATTTATACCTAATTAAAAATTGGTCAAATATAAAAGATGGAAAGTTTTTATTTTCTATTTAGTTTATTAGTTTATTTTTTAATTTGGCCGGAATAATTTAGACGAATCGGCAATTCTTGACATTTATGCCTAATTAAAAATTGATTAAATATAAAAGATGTAAAGTTTATTGAGATCTAAGAATATTAAAACTAAAAAAGAGTGATCAAATTTAGTTCTTTAAAACAAAAATAAATTAATGTATAAATGATTGAAATGTATCATTAAAATTAAAGATGGTGAATATCTTAAAATAAATAAGTAATTATAGTAAATATCTAAGATTTTTTAAATGTAAATTTGAAATAAGTAATACACCACATATTAAATTGGTTAAATAAATTAATGAGTTTTTAATACAAAGCTTATTAACTTTCGAGTATAATCAAAAGCAAATTATTTAAAATCTCCAGCTACATTAAATTTGTCATTTATGCTAATTAAAATTTGGTCAAATATAAAATATGAAAAATTTGTTGAGACTGAATACTTCTAAAAACTACAAAACATTGTTGAGCTTTGAATTTTAAAAACAGAAATAAATAATTGCAAATATTATTATAATAAAAACTATCTATTTTTTTTTTGGAAGTTCAATAACTAACTGTTAAACTTTCAAGATAAGATTCAAAAATTTTAACACGGAAAATAAAGATTGTCATTTATATAAAAATGAATTAATTTATATGAATTGTCTAAGCTACATAAAATAAAAAATGATAGAAAATTAACAGCTAAAATACATTCGTAATGACCAAAACATGCAGTTAGCCAACCTAATCTCCATCAAATACTTTTTCCATGCAGTTAGCCAATCTACCAAGTTAAAAGGCCATAAATTGAAATTACTAAAAATAAATTAATGTTAGATACACTGAACTATTAAAAAAATTAGTAAGAATTATCAATGGATGTAATCGAATAATTATCATAATAATTTTGATAAGTAAATAAATCAACAATATTTTCGCATATCTCAAAACCTTCAACATGTCTATTGAATCTTGGAAGGAGCAGGTGGAACTTGGGTAACCTAGTCCTACCATGGCTAGAGTTAGTCTCCAAATGGTTCTTAAACTGTAAATATGAATAGAGGAATCTCTCAACATATAAAAAATAAAATTGTAAATATGAATTTCAAGAAATCTTACATTAATCAGAACACGCATTTGGTGACCAGGTTCTACCATGGCTCGAGCTAGTCTCCGAATGGTCCTCAAACTTCATGATCTGACCTACCTAAGTAGCAGCAAGATGTGTCCAACATATAAGATGAACTGCAAATAATACCAACAATTCAAATAATTAAGTTTCATTCAAGGTACACCAAAAATAAGAACAAAAGAAATATATTTAAGTAGAACTGACAATACATAAATTTTAACATGAATCATTCACCTAACCTATTTGCATACATCCAATTCTTAAGCTAACCTGCATGCATAACAACCAAATAAGGACAACATAATTAAATTAATATGTGAATTTCACTTACAAACAATAACAAACGATAGACATTTGAATACAAAGTCGTAGTTATAAGTTATAACAACTTCAGAAGAGTGAAAATGTTGATATAAACAAATGAATAAGGAATACCGAATTTATAGAAATGATTGTTGAAATGGTTTTCGAAGTATAAGATGAGGTCAAAAAGTAGTGGAAATTTGAAATTTTAAAAATTGGACATCTAATACTTGAGGGTTTGACAATATTTATTACACGGTTATTATTTATAGATGATTTAGATTTAGAGTAAATACATTTAGTTAGGATACGAATTAATTATGTTGTTAGTTTTGGTCTAAATTTGAATATTAAAATTGAACATTCATTGTGTTAGTTTCGGTTTAAGTTTGAAATTTATATTTGAATATTAAAATTGTCGGTTTTAGCTAAAACTTAGTTTATAGATGATTTAAATTTAAATATCTTAGTATGTGAATTAATTATGGGTTATTGATTAATTTAATTAATTTTTGAATTATTTAATTGTTAAGAAAATCATAGAAGTGATTGTTATATATGGAAACAATAGAGTTTATTCAATAAAACTCAATTGTTTTAATATATATATAGATATTTAGGACAATAACTTACAAAACCGATCACTGTCTTTAAAACATATATTTACTTCTAAAACATTTATATATCACATTATTTTATTTTTGTACCCAAAATTTATATAGCTCTTCAACGCCCATTTTCACTAAAGCAAGTAACCGAGTTACTAGAGTAGAATCGCGTTTTACTCATTTGTTCCCGAATTTTCCACCCACATTCATTTTTATATAGATATCACCTTATATATCTATGTTCCTATGTAAGAAAACTCTTTCTTTTTAACAAATCCCGTATCTAGACATTATAAACATTTTTAAACCCAAATTCTACTCATAAAAAGTTACACATTTCTAAATTTTATGTCTAGACATACTAACACATTCAAACCAAGTCTCAACCATAAGCCTGCTTTTTAATTTTAGTAATTTCTTCGCTACTCTTAACACTATTAAAACATAATAAGATTTTTCATATGTTTTTATGGTTTTGTTTAACATGTTAAGTGTATAGGTTTTTAATTAGGTGAAAGCTTAGCATGAACATATTTATAAACACAAAGCTAGACTTCGGAAGGTTTAGCTTACTTAGTACTAAGATAGGGGTTAAAGAGATATTAGAAGCAAATAGAAAATCTTGAGCTTGGTTTCTTCCACTCTTAGTCTTTTACACATTGTAAAGCTTCTAACCCATGACTTGGTCTTGAAAGATAATGAAAATGGGATGTTGGATGTGTGTGTGTCAAGGGCTGTAGAGAAAGAGCCGAGGGTGTAGACGTGATTTTTGAGTGAGTTTGTTACTTAATGTTTAGTATATTATATATATACACATGGATCAGAGAGTTTGGCATTTTATTTACACCACATATGTTAAGTTTATAAACATATGTGTCACACCCCGGCTTAGGGCCTAGGCGTATGACCAATAGTTGGTACCTGTTTTGTAAATACATCAGAGTTGAGGTTTATTTTAGCGGAAGACTTTGGTTATAATAAAATAATATTTTATTTGAAAACTTCTCGGATAATAAATATCCGAGTGTGAGATTTATAAATCATGTTTTAAATCTTGTTTATAATAATTCAATAGTTTAAAACTGAGCCATCTTTACCTTGCGAGCATCTATCTTCATGAATGACTATATTCCTTGTACCTGTGCTAATCTGTTTCCCTGAAATGTGGGGAAAAATACGTCAGCGATATGCTGGTGAACACGTATGACTCAATAAAACATTTTGAATGACGATTACAATACAAATGTAGTTTTCTTGACAATCTCAGCGGAAGCATTTCTACTTCCGGTATATGTACCACTGCCCTACACACATAACGGTATTCCCCGAGCCAAACTCCCTGAACTGAGAACTGGTCATGACCGTTTAAGCTCGCGGCTTCATTGCCTTTGATTGATTGATTGAGCTTTAACAGTTATGTTTGGATCCAGACACATGCGTATTCGGTCTGAGTTGATTTTATTCTCTACTTTGTATTATAACGTTTTAGAGATTTCATTATCTCATGTAGACATTGATTGACTCGTTAAGATAAACACCCGTTCGTCTCATTGAGTATAAACATGTTTTGACTGATTGAAAAGGTTAACGTATTCACGTTATAAAAGGTTTGAACGTATTCACCTGTGATTGACTGTTCTGAATGATATGGTGATCTCGTTTGAAACCTTGACTGTGAATGATTGATTGATTGATTGACTGACCGATTGATTGATCGTCTCTTGATCCGGCTATAGACCTTTAGTCTGGTTTAAATAGCTTTAAACCTTGATTGATCATTTGTTTGAATAAAATATTTAGACCCGTAGTCTTTCTGTTTATTTACCAAATCATATGATGAGTTTCTTTTTCATGAAGAAATATCTATAATCTGTTTCTTTTTCAAGAAGAAACATTCATTGACTGCTATGCTTGTAAAATCTTAGGTTTCTTACACATGAAGAAACAATGTTTTAACTATATTCTTTGTATACTAATGCTATGTTTCTTAATCGTGAAGAAACTATATTTCCTTATGAATGTAGAACTGATGTTTCCTAGTTGTAAAGAAACACTATTAAAATCCTTTGTATGTTTAAAGCTTATGTAAACATAATTATGATTAAGGTTTGGGCTATACCCCAGACTATGGTCTAAGCCATATAATAATAATACCATAATGACTTAGGTCAGAACCCCTACCTTACACAGGTATTCGAAGTTAGATACCTAAGTTTGTACGAGCAGCACTTCTATTCTGTATCGCGTACTGGTGCTTAGATTTCAGAACTTCGGGGCTTAGCACGAACTACGAGGTTGGCACGCAAAACGAGGCAACATATGGTGGTTGTCGTGACGTGCACGTACTTCGAGATAGAATGTCGGGTTATTTTCGAGTGGCACGTACTTCAAGGTATCGTCGGTATGTGGCACGGATTACGAGGTGATGATTGTCGGGCCGGCATGGAAACCGAGGTAGTGAGAGAGTAATTCTAGAGAGAGAGTCTAGAGAGAGAAAGTTTGGTGTGATAAAATGAGATGTCGTTCACCCCCTTTTATAGCCAATTTTGCACTCCATCGCGATACGCGATGGAGTCTTCCATGTGGCCATCGCGTAGCGCGATGCCACCACTTATGCATGACTGCCACGTGTCTTACCCTGTTGCCACGTGTCACCTGAGTGTGACACGTGTCCCTGAGTCATCACGGTCCATTGCATACGCGATGGCCGTCTTCTTGGACCCATCGCGCTATCGCGTAGCGCGATGGGTCCTTGATATTATTTTTCACTCTTAGTCCCTTGTCTTTGATAACTTGTCACTTCTGGTCTAATTCTCATTGTCCAAAAATACTAAGGCGGCTCTCGGCGATGCGAGTGCAAAGTGCGCCATCAAAGCGCCACATTGCGCCCATCGCTCAACGCCCTTCGCCCGAGCCCCAGCGCGTGCGCGTCGGGTGCTTCGCACCCTCCGCTAGGACCACTGGGTGCATGCTAGGCATATAAGAATATAAATATGGAAAATCTCTTACTTATAAAGAGCTTCCATTTCTTTACCACTTTTCATATGGGATTAGTTTTAACTTCCTTATTTATACCCATGTGGAATGCTTCCACTTGCTTACATCTTTCAATGTGGGATGGAATTTCCTTATTCCATATCCTTAACATAAGATAACTTTATTTATGGGATATTTTATTTCCTTATAGAATGATCTTGTTTTCTTTATTTAAATTTTCCCAACACTTATTTTAGGGAATTTTGATCCTTCAACTTTACTTAGTTGTCAAATTTGGATCGAAATTTTGGGGATGTTACAATATGTGATAGAGTTGAGTAATGGTGGTGATATGCGGTGGTTTCGGGTGGTGCTTCCCATGGTGACTGGTTATTAAACAAAGGAATTAAAGAGAGATCGATGGGTATAGAGAGCAAGAGTGTGTATGAGTTTGCTTTGAACCACGCCTATAAAAAGAAACAAGTTATGGCTTTATGAAAAAAAACTAATGCATGATTGGAATGAATGAACGAATGCATACCTTTGAATATCTTCAAATGTGAGGGTGGTTGGATGAGTCTGGCGAGGAATGGGGAGAGGAGACAAGAGGTTATTCTTATTATTATTATTATTATTATTATTATTATTATTCTTTTTGTATGATGAAGCACATGTACATAGATTTTGCTTGACTATAGGAAGATCTTGTAGAGATATTTTGGTCATAAAGGCCAAAAAATTATATTAGTTTACTCTAAATAGGATTACTTAGGAAAACGACTAGATAACTAGGTGGTGTTTTTATGGAGATTAGATGTATATCATAGGTTCATAACTTAAAACGTTTGTATTTTTTTTACGTATCTACTATTATAATAAACAAAAACAATTGTTGTGCCACATGACACATAATTGTCCAATTGTTTGACAAGTGGCATCATTATTGTTAAATTTTGAAAGTATTAACTATTTAATTAAAACAATTAATAAATATTTTAAACTTTCCATATTAATGATTTATCTTTAATTATATAGTAATAATTAAAGTAAAATTAGTCATAAATATTTAATTAAAACAATTAATAAATATTTTAAACATTCCATAATAATGATTTTTTTATAATTTTATAATAGTAAATAAAGTAAAAAAGGTAGAAATAAAATAACATATGTAGAACTTTGGACATTCATTTTAGTGTGTATAAATTTGCGTTGTATTTTTTTAGTTTATTAGTGACCAATTCAGAAGGTGCCACGATTTGTCTTTACTCTAAGCAATACAAAAATGGTTCATCTTATTTGATTATTCATTACTATTCATTGTATATAATAAACTTTTTCTATGTATTGACAACTTTTGCTAATGTGACATAATTCAGCACCCAAGATGAATAGTAGATTGATTATGGCGCATGCATGTACTCTTTCTTTCATATCTAATAATTATTTGACTTTTTTTGTCATACGTTAGATGATAGTGAAATTCATGGTGTTTATTCATTGTCACAAACTTGCGTCAACTAGAGTTTCGGGTCAAACTAATATAGAAAATGAGTTGTTTTGATCCCTAAAATACACCGGTGTCATGAGGAGTTTTGTTCCCTTGATGATTTCCATTTATATTCATGAAGCAAAATTAATATTTTCTCGGAAGAGTATCTTGGTGGTGATGATATTGTGTTGTTTGTTATAAGCACAACACTCTTTTTTTTTAAATCTTACAAGTTAAGGCCATAAAGTATATTTGACTAATATAAATTATAGGAAAATGATTGTAATTACGTGTGCTGCAAACCGACTTTATACAAAATCATTATAAGAAGATCATGAGTAGGATGTTCGAAATGCTAATATATTTCTTTTAAGTTGGTTGTTTATTATTATTATTATTATTATTATTATTATTATTATTATTATTTCTTTGTGTTCTATATTCTATACAGGAATTTCAAAATTGTTTGATACATATTGGAGGAATGATGGTTTGGTTTTCAGTGGATATTTATTTGTTGTGAATTAAATCTTTGCAAAAGTTTTTTTACTTTGATTTGTGTAATGGGTCACAACAAGTTTCATTTGAAACATGTCCACTTTTAGCATCACTTGGAACATTTTAGGCAAGTTTAGATTGTATTCGACCCTTTAAGTAATTGGGTCAAATTTGCTACTTGTGTTCTCTTATAACTGGAAAAAAGGACAGGTCGTGTCAGCCGGCGCAACACATAAGAACCGGTTTGGTCAGTACAAGTTAGGGTCAGAACTGGTTATTTTAAGAAAAATATTACTTACTGTTCCGAACATGTTTTCTTTACATTTTTTTTACATTTACACACAAATATAAAACTCACTACAACTGTTTAGTTTCTTGTATGTTGTTGGAATTGAGTAAAATGTGTTAATAAGATGACATATTTGAAATTGAAAAATATTGTGATAAAATGCCTATAACCTTATTAGTATTACAATTTCTTTGTCGATATTACCAAATATACAGTTGCTCTTGCTTCTAATTTTATAATCTAAGACATGGATTAGGAAAAAAAAAAAGACATGAAGTAAGCCACACAAGTTTATTTTGTTGGTTATGGATGGTTAATAATTAATATAATTAAATCCTCAATTTGAATCCTTTGGTAAATTTTTTTACTGATAAAAACTCTTGCAACTGTTAATTCAGTAGCAATATATGATGAAACTAACATAATAATATAATTTTAGAAACAGTTTTTTTTTTTTACATTTTTCAGCTCTTGTGACTTTTCAAGAGTTTTGATGTGTGTTTTTGTACATGATTATTGCAACTTGAAGAACCGGAATCATCTAATAATATAATGAATGAGATTTAATTTTTCAAGCCCGTGTAATACACGGGTTTATAACCTAGTCGGTAATATAAAACATCATAGAATTTTAGATGATAGTAAACACTCATAGCTCATCCCATATTCGGCTGTTGTAAATTGTTTCGTATTCGCTGTCGAAATTTTTTTTATAAAATATTGTCGTATGACATAGAATTCAAACCTCTTGGTTTGTTTAAACATATGTTCGAGTTGTAGAAAAAATATCCCCAACGTCCATGTCTGTCTAACATAATTCGAAAACTTAAGTAATTTGAATAAGTATAAATTACTTATATACAATGTATCATGCATATGCGATCTTATTCTAGACTCATTGTGATTAAACTTGACAAGTTTTAACCTTGAGGGAATTAACGTATAGAAATCATGTTTAGTGATGGTACGGTAAAGGACTTGATTTACGAGGTATCACAGTGTTTAATTGACAAGTTTTGTATTCCACTAGTGTAGCACACGGGTTAATAACCTAGTACAATTCATATAGGAAAACTCAACCAAAAGACATAATGAACAACAAAAAAACACAATTAAAAACACTCATTAATTTTTTTTTTATATAATAATATGATACTTATATTAAAGATAAAAAACGCTTATTATTATGGTGAATTTTTTTTAAAAAAAAAAAATTAATGTCGTATGAAAAAGTTATGGACATTTTAAAATGATGGGGGAATTGACATGTGACTTGCATGTGAAGAGAAAAAGTCAACAAATGTGGGTTATTACCTTCATGTCTTTTCCATCAATTTTTATTTATTAAATTAATTCAGTCATTCAAATCTAAGATCAATGAGCTGGATTTCTTCTCACCCTTCTCATATTTGTTGTCCTTTGTATTTTAACTTTATCATACCATCAAAATCGTAATTTGAAAAATAAAAGATAGAACTATAATCATCCTAATTTGACAATTAATATTTTTCTTGCCTAAATTAGAAAATGATCGAAAATATGTTGCCTAATCTATCCAAGTTTCCTAGAATTAACAAACATCCACGTAAACTTTTATTTACCAAAAACGACAAATCAAACTAGACTCACATCACATGTTGAAAATCAAAATTGTGATAGTAAAGTAATAAACTATGTGACAATCATTTCAAATAGATCCCACATATTAATTTTTGAGTTCGGTCATTTTAAGTTGTTTTTTTTAACTGTAACTATTATTAACAAAACACGGCAAACCGCCGTAAAAGGCAACAAACAAAACCCGACCGATTACATGAGATTAAAGAAACACCAATCTATCCAAGAGACCCGTTTAAGTTTCGGTCTATTACAATAACAGAGGAACCCCAGACCTTAACATCCTCAATAATTTCTTCTAAAATAACCGGCTTGTTTTCAAAGAACAACTCGTTCCTAGCTTTCCAAATTCTCCAACACGCAATGAAAATAATACCTTGGAACACTTCTTTTTTCACTTGAGACAAAGCAACAGTGTTGTGAAATTCCACCAAATCTCTAATGGAAGAGCCAAAGAACCGATGAATTTTGCACCACGACGAAACCCAACTCCACACCTTGTCCGCCACACCGCAACCGGCAAAAAGGTGATCAACCGTCTCCTTAGCTGAATCACAAAGCCGACAAATATCCGAGTCCACCATGATGTTCCTATTTTGAAGAGCCTCCAAAGTAGGGATACGATTCAAAACGGCTCTCCAAATGAAAATTTGACATTTCCTCGGAACCCATTTAGACCGATCAAGCACGTATCTATTACTCACATCCCGATCCTCCACAATTAATCTTCTCATAGCAGTCACTGAAAAATCTTTTCCAATGTCCCCTCTCCAAACCCATCGGCCAGCTCCTCCGGACCCGAAAGCCACACCCAATAGGCCAAAAAGCTCCTCCCATTCTATAAGCTCCTCCTCTGCATTCGGTTGTCTTCTCCAATCCCACATCCACTCAATCAAAGAACCAATCCTTCTGACCCTCTCATTCACAACACACAGTTTATATTTTTCCATCTTAAATAACTTTGGGAATAAGTCTTTTAACGGGCCTCGATCATGCCACCAATCTATCCAAAATCTTATGACTTTTCCGTCCCCGATCTTTCCTTTGAGCAGGCTATCCAGACTGCCTCCTCTAACCTTTATGTTCTTTACAACAACTCCGATATTCTTCCAAACTCCCGTGATTTTTTTATTAACCGGGACAAAATCCCAACTTCTAGAGGAGCGGTGAATCGCCTCAATAACTTTCCTCCAAAGACTTCCTTGTTCGGTTTTTAGTCTCTAGAACCATTTGGACAGCAAAGCTTGATTTACATATTTCAACCTTGAGATACCTAGGCCCCTTATTGATTGGAGAAGCAACTCTTTCCCACACGACCCAATGAATTTTCCTAACCTCTTCCGACCCTCCCCACAAAAACCTTTTAATCTTCCCTTCCAAGGTGTTGATCACGCTAATAGGAGCTTTAAAAATAGACAAATAGTATATAGGCAAGCTTTCTAGAACCGACTTAATTATGACGACCCTACCCCCAATCGAGAGAGAGGACACTTTCCACTTCGACAGTCTTGAATCAAAAACCTCAATAACCGGCGACCAACTGTTAACTCTATTCATATTAGCGCCCACTTTTAAACTAAGGTAAGTAAAAGGGATCAAGTTCGGGGAGCAGCCTAGGATATCAGCCATTCTACCCACTTCGTTACCATCCACCCCGCAACCATAAAGCTTAGATTTATTCAGGTTGATTTTTAACCCTGAACAAAGATGAAAACATCTAAGAATCCGAGAAAGAGTTCTAGCATTGTCATCGTCCCACTCGCCAATGATCAACGAATCATCCGCAAACAACAGATGGGATATCATCGGACCTCCGTTCGGGACCTGGAAACCCTTAAAAAGCCCTTCTGAACATGCTTTCCCAATCATCGAAGATAAGGCTTCCATAACAATCAAAAACAAGAAAGGCGAAAGAGGATCCCCTTGTCTCATACCTTTAGAGCATTTAAACTCAAACGTGGGGGACCCATTAACCAAAACCGAGGAACTGGCAACTGAAAGAATACCCTGAACCCAACTTCTCCATTTCACCGAAAACCCCATTTGGCTCAAAATGCTATCCACAAACTCCCAGTTAACGTTATCATAGGCCTTTTCAAAATCAATCTTAAATAAAAAGACCTTTTTTTATGAATTTTTGCCCATGACACAATCTCGTTTACCACTAAAGGCCCATCCAAAATAAGTCGATTCTTAAGAAAAGCCGACTGTGAGTCCGAAATAACCGAAGGAATTACCTTTTTGGACCTGTTCGCCACTACCTTGGATATAACTTTGCAAATGGCTCCCACCAAGTTAAAGGGTCTATAGTCGTCAAGCCCAACCGGGTTCACAGATTTGGGAATTAGAGTGATAAAAAAAGATCCGCAACCCCTGTTAATCTGCCCGGACTGAAAGAACGCTTGCAGGATGTTGAAAAAGTCATCTTCAAACAGTCCCCAGAATCTTCTAAAGAAAGAAAAATTAAAACCGTCCGGACCAGGAGCTTTATTCGGGCCGCACCCGAAAACCGCCTCCTTTAATTATTTTCTAGAGAAGGGAGAGTCCAACCAAGCTCCATCTCCCTCATGGATCCTTTTAATGTTGAAGCATGTTAATTTGGGACGTACCGGGAAAGATTCTTGAAAACGTCTTTTGAAAAACTGGAAGACTTCATTCTTTATTAGCTTCGGCTTACTAATCCATTTCCCATTAACCTCCACCCCTGGGATATAATTTCTAAGCTTTCTTATATTAATGCAACTATGGAAGAAAGCGGTGTTTTCATCTCCTTCCAAAGCCCATTTTATCCTTGACTTTTGCCTAATATCTTTCTTACGAATGTCTTCAATTTCCGGCAACCGTTTTTTCCCTTCGATCTTAACCCACCATTCTTCCTCATTAAGCTCTCTACTTTCCATAGCCTCTTCCAATTTGTGAATCTCCTCCAGGATTTTATCCGATTCGGCCCGTTCCTCTTCCTTTTTAATCTTCCACCAACTTCTAATTTCTTCTTTGATTAACTTGAGCTTTTTAGTCAAAACGATATCCGAGTCTCCAACCTCATTAAACTTATTATAGGCCTTAATAACAACATCTTCGAAATCAGGTCTATCAAGCCAAGAGTTAAAAAACCTGAACGGCCTCGGGCCAAAATTGGCGTTCCTACAAATCATGGTAATAGGACTATGATCTGAAAGCAAGCCGAGGTGGGACCGAACCTCCGCTTCTGGCCAGGAATTAATAAATTCTTGGCAAGCCAGAAACCGATCGATTTTGCTAAGCTTATCACCTCGTTTAAACGTAAACGAAAACCCTTTCATAATGTGTTCTCTTAGGCCTGCCTCAAAAATGAAATCATTGAAATCCCTAGCTTCCAGAGCATCAAACCGAGAGTTCCGTCTTTCGTTAGGCCATCTAACAGCATGGAAGTCTCCCATCAATAACCAGATTCCTGGATTTGATGCTATAAGAAGTAAGATCTTTTCCCATAACTCTCTTTTTTACCTTCTACCTTGGGGAGCATACACATTCAAGAAATTTTATAAAGAATTGTTGCCTTTAACAGTCCCTTGAATGAGAAGAAAATTAGGATCTTTAATAGTGTTCTGCATCTGAAAGCAACCACAATCCCAGACACTAATGAGCCCCCCAGATCTGCCCGAAGAACTAACCCAATCGACCCCAAAAGCCAAAGTGCCCCAGATCTTAGACCCTTGGAAGTCATCTAAGTCTTTCAGAAAAGTTTCTTGTAAAGCCATGAAAGAAATAGATTCTTCCTCCTTCATCTTTTTTAACCAATCCAATATACGATCCACCTCGACCGTCCCTAGTCCCCGGATATTAACTGAGAGAAAATTCATTGGAGCCCGGCTTCAATACCTTCTTCCAAAATTAGCTCTTCCACCTCTTTGTTGAAACCAAACAAATTCACTCCAATTCGATCTCCAACAGTAATAGTGGCTTCAACTTCATTACCATATCCAGTGACCATACCGTCACCATATTCTTTATCGTTCTCCCCTTCAGTGACCATTCCCCCCAAATCGGTGCCTTCTCTGATTGCCTCTCCACTCGGACCAGATGGGCTTTTAGTGTTCAGGTCTACAGGATCTTTACCCCTTTGCTGGTTCTCAATAATCAATTCACTAGAAGAGGCCGAATTGTTAGGCAAATCCAAGCCCAATAATTCGTTTAACCCAAAAGGGTCATCACTTCTGGGCCTTTTCCTAGCCCGTTTATTTTCAGCTGATAGGGACAAATTATGGGAATAAACTGGGTCCATTTTTTTTCTGCTTTTAATTTTCTTTTTCCTACCACCTTTTCTTTGAGTTGAGCTGTTAAAAGCATTAAAGTTGAAGTTTTCCAAGAACCCATTACCACTCTCATCATCATTACTAACCCTTTCCCCATGCATAATTTTTTATACTTCCCCATGCATAGAGCCCTCTTCGACTTCTCGGTCATCCCCTTCGATATTCGGCTGGCTCGAACCCTTGTCCGTAGCCGGAGACGTCCCCGAGTTCAAATCAGCACTTCCGGTCTCCGGTCTGCCCACTTTTCCAACACCTTCCGGCACCCAAGACCCTGATTCCTCAGTGATCCACACACTGAACTCATTATCCTTCCAACATATCTTAATCTCATCGCGTATTTCAACCCCGTCTTCCACCATAACCCCTAGCCATCCCACAGAAAGATCCCCATCATCCAATTGGGGGTCAACATGATGGACCACTGAACCCATCTTTTCTCCGATGGCATCATACACCTCCTTTAACGCCAAATGTAGTGGAACACCAATGATTTTCAACCACGCAATTCTTTCAAAAGGAGTCGTTTGACCATTCCATATTTCCATAGCGAAAACCATCTTCCCCAATTACCGGTTTTTAAAAAAGAAGATGCATTCACAGGATTGTAACATCCTAAAATTTTAATGATGAATAAAGGAAGTTATGTTTAGTGATTTCGCGTAATTAATTAATATCAGGTAAGGAGCGGGTCTTGGACTTGGATTAATTGAGAGGGGTTAAATGAGAATGGGATTTCAGGGATATAAATACCCCCAAAATCCCAAAATATCTTCATTTTTCACCAAACTCCCTAACACTCCAAAAGCACACACATACCACACTAACTTCGCCGCCGGACCGAAGGCAGATCCGGGCAGATCCGGCAGACCCGAGTGAGAGAGAGAGCGATTAGTGGTGATAAGCAAGTAAACGAGATCCAAACAAGCCCAAAAAGGTATGATTCTTGATCTTTAAAGTTTAAAGATCCAAGCTTTTTAGTGTATAAACGACCAAAAATGGTCGGGTAGCGTAGTGGGTGATATTGAACCATAGCAAGGGTGTTAAAATCGCTCGAAATGCCGATCAGAAACTAAAACAGCGGCTGCCTGGGCAACTTCGCCTTCATCTGGGCAACTTCGCCTTCAAAGTGACGAACTTCGCCTGCAAGCTAAGTTCGCCTGATGAACTTCGCCTGCAAGCTAAGTTCGCCTGATGGCAACTTCGCTGTAAAGTTAAGTTCGCCTAACTGGTAACTTCGCTTGAGGCCAAGTTCGCCTGATGACAACTTCACCTGAGGCCAAGTTCGCCTGATGACAACTTCGCCTGAGGCCAAGTTCGCCTGATGACAACTTCGCCTGAAGCCAAGTTCGCCTGATGGCAACTTCGCTGTAAAGCTAAGTTCGCCTAGCTGGTAACTTCGCCTAAAGCTAAGTTCGCCTAAGGTTAACTTCGCCTAAAGTCAAGTTCGATTAGAAAATAAATTAAAAAAAAATCTAATGAAAAATGTGTTAAGACAGTTAATGGAAATAAAATTTTTCCAAGCTGACCTGGCAGCTCGACCCCAGCCAGGGGCTCTGCCCCTTGGACCCTGCTAGGGGCTGCCGCCCCTAGACCCCGCTGCCAGGGGCGCTGCCCCCGGACCCCCGTTCGTTGTGGGTAGTAATTAAGACTAGAAAGATGTTATAAGTAATGATAGTTAAATTGATATGTATACTTGTTATACAGTCAGCCGTGCACAACTGAAGAAAGGGATTACGATCAACGGAGAACGTAACCGTGTTCAGGTGAGTTTCTAGCCCCATTTATGTGTTACGTTTTCGGGGCTGTGTGCATACTCAATATGTTTGTTAATACACTTATCCTAAGAGATAAGTGTATGCCTTACGTGGATAATGTGAAATGTATGAATGATTGCTTGATAGTACGTGAACGATCTTCGGATATTGCACGTACTGTCAGGTTGTAACGCTATGTATAAGGTAAGTATGTTATGTATGTTTATGTGTATGAACATGATAGAGATAATAGAAGAAAGAAATGATAATACTCGAGGTATGATGTATAATGTATGGTTACGAAAAGGGTACCGAGCCCTAATAATACTCGAGGTATGATGTATGGTTGTATGGTTACGAAAAGGGTACCGAGCCCTACTAATACTCGAGGTATGATGTATGGATGTATGGTAACGAAGAGGGAATCGAACCCTTCTAATATTCGAAAACAAGGGACCAGACCCTTATAATATCTGTGATGATAGGGACCAGACCCTTATAATATCTGTGATGTTAGGGAATCGAACCCTTCTAATATTCGAAAACTAGGGACCAGACCCTTATAATATCTGTGATGATAGGGACCAGACCCTTATAATATCTGTGATGTTAGGGAATCGAACCCTTCTAATATTCGAAAACTAGGGACCAGACCCTTATAATATCTGTGAGGTTATAGGGCGAAAGGCTCTTTAAAAAGTATGATTATGTATGTAAGGAAAGCATGAAGGTAAAAATGAACGTATGATTATGAATGTAAAGAAAGTATGAAAGTAAAAATGAAAGTAAAAGCACTTAGGTGTATATGAAAGAAAGTTAAGAGATGAAGTATGAAGCGTAAGAATGTATTGTATGATTATGTGATTAACTAGAACTCACTCAGCGTAGCTGACTTTTAGTATGCACGCAGGTGAGTAGGATGAGGCAGCTCGCTTGAGGAGACACATGGCACTGAACAAGAATCTGGCATCTGAAGACTTATGATGTTTTAATTTAATGCTTTAATGTTGAAAGACAAAGGATGTTTTGAGACAAGTTATGAATTATGTAAAGTTTTATGAAAGTTTTATATTCCGCGTAAATGTTTTAATTAACTCTGATATTTAGAACTGTGTTTATGAGTAAATCCAACACGAAAGTAGGGCTACCGGTAACGGGGCCTTACAAGGATCTTCAAAAGAAATAAGAATATAGAAACCACCAATGTATGATATATCCACACCGAAAACTTCATCTTCCTTTAACAGAAGATTGATTTTTTTGAGGGTTTCGAAGTTAAGAACCCTACCCACCATGGCTCTTCCAAACACTTCCTTGAAAGCAACTTTCTCTGGATCCACCTTTATTACTTTCTTCTCATCTGCTCTTCTTTCTTCCTTGTTATTGTTTAACAGTTTGTCTTTATACGAAATATTCCACACAACAGTTGGCTCACCAACGACCTTTTTCCCTGCTGATTTCTGAACTTTTTCAGCCCCCTCTCTAACCGGATTTGGCTTAGCCCGATAACAACTACCCTCGAAGTTCTCAACAGCAAACTTAGCAATGTTCACTTTCAGTTTGTTCTTCCCCATCGTAATCTTCCGTAGTATTCTTTGCAAGTCCATGCCATCATATACATTAGCAAATGAAACAAAACCAAACTGTTGGCCCGATAGATCCCTCTTTCTGGCAATATAAACTCCCTTCACCTCCCCATAATCCCCAAACACCTCTGCTATTTCTTGTTTACTACATACCTCCGGTAGGTTTGTAACAAAGAATTTGGTTATTTGATGCCTCCTGCGCTCTTCGTAATCGTTCCTTGCATGTCTTCCTTCTATGCTTTCCCCCTGCCTTTTGCCATTCCTCCAAGGGAGGTCTTCTTGCCATAGAGAGAGAATTTTTAGTTAGTTTGGCTAATCCTAGGCTATGAAAACAAGAATAGTGGTCATTTTAATTTGTTACATGCATATAGTATCCCCTACCTATTTATTAAAGTGCTTTTAATATTTTAGTATATTGTACTTCAGTACATGATGTATATATATCAGAGTCTGCCTTACATTGCATTCTAGATTCATAATAGAATCAAACAAATTGATTATTATTATTATTATTATTTATGTTTTATGCCATGGTAAAAACTTGTGTGGACTCTCTAGTCTTAACAACATACTTAAATCTTTAAGGCTTAAAAGTTTTTAACTAAGACCGTGCGTACTCATTTAACGTTGTGGCGTTTTCGCTCCAAAACGCGGGGGGGCACCCCCCCGGGGGGGCGTTTTGGCTTGGTGTTTTCGAGGGAGCGTTTCCTACAAAACGTGAGTTAGGCTTGAATTTTTATGGAAATTGTGTGTGAGGAGGGGAGAGATAGGGGAATATATGTAATTATTATAAGAGAGTTGTGGCTTTTTGCCTATCACACCACTTTTTGCAAAACTCTCCATTAATAACAGGGATGCCACCTGGCGTAAAACGCTTCAAGGATGTGGCGTTTTAACTACACATTATTTAAATATAAAGATCAATTACCTTTATGCATAGGGAAGGGAACTACTAGTGATATGGTCATATGGAAAAAGAGAGATCATTATGCTTCAACAAACCTGGCTGAGCCCATCAGTTCATGATGAAGGGCCTTAATCTCAGGCCCTATTAGAGTAGATCAGTTAGTTTAGTTAGCAATTACTTAGCATGAAATTATCACCTAGCATGAAATTATCAGTTGTATTGTTTTACATTTGGCTTTATACATGTGTCATGATTCATATTTCTATACACATTAGACATTATACATCACTATATTAATATAGTCAGCTCGATGTAACAAGAACATAGAAACTGATAATCACGTAACATGTTAATTTTTTTTTGAATTAAATAAAAAACTATAGTAATACTATGCTCAAATTAAAGAAAATAAAATGTTTTTTTTTGTGATTTAAAAAAAAAATGTTAACATATGAAATACTTATCATTATTTAAAAATCGTGGAGGGGTAGCTGGTTTAAAACCAAACTAAAAGAAATATATGGTTAAAGATGATGCGACAAACTGTAAATACTTTTTAAAATTAAAAGTTGAGTAAATTTTAGGAGACGTGTAACTTATTAATTACATGAATTGTAATTACTTAAACTTCATAGTACTATAGATATACTTCTTTTACTCTTTTTATAAATAGATATGATATATTGCTGAAGTTTATTCAGCAAATATTTTCCATCTTTTTTATTCTTCAGTCTTCACATCAAAATGCACATTTGAACAAGATGTTACATATTCACAACAGGTCTATAATCTGTATATCATTGGCTATTTTTCTTTTCGAAAATGGCTGTTTGAGGGCAAAGAACCCAAAGATAAACTGTATATGAGTTACTTGAATTTTTTTTCTATGATTGTTGAAGTATTCGGTTAAGTTCTTGTGCAGTTTTTGCTGTCAAACCGGCCCGCCTACATGGAAAAACATGTGTCACTTTAGCATCATTTTAATCTATTAAATACGAGGTGATTCCAAAGGATGATTACCATATAACATCAGGGAGAATTTTATGTACTTTTTGAAGCTGAATATGGCATTGATTGCAGCTTTGAAGTCTGTCATCAAGTTTTTAAATATCACACGCTAGTTAGTTAGTTGAAAATACAGTTTAACAAGAATAAACAGAAGCAACAGACCGTTTCTTGGCATGAAGATCAACTCCTACAGTCGGAGATGCGGAGATTGTTGAGTTGATTACGGGCCCAAAGACAGTCACAAGCTTTAATAACATTTGTAGTGACACGTTTATATGCCTGCACACATTTGCAGAAACGCGTTAATAGTTTAACACCATATGGTCAACAGGCATAATGAAACGGTTGTATGTATGCACCTCTCGGTTTGGCTATCGAGTAAACCCGACAGCAAAGGCAGCAAACAAGAGAAGAGATCTAATGTTATAGATTCTATGTTTTCCAGCATAACACTAATTACATCTGCTTGTACCTATAGATATAGACAACAAAATTATTTAAATATTTAACTGTTTGAAAACACAAGTTATCAAAAACATGCTAACAGTGTATTAAAATTCCATGAAGAATACATACAGCATGATCTGGCAGTTTCTGCAAGGCGTTAAAAGCGGCTCGTTGGTCATTTTGATCCCAAAAACGTCGTACCACCTAAAAGCAGTAACATCATAGCAAGGTTCAGTTGACTAATGGAGAATATACTGAATAGTTTAATCTTACCTGAAGCTTTGTGAGGCGAGATCGAAGTGTGCTTAAAGACGAATCATGATCTAGCATCAAAACTTCAGCCTGATCATCGTCATTTTCGTTCTTGAGCATCAGATCTCTCCCTGAGGTCTGTGGATTATCCTCCTGCCAGTTGTCAAAAAAGTAAATCTATTTAATACTATTATTGTTAGGGTGCGCATGAAAAAGAAATAAGCGACCGGTAACTGCAATAACAACATAACCAAACTGAAATTACCCAACCCACAAAACCAAAAAAAAAAACAATATTTTTTATTGAATTTATGGATTATAATTTTTATTTTTGAATGTTAAGTCATCATCATCATCATCATCGTACTCAGTATATCCCATCAATAGCAAAGCTATGGTAGGGTCTGAGGAGGGTAAGATGTAGACAGTCTTACCTCTACCCCATAGGGATAGAGAGGCTGCTTCCGGTGAGACCCCTAGCTCGATAGTAGTTTTGCATCAAGCCTTGGGCATAAGGCACATAGCACTCAATCATCGGGACACCGACTGATCGGTGCATGCACCCTTGTCTTTCGGCTATCAACGCCACCACATGATGCCTTATTAACCTTCCGCCACTTTTGACGTTATTCTCACGAGATTAGTAAAATAACGTCAAAATTAGTGCAATTTCACTTTTGCCCACCCTAGGGTTTACACATATATACATTATATGCGCGCACCGCAAGCAGCGCGTATTTTATAGAATAATTTATAAAATAATTAATGGTGTAACCCAAAAAGTATTAGGACCAAATGTGTAATATTAATTAACAAAGAAATTTAGGCCCAAATTTACTATTTTGACCCTTTTTTCCAAAAATATTTAGCCCAAATAGCAAAACCAAAAATCAAAACCGAACAGTTTTAAAAATCGAATTTCCTCTTTGTTTTAGTTTTGCATGTAATAGAAACTGAAAAAACTGAACCAAACCGAACAACCGAAAAAATCGATTTCAGTTATTGAATTCATCAATTATAGTTTTTATTTTTTAATGCTTAATATTTTATAGAAAACAATAAATGGCGTAGCCGAAAAAATTAATACCGAAATATCTAAAAATCAATTAATCATTAATCAACAAAAAAAATTAGGCTCGTATTTACTATTTTGGTCATGTCTTTGCCAAAAGTTCAAGCCCAAATGGCAAAACCGAAACCGAACAGTTTACAAAAGTGAATTTTCGGTTTGAGCCCAAAACCGACCAATGCACAACCTAATTATTGTGAAGCAACATATAACTTTCATCTGAAGTGATAGTGTGACAACATATATTAACACTGATCATGTTAAGTATAAATGAAAATGATTATGCAGTCAGCAACATGATCATACCTTCATTGGTTTTGATCTCCGTGTTACCAGCATTGAATATCTAGTTTTTTCAGGAACACGGCGGGAAGTTACAGATTTTTGACCCGGGGAGGCCTTAGCTTTCTGACGAACCGTATTTGGGGATTTCTTGGGGGTTTGTACTACCAAATCAGGTGTTTTTAAAGGTTTCTGGGATGTTTTTGTTTCAGTCATAGGTTGTTGCACAACATCAGGAACAGTTACCGGTATATTGATAGAATGTTGTTGTATAATGGTGGTAGGTACATTATTTGTGTTAGGTAATGTCTGAGAAGTTAAGTCAGGTTTATGACACTCATTAGTATCATCTAATTTGTCTCTTTTCTCAAATTTCTCAACCAGACTGTGGGTCCTTCCATTCGCAACCGCAACTGCAAACATAAGTGGACAAATGAAGAAGAAACACTGTTAAGTTATAACCGACTTATTCTTCCTCTACTACAACACACATAATGTTTAAATAACTACCTCCGTTAACATATTTAACAGATTTGAACTCTTTGTTTGATTCAACAGACACACCTTTAGAAATCACAGGAGTCACACCTGCAGCTTTATGTATACAGTGAATTGCAATAATATAAGATAATTAATAACCAAAGAAAAGGTGAGTTAAATATTAACTTACTATCTACATATATATTCTTGATATCCTTTGTGTCATCATCTAGAGATTTCGGATGCGCCTTGTAAGGTTCAATTTGCTTCACAAACACAAGAAAGTAGATAAGCTATAGTGTATTTTATTTAATTTTAAGACGTTGCATTTGAAATTTGATTCCACAAAATTTAATATGCTTACTGAAACATCTGCAGCCCAAATTCCTACAGAATTCTGATAATATGAGCACCCTAAAAGCTTCCCACCATTAATACACATGTCACCCAAAGTTGACCATTCTAAGTCAACTGCATCATGGCAAACTACAGGCTCCCATGAAAACACCTTTAAACTGCTGTCTAATCCACGAAAGAGTGTTCTACCATCTGGATGAAATGTAATTGACCGTACGCCTGTCGCCTCGGGCCGAGTTGACCCGATCAACTCAAAGGTTTCCAAATCCCAAAACTTTACAGTTTTGTCTGATGAACCTGGAATCAGTAAGCATGTAATGATGAAAAACACATAACTTTTGTTTACTGTTGATACAATAACACAAATAACAAACCTGTTGCTAAAAGAAACTCGAGAGGATGGATATCCATTGATCTAATGTGACCTTTATGGATTTTGAATTCGTGCAAAAGCTTTCCAGCAGTTATGTCCCATATCTATGTACAAGATATACCAACAGAAAGTTAAATTGATATTTTTGAGATAATTGATAAATCAACATTACCTTTACAATATTATCAAGTCCACCGGACACCACCCAACAACCATCAGGGGTGAATCTGATCGTACTAATTGCTCGTTTATGACTCTTGTATGTATGAATGCATGTCTTTTTTCTAATGTCCCATAACTTCAAATTAGTGTCCATGGAACCGGACGCAAGAAACTCACCAAAAGGATGGAATTCCACTGCGGTGCAATAGGACCGGTGTCCATTAAGTGTTCGAACCACTGAACTTAACCAAAACAATCACATATTAAGCACAAACACTTCAAACTCAAATGCTAAAAGGTGGACAAATTTACCCTTTGTCTCTTCAAGATTCCAGAGCTTGACCACACCAGAAGAAGCTCCAGCAGCCATTAGAACTTCAGTCGAATCAAAAGCTACAGATTCTATCGGGCTCGTGTGGCCACTTAGGCTCTGCACCATATAACAAAGGCACCAAACGTAAGGGAAAACACTAAAAACATTACAATTTAGATGCATTTTAGATTGATTATGTATATGATTGACAAGTGCCTATCATATATTTTCCATTTTCTAATTACCGAACCCTTTACGCCTCGAGGGTGTCTTGCGGTTTTTACCACTATGATAAAATTTTATGTGGATTAAAGTACCAAAACACTCATGCCAAAGGTTTAGTGATCCATAGAGAACCAGGTGTTAACTGATGCCATGCTGGCTGCTGCCAAAGTTTTCAATAATATATCCACTTGGAATATTACATAATCTTGAAGCAGTATAACTAAAAATATCTCACATAAGAAGTCTGTTAGGATCTGCACACACACAAATGAAAAAAGCAATAAACGAACACGAGGATTTAATGTGGGTCGGTCTAAACCGCCCTACGTCCACGGATGGCAACTAGTTATTCTTCATCAAGTGATAGGAATGACTGCATAACAATGGTGTATATAGGTACTAGACTCGGTTTGTTTCTTAGTAAACAAGAAATCTCAAACGAGCTGCCCTTATGGCTGGCCACTCCACACCCGTCTCCTCTTTTTGACTTCAACTAAAAAACTCGGGCCTAAACAAAGGCCCACGAACCCAATAAATTCCACTCCAAAATCACCAAATTTGATTGGCCGAATAATACTACGCATATTGCAATTTATAGGACAAATATTTAGGGCTTTTACTCCAAAATATATATATAAACAATTTGAAATCAAACTAAAAGTTGAATTGACATCAAATGCAGTGTTGATTAAAAATCTTTAGAAAGTATGGGAATTGGTTGGTCAAATGGACATTTTGTCGACTGCGGTGTTGAATTATAAATGTGATGATTCATAATAAAATATTTGTTATATATATATATATATATATATATATATATTTTCAATGAAGCAACAGTTAAGACAATTTGGAATGTACTACTGACCGTTATGGGCGTTGGTTTCCCGATTGACAATTTGATCATCACCTCCTGTTACAAAATGCCTACGTGTCTTCTTCTTTCCGATTTTGATGCAATTCACATTAGCAGAATGTGCCACAAACTCTTCTATATTTCAGTCAAGAAATACTAATAATAATAATAACAAACACAAGATAGAACAACAAATTGTCAATTTATATCCGCCATTGAACCGGAAGAACTTGACGTATCAACTTATGAGTTAAGCAAAATATAATAAATGTATGTATGTATGTATGTATATACAAATGTAGATGATTGAAATGAAGTGGTGCGAATCAGAGAGAGGATTCTGCAAAACACAATTTTATTTTTGTAGAGAGAGAAACTTGTTGGGGTTTGATTGAAACGGTTTTTATATATACTTCTAATCATTGAATTTACAAATCATCATTTGCAACGTTAACTAACTTACTTTAAACTAATACTAATAATATCTCACCTACTATTGCAATCCTGTTTATTTATAGATAGTGTTGATATGTAGCATCCGAAAATTTATGAAGTCAATCAATATGATTAAACACTTCTAAATGCTGAAAATCGGTAATAACCATGTCAGATTAATGAGTTGACACCTTAAAACTATTGATCCGAAACACGAATCGTATATGTATCATGTCTAATAGATCAACTCAAGCAAAAATGCTTAAAATCATGTAACCTAATCATTACTTATCTAATATGTTTTTCAAAGCAAGTGAACATTAAATGGCAAATCAAAATGAATTGCCCGGACTGTGTCTTCAAATGGTTGTAATAAACTTTTTAACAATATAAATGGGTGACAGGTTTTACATATAAATTACTTTTGTAATTCACTTTTAGCTTGGTTGACTTGTTGAATTTAGTAGAACATAAATAGAGCATGAAATACGACTTATTAAACAAGAGTACAAGACATACTAAACAAACCAAATTTGATTGTATTTCTTTTATCTATCATTGAAAAAATAATAATATATAAACAACTCAAATACTCAAATAGTCTTGTAAATTATAAACCTCTACAAATTTGCTTTATTTGTATGAAAGTAAGATGTTTTACATATATTTTATAAAGATAGCTTTGTAATAAACTTTGACATGTTAATAAATATAGACGTGGGAAGGACTACAAATATATAATGTCAATTACTTGTTGCATAAATTTATGCGATGAGCATGTCGATATATATATATTCTGTTTAATTTTGTATGGATTTTGAACTATTTGGATATCAAAGCCAGTATTATCAAGTTTTCTTTTTTTTTCTTTCCGTGATCTGGATATCAAAGCTAGTATTATCAAGTTTTCTTTTTTTTTTCTTTCCGTGATCAAATAAACTAGTAAAAATCTTTCAAATAGAAACTAGAAGACAAAGATGGCACATATGTATGTTTACATTACAAACATATTAATGCCCAAACCTGCCAAAAGGGTCAAAAAGTCTATATCTTACTTTTAGACTATGGTCAATAATAAAAAAAAGACCATTTTTCTTAAAGTGATTTTTATAATAATTTAGATCATAACCCATTTTCGGAGGAGCATATTGTTAGCTGGTGGTGGCATGTCATGGTCCTTTTAGTGATCGTTGATAAATCACCATCCAAATAAAACTACCCTAAGAAAAATAAGAAGCGTCACTAATATGAGTATTGAATATTTGAATATAACAAAAATTCTTTACATTTTTTTTAATAATTAACTAATAATATTCATAGTTTATAGGGCAGACGGATATGTGCATTAATGTATACGTTGTGGTTGGCCATATACGTTACTTATTTAAAAAAGGATCATGTCATCATGAGGAGCACACCGTCCATCTATTTTATTTTTGGATTTGATCATACCAACTAACAAACCATCTTATATTTATTCGTTTTAAGTTTTAACCATATCACGGAATCTCACTTAAACTGATCCCCCGTTGCCCTTGTGAAGGTTATGATCATGTATCATTTGATAGCAACATTAATCATTGGTGTATCTTATTTAAATATGTTTGATGATGACCATATTGGATGAGATGTCAATTTTTAAACTTTGTTTATTGTCATACTAAGTCAACTGAACCAAATTCAAAGAAACTCTTCAAATGTCGTCAATTGTTGTTTTGAGAATTAAAAGTGTAATTATAAGTTCTTGTGGCCAAAATCTCTTAAATAAGACTTGAGAAATGAAGTTGGTTAAATAAAATTTTTTAAGGTCCAATTTTATAAAAAGGGAAAAAAGTACAACTTGCAAGAAACCCGATAGCAAACGGTACAACTAACAAACAAAAAAGAGAGAAAACAAAACCAATTACAAAGGAAAACTTAACACACATACAATAACAATAAAAGCCACGTATCCTACAAGAGAGAAACTACTCAAAATTTGAGTTTTGGGAGAGAAAGAAGCTAAATGAAGCAGGAAATCTAAACTCAAAGGGATGTGTATTACTAGATATCCGAACGTACCTAAATATTTGACTTGAAAATAAAATATTTAGCTACACTTCTGAGAAATTATAAATATAATATTTTTCAGTTTGTAACAGCTTTAACATACTATCGTTATAATTTTCTTTTAAAGATTGTATAACACATTTATGTATTCGATTTTGATGCGGTAACAAGGTTCGGGTAATCGGATGGGTAACTCCCAGTTGCCCGCATAGAATAATTCTAATTTCGGGTTTTCTCATTGGTTCAAATTCCTTTGTCATCCGCACTTAGTAACAAGTTTTAATCTCTTTAGAGTTTTTGTTGACAAATTCAACCAAAACAAGTCGATCTAGAAAATGGTGTTTCTTTTATTGTTGTTTTCTTCAAAAGTTTTAGATGGTCCCTATAAGATATTCCTTTTACATGTTTTCCACTTTCAACTAAACAACTAAAAAACATACCATACGAATCTTGACAATACAAAGAACTTTTATTCTGTTTATGAGTGCTTCCTAGAGTAGGGTTACAATACCCAAGAAGAGGAAGTGTTAAGACTTATGGCTGTAGATAGGATCAAAGCTTTATCTATTTGTTTTATTATCATTCTTTAAAAGTGAGAGTGGTTCTATTTAGAGGTGTACAAATCGGGTTTTTCAAATACCGGGATCGGGTATGAAACCGGGTATTGGAAATCGGGTATTAGTAAAAACCGGGTCGGGTCCGTGTCCTGGTATTGCCTTTAAAAACCATACCCTATGCATCGGGTTCGGGTCATGTATAGAACCGGGTATTTTAAAACCGGGTATTTGAATACCCTATATTCGGGTATTGAAAACCCTATTTGTGGGTTTTTGGGGCTTTTTTCCGGATATTTTTCGGGTATAGATTGGATTTTTTAAAAGGTTTCACTTTCTAGGGGTATTTTCGGGTATTTTAAGGTATTTTTCGGGTATACATCGGGTATTTGAAATACCCGGTTTCGGGTTTTGGAAATAACCTGTTCCGGGTATGGAACGGGTTCGGGTTTTCGGGTATTACCGGGTACAAATCGGTCTGGTTCGGGTTTTAGTATCGAAATGCATACCCTATCCTACCCTACGGGTAGGGTCGGGTACGAGTTCGGGTATTAAAGAAACCGGTTCGGGTATTAAAAAAACCGGTTCCTGATTTTTATTTCGGGTCCGGTTTCGGGTTTAGGTTTTTTGTGCACCTCTAGTCCTATTCCTAGATGATGAACTGTATGCCCCTAAGAAATATCCCAAACAGGGTTTTCAGGCCCACTCTCTTGTTGGATTCTCTTTGTCTGGGCCTTTTGGGCCTTTTTGGTGTAGATAAATTGTTACATTTAAAATACAACTAGTCATAGACTCATAGTGGTTTGCTTTGTAAGCGAAAATGAGACTGGGCCCTAAGCATCCGCTCCTTTTTAAAGAGTTCAGTCCAATCCACTAAAATATTTTAACCCAGGAGAAGATCTTTGTTGCCGGTTCAACGTACACCTCTATTAACAAGCTTCAAGAATCGAGTCTTATGGTTTATTAGGAAAATTACCTTTAACATAATGATAAAAATAGTTAATAATCTCAGTCAAAGGTGTAAACACGTAGAGTCGCTCGTAAGCTACTCGATGTTGCGCTAAAAGCTCAAATTGAGTTGAGCTTAATGAGCTTAAGCTTAAACTGGAGCTCGTTTAATAAACAAGTCTAGGTTTCATATAGGGAGTTGTATAGAGAAGCCTATTTTTTATATTTAAATAATAATTTCTATTTAATACAGAAGTTATGTATTATAAAATAAATACTATGATATATAACTAGATAAGTTAAACAAATCTAACTATCTATATAATTGCCTACCATAAAATCCTAAATGTCGCTCTTAGGTTGTTCCCCCCATTCTCTAGGGCCACCAGATTACTTGATTTATAAATGGAGTTTTCTCATGCATTTGACCCAAATTCGCGGGTATGGGTCTTACCAAACTCGAATAGTCTTTAAATGGGTTATAACATCTCATTTATTTGTAAAACTATTTCATAATCAAACAATAATTTTCACAGGTCATGGGTCTCACCAAACCCTGATAACCTTATAACATCTCATTTATTTGTGAAATAACCCTTTAATTATCAAAGAATAATTTTCACAGGTTATGTGTTTATGTGTCTTACCAAACTCTAATAGCCCTCAAATGGGTTTATAAGATCTCATTTATTGATTAACACTTTCATTATCAAACCCTAATTTAATTTATCTGCTTTACATGTTCTTCGTTGCTGGTCTATCATTTCCATCGTCTATTAACTTCCAATACTACCCACCATCGTCAACTATATCAACGCCTCTTTTTTCATTAGAAAAATATTTGTGTTCATGTTTGTACATTTAAAAAATCAACATGCTCGTGTTCGTGTTTGTTCGTTAAAAAATTTAAAAAACGTAAACATCTCAACTAATAAAACCCAATATAATTCAATATAAATAAAATCTAAATAAGTAGAATCTAATTCATTTTAATAAGCTTTTTGCTTAATAACGAAATTCGAAGACAAGAGCAAAAAATGAAGAAAAACAAATCTCATCTATATCATTTCAAATCCTTCATGTAGAAATATTAAAAACTACATTATATACTCACTCAGATAGATACTTATATCTATATAATAATAATTCTCAAATTATAATAAGTAAGATATCCTTATATATAATAAGATATATTAAAAAATATAATAAAAAACTAATATATATGTATTAAATTAGAATAAAATTACGCTAAAAAATAAAATAATCATTATAAAATATCAAAACGATTAAAAACAAAACTTTAAATAAACTCTCGTAACACGGGAGGATAAAACTAGTATATTATATTCTCTTACCAAAGATTAGTATAACTAGATAAAAAAAATATATCATATGAAATAAATACATACAGTAAACAAGTTGAGGTTGAAACATGCTCAACCTTGAAAACTTTCTCACAAACAAAGCTCAATGGCTTGGATATAAAACAAACAGTTTAAACTCAAGCTTTGTTAAAATAAAGATGGGACTTGCCTTGTTTATACCTTTAATCTTAGTTAATTAACTTCTACTGATATGGGCACGATGCGGGTCTTTTTTAGGTTACCATAAACCCAAAGATTATCGGGTGCAACAACGCGCCCCAACCGACGAATCAGGAATGGTTCAAACATGGAAATTCCATCCAATATTGCTTAAAACACATCGGTAAATAGGGTCAGGTTAAACGTACCCCCCTGGTTGCTTGTCATACCCCCCCCCCTCTCTAGAAAAACCAACTTTCATATTACCCATTGAAATCATATAATTATCAAATTAGAACAAAAATAAGGATTTCATATTTTTTTAACAAGTTGCGTTTTTTTTTATGATTTGAGTTTCGGGTTTAGTGTTTAGGGTTCGGGTTTAGGTTTTAGGGTTTAGGGTTCGGGTTTCGGGTAGAGGGTTTAGAGTTTAGGATTTCGGATTTAGGGTTTAGGGTTTTAAGTTTTCGAGTTTCGGGTTTATTTTGTAAAAGATAAAGAGGTAAAATAAGGATATTATAAATATATATACTAATAAAATTAAAAAAATATATATTATAAATATTTACAATATTAATACTAAAAAAATAAATTAATAGTAATACTTGATAGCTTTTAATTTGATATATGTAGTGAAGATTATTAAGTGAAAAAAATATTGTAGAGACTAATATGTATATAAATAATGTTAAGAGGTAATAGTAATTTATCGAATAAATTAAGGAGGGTGTATATTTAATAAAAATGGTGTAAAGGGGGGGTACGTTTAGCAGCACCCGTTAAATATTGTTAACATTTAACTAAATTCAAAATGTCTAAAGTTTCCTAAATAGAAGCTTTAGTTGCCATTTCAAACAAAAATTTACATCTAACCTTAAACATTGCTGAAGTATCACATAAGCTCCAAGTATGGATGACGACAAAAAATCCAAAGTAGAAGGCATATGGTACGGGTGTTTAGGGAGGACAAGGTATGGGAATACTGATTAGTTAAAAAAATTCTTGCATGTATGAGATTAATATGATATTAAGTGATGCCGAATCAGGTTACTCGACACTATCAACCCAATTCAACAACTAAACTTTAGGGCATATGTAGTGGGGGTGTTTCCCACCCCCGGTGTGTTTAAAACGCCCAACAAAACTGCTTATGTGGGCATTTCCATTGAAAAAACACATGTGTTTGTGTGGCAACGACGTAGGAGGGGCACATGCGTGGACCCAATTTGCTTACTAATCAATAATAAACGAGAAAATTCTCAAAATAGGTATTTATGATTATGTTTTTCAGGTTTTAGGTGCCATTTTCAACATATTCCCATAATAGGTATTATAAATTAGTCGTGACGAATAGTTTATGATTATTCACGAGTAGTTTGTATAACCAATTAAAACTTGTCACGTGTCTATAAACTAACCGTAACGACCTGTTTTACTAATAATCTACTCGTAAAGATTAAATAAGTTTAAACCCTCGTAATCAGCACCACACGAGTAAATAAGATATTCTTTAGTCGCGACGAGCAGATTATAAAACCTTAAGAGTCGCGAGTATTTTATCAAACTAACCACGACGATGAGTTTGATTACCAAATGCATCTAACTGGTTTGTTTTACAAAACACTAACCGGAATGGTTAGTTTGTTTGGTCAATTAGTCTTTACGAGTAGATACAGCTCAACGACTACTTTATATCTATTATACGAGTATTTTGTTGGTAACTAACTCGTCTCGATAAGTTTATCTGGTAAACATTACGCTTACGAGTAGCTCATTTGTAGTTAACTCGTCGTGACTAGTTTACCTTATTTATATTCCCAATACGAGCAATTTATTGTTAATCAACCCGTTCTGATAAGTTACTAGATTTACATTAACCATACGAGTAATTTATTGGTAGTTAACTCGTCTTGTCTACTTTACTTTGTTTACATTCCTATACGAGTAGTTAAGTACCCGGGATCGGGTATGGAACCGGGTTCGGGTATTGAGAAAACCATAGTAACGAGTTTTTTCGGGTTTTTTCCTGAGGTTTTTTCTGGTATAAATTGGATTTTTTTAAAAGTTTGCACTTTTTAGGGGTATTTTTAAGGTATTTTTCGGGTATACATCGGGCATTTGAAATACTCGGTTTCGGGTTTTGGAAAAACCCGGTTCCGAGTATGGAACCGGTTTGGTTTTCGGGTATTACCGGATACAAATCGGGTCCAGTTCGGGTTTTAGTGCCAAAATGCATTCCCTATCAGTACCCTACGGGTAGGGTCGGGTACGGTTTGGGTATTAAAAAAATCGGTTTCGGGAACCGGGTTCGGGTTAAACTAGCCAAGACGAGTTAATTACTACTTAACTACTCGTATAGGAATGCAAACAAAGTAAAGTAGACAAGACGAGTTAACTACCAATAAATTACTCGTATGGTTAATGTAAATCTGGTAACTTATCAGAACGAGTTTATTAACAATAAAATACTCGTATTGGGAATATAAACAAGGTAAACTAGTCACGACGAGTTAACTACAAATGAACTACTCGTAAGCGTAATGTTTACCAGATAAACTCATCGAGACGTGTTAGTTACCAGCAAAATACTCGTATAATGGATATAAAGTAGTCGTTGAGTTGTATCTACTCGTAAAGACTAGTTGACCAAACAAACTAACCATTACGGTTAGTGTTTTGTAAAACAAACCAATTAGATGCATTTGGTAATCAAACTCATCGTCGTGGTTAGTTTGATAAAATACTCGCGACTCTTAAGGTTTTATAATATGCTCGTTGCGACTAACGAATACCTTATTTACTCGTGTGGTGTTGATTACGAGGGTTTAAACTTATTTAATCTTTACGAGTAGATTATTAGTGAAACAGGTCGTTACGGTTAGTTTATAGACACGTGGCAAATTTTAATTGGTTATACAAACTACTCGTGAATAATCATAAACTATTCGTCACGACTAGTTTATAATACATATTTTGGGAATATGTTGAAAATGACACCTAAAACCTAAAAAACCTAATCACAAATACCTATTTTAAGAATTTTCCCATAATAAACCCCCATTTCACCTATTTCGATAGTTAATTAATTAATTAATTAAATATTATCACAAAGGCTTCAACCACTACGTATAAAATTGGAAAAAGTCTCCATGACCATGTGACATTAAGGTGAGATTAAAATAAAAGTGCCGCTTTTAGCCCTCCAATGCATATGCCCTTGAAGTCTTTTATATTTAAGTCGTGTTTTAAATCTATAGACTAAATTATAGAGTAGGCCCTATGTTTACTCTTATATCTCAAGAGTTCTTATATCTCAAGAGTTAAGATGTCACAAGTACCGGAATACGTCAAATCTCCTAAATGGACCCACCTTAACTATAGATAGACGATCAACGCAACCATCCACAAGTAACCATCTATCATAATGATAGTGATAGTGATAGTGATAGTGATAGTTTACTCTCTAAATGCATCTATTTGGCTTAACTAATAAAAACAAACCCTCCAAGTTCTAACATTTCATTTTGGCATATCTTAACATGCAGTTACCTTTTAATTAGGAATGGGATTAATATTGATTTATTTTACAATAAGCTGACATCATATGCTTTTGTATTTTTCTATATTTAGAACACTAAAAACAAGCAAGTAAGAAATAAATTGCATAATAATTTAAAAACCAACATGGCCAAGTTCCATGTTAGTTTTAAATCTATTTGACACTCCATACCCCATTTTGAAGAATCCAATGTCCAAATGGATGAATTTAATAATTTCATATAATCATTTTGTTACATTTCTGTTTAGTTACTCAATCCTTTTCTGGATCAACAATGGTCAAAACATGGTCTTGCTAGAACTAGTTTGGGTTGAAAACCGATTTTGTACTGGAATACATGAACCTATTCTAACGGGTGTGTTGCTATTTCAGTGTGTTATAAAATATTAGTGAGCGTTTTTTGAAATATTAAAAAGCGTTTTTAAGTGGTGTGATTAGACCAACACATTTAAAAGTTATACTAAAAAATAGGTACGGTTAACAATTCTCATATGCGCCTTTTAAGGGTAAGTGAAAACTACTTCAACTCCAACTATTTAAACGGGTTCAAAAAATTCGGTTCTTTTTTTTATAACGGCAACTCAAACGCTTTGCAAGTATACTTTTAAATTACACATTTTTACCAGAAATATAGTTAAACTCTCACCATTTGAAAATACAGTCATATCCAACACTTTAATATCGCTAGGCCAAAGACCCTTTGGTACAAATAATCTATTCTTAACCGGTTTTTGCCCTAAAATACCCAAACTGGCCGTTAGGTCCGGTTACAAGCCAGTTTCAGTTAAACCTGTTTCAAAAACGGTTTCAAGTCGGTTTGTAACCGGTGTTTACACCTAAACATCCATGAATGCTACAAAATGTGTGTGTTTCTAGTGTCCGTGTGAAGAATGCTGATGTGGGAGAGAGAGGCGTCCGTTGGAGGGTGTCTTCACGGATGCTCTTAGCATTTATTTAATATACTTTTTATTTTCTGAGATTTTGCAAAGGGTAAAATAAAAGTAAGATGCAATGAATACCGGAGCTTTTAAATGAAAAGGAAACAGGCAAAGTCACATGTAAGTTCAGGTATCATGTGAGAAATCCTGTGAATAAAAAAATAATTAAATTAATTCCTTAAATGGCAAATATTCAATAGAGATTTTTATATTGGAGATTAAAAGTTTTAGAAACTTTTATACATTTACAGACGTAAAAGAAACATCTTTTTAAACTTCGCAAGTAGCGAGGAGAGTGTTTTTCTATGTACGCATAAAATTTCTACATCGTTTTATTATATAATATCGTTATTTTAGATTAAGATTCTTCTATATTTAACATTTAACACAAAAGTATTTTAGTAAACATTTGACATGAGATATAAGACAGAAGTGAAAACAAGTCGAGTCGTTGGTAAGTTTGAGATCACGTTGATTAGTCATTAGAGTTTAATTAAAGGCGGGCATAAATGAAGCCGAGACAGAGCTCTAGCTGCAACCGAAACTTATTTAATATAAAAAGGTCGAATTTGAGCTCGTAAACCTAATCCCTATTATGTATATAAAATTACAAATAAAAAAAACTGTAAATGAGAGGTACTGTGTCACAATTGTGTGAACATTCATTCACTTTTCTCATTTATTTTCATTTAATAAATAAATTTATTTCTCATTATTTTTCTTCTTTTGAAACGATGAGGATTATATAATAATGGGAAAACTAGCAAGGATCTCAAAGAGAACACCAATACAAATTACATGCGGTGATCATCTTGACACCAAAAGGACCAATCAATCCTCCTTACAACGAGCCCTATTTTTAATCAACAAATAAGATGTTGTCTTTTTTTTTTTAATTAAACTTTCATTCACCACATCAAACCAGTCCTTAAAAAAAGACCGAAGGCTAAAAACAACCTTACAACATATACAAAGGAGACTTACACCAATCTTTTCAAACAATCTTCTTAAATCTAGATCTAAACTTTAGCCATAAAAACGATAGAGATTTAACACTCGCCACAATTTCCCCTATATTAGCCTTCTTGCCATTGAAAATCTTATCATTTATCGCTTTTCAAATATACCAAACAACAACAATAATCATTCCGTGCAGTCGTGCACAATTATCTTTCCCATCTTACCTCCCATAGCGGATTTGAACACTTCCATAAGATATTTGACCTCAAAAGCATAAATGGGCCCCAAACCACGCTATCTCTCGATCTCCTCTCACATCGAAATAGCAACAAAACAAGCCGAAAAATATGATCTGCAGATTCTTCACATGACTCGCATAAGGCACACATCTTATTCGGAATTTCCACGTTTCTCTTTTATTACGGGACAACTCATAATGTTCATATCGATCTATCATGCGCCTCTGTATCTAGCACTGGGTAGACCTCATACAATAATTATCCTAGCTCTACCATATCTTTTGTTTCATTTCTTCTGCAATAACCACAAAAACTTCTTTTATTATGGATCTACTACCAGAAATTCAATGCGTAATATGGATCTTATATATATGGTATAATGAAGTACCACATGGGTGAATATATAGGAATCAAAATTTGCCGAATCACTTATTTTATGATCTTCCACATCCTAGATCTTTTCCCGTTCCATCATCTTGCTTATGTTCTTCATGTAGCATTCAGACCGAATGACTCTATGAAACTACGTTGATACTTCTACATATTATGGGTAACGTAGGAGACATCTCTATTTTTCCCGGGGAATCTTTAGAATTAACACTGCTTAGCTTTCAATTCGCCTCTGACCATCAAATGAAATGTAAATAATCCGCCATCTTCTCTTGAAAGAATGGGCGCTTCCGGTTTTGTCGGTGCTTGATCAATTTTGACTTCTCCATATTACTATATCTCTAGAGTCAATAATTTTATATGAGGAAATACTGAACTCAATCACTTGTTGCCGTTACTCTTCAGTTTTCTGTTGAGGTCTATTATGTAGAGGTACTCAAATTGGATCAGTGATCGATTTTTAGATTTCGTCGTAAACCTAATTGGTCACTTCCAATTACGTAAATCAATAGTTCAAACCGCACTTTGTATCCCTTAAGAACAGTACATGCGCCTTTTAACGCATACAGTTAAAAAATCTATGTGTATATTCCAATACTTTTTTTTCATAGCAAGTTCCTTCTAACTTATAAAAAAAGGATTTTTTTCACTAAACATGAGTTTGTCTTCATTTCCTTATAACAAATGTATAATAAAAAAAAAAGAATTCATTAAACTTATCCAATTAACTTTTCATTGATGGATTGTTTCATCGAGATCAAATCCAAATCACGATGTCATTTTCTTGTTCTTAAATTGGCTTCTTTAATCTTTTTAGGTTTATGCTCTACTTCGGGTAAAGATCCGCCCGATTTTGATTTGCACATATAGTACAAATGCTCCCATTACCACTTCTTTTTGTTATCCCCCCCCCCCCCCTTTTTTTCAATTCATGCATTCCGTAAAAAAGGTTGACATATTTATGCATATTGGTCAATTGATTTTTAAAAAAGGAATACTTTATAATATAAAGATATAAAATAGAAATAGATATATTACCACTTGGTTTTTTTTAACAGAACCTGGATACTTCAATGTAGTAGTCCAACTAAGACAACCATAAATTCTTCTAATTGATAATAGTTGTCCGAATCCCCCCCATCCAAACGGATCTAATTGCACTTCACACTCCAAATTTTTGATGATGAAATGAATCTTTCGTGGGCGAAACAGAGGATATCTCGATTGGAGCGAAAACGGGGAAATCCCATATGACCAAATATATCAAACAAGTCACACTATATGTCAAGCCAAAATGCATCTTCCTCTCCAGGACTACGAAAAGGACACGTCATGGACATTATGCTATTCTATGTTTTAGAGACTTTTATGTAACTATTGAGAGTGAAGATATTATACACAATGTGTGTATTCCGCTCAAAAGTTTTCTTTTAGTTCAAAAGGATCAATATGTAGAATCAGAACAAGTCAGTACTGAGATTCGCACGAGAACCTCCACTTTGAATTTGAAAGAGAAAGTTCGCAAACATATTTATTATGACTTAGAGGGCGAAATGCATTGGAATACCGATGTGTACCATGCCTCTGAATTTACATATGGTAATATTCATCTATTATAAAAAAACAAGCCATTTATGAATATTATTAGGGGAGCCCTAAAGAACTAGTCTAGACCCCTGTTCGAAAAATAAGATGTTGTCTTTATATATTAAAAAAAACATCTTCTCCACGATTGTGTTTTTCATTTGGGAAATCTTTCATTCATTGCCACCAAACACCAAATAGCCACCGAGGAAATAGCATGAATATGTTTTTCATTTGGGAAATATTTTCATTCATTGCCACCATGCATCAAATAGCCACTGAGGAAATAGCATGAATAACCGATTATTTCATTGCACATTTGCACCTATATACGGCAAGGGAACTTAGGAATGTTTCATTTCTCGTTTGTTTCCTAATAATCCCAAGTTATTATTAGTATCATTAAATTTTCTATGCTTCTCTTTCTTCACATAATATATACGTTTGTTTTTTATTTCTCTTTTTATATTTTTTTTAAATCTTTATTAACAAGTGTAATACATGAGTTTCAAACCCAGTTATGTTAATATAAAGAGTTAAAACTGTGAATTAAAAAAAATATAAGTTTAAATGTACAAAAACAAATTAATAAAAGGGAAAATTCTCAAAATAAACCTTTTTTGGAAAGAGGTTACAAAAATGTCCCTCAAATTTTAGGATTCCAAAAATATCTCCCTTTAACTCATCTCCGACGAGCGTTAGGAAGTCTAACGCAAACACATCGTCAAAGATGTGTTAGAGGTTCTAACGCATCATCAAAAATGAGTTAGACTTCCTAACACATCGTCGGAGATGCCTTAGACTTCTTAACGCATCATCGACGACGTGTTGGCCTCTTATTTGTTATTTTTGATACTATATTAATATAACTATTTATACTTATATATGTTTTTTTATAACTTTTAATATATAAAGTTTTATATTATTTCGAATATACCGATAAACATGCTTATTTTTATTCCATAGTTTGAAGGGAAAAGAAAAAGAAAAACTAGATCTCCTTCTCTAATTTTCATTTTCGTTTCTTCTTCACCTTATTTCTTCTCTTTATTCATAGTTTGAAGGGATAAAAAAATAAAATAAAATAAAATAAAAAACCAAACATGTCCACCTTCCTTCTTCTCTTCTCTTCATCAGCTGCAACCTGGCTTACGACGGCTCGCGGGGTCCATTTGAGTCACGGCTCGCGGAACGCTGGTGTGGTGTGCGGCATCTACGTGGCTCGCGCCACTCGCTTGCGGCTCACAACACCAAGCCTAAGTAGTAGACCATTTACTATTCATGTTATATGTACTTCGATTACATATCCAAACAATACCATGACCAACAATTGTCAAGGGAACCATGACCAAACAAACGAGTCAACCACCACCATTCATAATCTCATACCAGTATAAATACGACTCAACAACCCTATTTGATTTATTAACTCTTCCTCATTTAATTCTCTCACAAACAAAGATACTTAAGCTCACACCCGAGCTTGATAAAGGAAAACCATCATCTCATGACTAGGCTCACACGTCTTTCTTAAGTGCATGATTTTGATCAATATCCATCTCCCTAATTCACTTGCTGATTTGAACTAATTATGAGGACCAACGCTAGTGGATCCAAACTACCCCTCAACAACCAAATCAACAAAATATATACAATTTAGATAGTATCATATGTTCGTTGGGTTACAATATTTCAAGATATTATTCATTAAATATGCCATTTATTTCTTATCAAAATAGAATCTCACATATATGTAACATGTAACGTCTAGTTTCACATTTGACCCCACGTCTTACTTTTCAATTCACCCATCACCCTTTTTCCTACATTTTCCCCTATCCTTTTCATTTTCCACAAACATTAATAAAAAAAATAAAATATTTTACACACCCAATTTGAAGAATTTTGCCTCTTGTTTCAATTAATTAAAAAAAAAACACCAATAAATTCAACACTATCTCATTGACTCCCAAACACCCTTTTCACACCACCCCAACTTCACTCTCCCAACCACCACCGCCGGAAAACCATCACCGCTGCCGGAAAATTACCACCGTCACCTAAAATGAACCATTTTCACTAATTTCAACCATTTTCCGACAATGGGTTGTTGTGTAAGCACAAACACACCACCCCCATCTCCTCAATTCCACCAGCATTTATCAAAATCAAGCCGAGCTCCGCCGCCGGTGGACGAAGAAACGGTGAAAGAGGTGCTGTCGGAAACTACCAATCCGAACCATTTTAACAAAATCCAAGACCAACCCAGAAAAATTAACTCTAAACAGAGTCTACCCAAGATCCGAAATCAACCAGATCACAGTAATCAAGATATTAGTTTTTCCGGCGAGGTCTCCGAGATCTGCAGTAACATGAGCAAGAGTGTTTCCAATACTACCTTTGATGAAGACTATGAGCTTCTTCGCCGGAAAGTTGCCAACAGATCACCGGCAAAGCTAAGAAACCGGCAGAATAATAATAATAATAACTCCGGTGAGCTTCGTGGGGTGAAGAATTATTCTCCGGTGAGAGGTAAACAACAGTCTCCGGGTCGGGTCAGATCCGGATCCGATACGAACAACCGTGAATCCGGGTTTGGGTCCACCGGCCGGCAGAGGCCGGCGCCGGGATCCGGTCAGGTTTCCCGGTCGAGATCTCCGGCGAACCGTACGGTGGCCAGAGGTGGTGGTGGGGTTAGGAATGGGGTGGGAAGAAGTCCGTCGGCGAGGAAGACGGAGAATTCTCCGGGTCGGGTCGGGCCGCAGAGGGTTATGAAAGCGGATACGGGTATGGGTATGGAAATGGAGGAGAGTGGATATGGATGGGATGTGACGGATAGAAATGTTGATGATGAATCACTTGATAATCCGCTTGTGTCTTTGGAGTGTTTTATTTTTCTGTAGAATTTGTTTAGTATAAGTAATTATTATGTTTTCATATGTTTTGAGCATATGACTATTCAAGTTAATATCATATTATGTCAAATTTCTTACTTAAGTGGAAAGATTAAATATTGACGTCATTGTTTTAGTGTAAATTGTATTTTGAGATTATTATGTTGTTATATGCTCTTGTCTTGGAATCCGACTAGTAGATTGGACCGAAATATAAGACCATGCGGTATACTTGTCCATTCAATGTCGAGAGAGAAGAGGCTAGTGGGGAGTAGCAAATCGGCAACCGTATCTGCATTTGGCAATAGTGAACGATAAGTATACCGCATAGTCTATCTAATTACGTAAATGGGTCAATATTCATTTTGACCCATTTGCCAATAGTGAACGATAAGTATACCGCATAGTCTATCTAATTACGTAAATGGGTCAATATTCAATAGTCTATCTGTTGGTATACCGCATAGTACACCAATAGTGAACGATAAGTCAATGATACATATGTAGGTGTACTAGAATTCAAGTGCTTTCAAAATTTCATTTAAAAATAAAGTATTTTTGATTTTTAGAGGATTTTGTTGATATTGAAATTTCATTTAAAAATAAAGTATTTTCATATTTTCTTTCGAATTAGTTGTATATATTTTTATTTATGAAGTCACTGTCCAGATTTTAAAACCGACTCGAGCAGTGGACTGATTTAAGTGCTGCATTAGTTGCACGATTAATTACGTATATTATAAATTCAAATATATAAATGTAAGTCGAGTAAGTTCTTAAAAGATAAACTCCTATAATATCTTAATCATAGTATAATAATGTATTTTATAGAATGCCGTTTATAATAACTTCGATCATCGAACAATAAATATGTTATGATTTTATACGATGGTCAAGAAAAGTAACAATTTAAGTGTGTATGAACATCACTTTGAGTCATTATAAATCATAAAACGTCAAATTATGAAAATTATGATATAATTAAATTTGATCTTGCACGTGAATGCCTCACAGGCTGTAAAAGAGTAAAAAAAATAAAATAATAATAAAAGTAAAACAAATAACTTTTTCTTTTTTGAAAGGGGTATTTCACAGTAACAGCTAGAACTCTAGGGGTGTTTAGAAAAACCAAAAACCAAAAATCAAATCGTACCTGTAATTGAAAAATCATTTCCAATGGTAGAATTCGATTTTTGATTTAGTAATAGCCGAAATCCAAATTCCAAATTCAATTTGTGGATCGATTTGTGGATATGTTTATTTTTAATGCGATTTGTTGGGATAACTGTATTGGTCGATTAAAATGTAGACTATATTATTATTGTATATAATCCCATATTGATGTGGGCCCAAGTGTGAAAGACCGGACCATTATGTTTCTAGAGGTCTAGGATCGCGCTTCAAAAGGGGCTGAATGAAAATGGACATAACTTGGGCTATGGGCCTCCGTTTCAGGCGAGCTACAAGTCAAAACTCCCGTTGGAACGTGGGCCACGTTGTGGTAACCAGCCATAGGCAGGTTATCCCGTTTATTTTTCCGAAATAAGACTTTTAGATACACTTTTGGGTCATTTTTATGTTTCGTCTAGTTTTCGGGTTTTGTTTTGGGCTGTTGTTGGGCCTTTGGCTGTTTGTGTTAGCCCAAACTAGGGGTGCAAACGAGCCGAGCCGAGCCCGAGCTAGACCAGGCTCGAGCTCGGCTCGTTTAACTTACATAGAGCTCGAGCTCGAGCTCGGCTCGTTTCGAGCTCTATTTTCAAAGCTCGAGCTCGGCTCATGAGTAGATTTTTCAAACTCGAGCTCGGCTCGGGCTCGGCTCGTTTACATTTTATAAGTTATTTATTAAATAATATAATTATTATTATATATTTTTTCTATTATAATTTTTTGTATAAAATAATATATAGTATTTACTTATTTTTATTTATTTTTATGATATATATATATACACACATATATATTAATAATTATTAAATATATATTTTAAAAATTATATAAATAGCAGGCTCGTTTAGGCTCGCGAGCCGGCTCGAGCTCAATAAGTGAAGCTCGGGCTCGGGCTCGTTTATTAACGAGCTTACTTTTAGGCTTGAGCTCGGGCACGGCTCGATTAAGCTCGGCTCGTTCGAGCTTTTTGACGAGCCGATCTCAAGTAGTTCGCGAGCAGCAGGCTCGTTTGCATGAAAATGGACATAACTTGGGCTATGGGCCTCCGTTTCAGGCGGGCTACAAGTCAAAACGCCCGTTGGAACGTGGGCCACGTTGTGGTAACCAACCATAGGCAGGTTATCCCGTTTATTTTTCCGAAATAAGACTTCTAGATACACTTTTGGGTCATTTTTCTGTTTCGTCTAGTTTTCGGGTTTTGTTTTGGGCTGTTGTTGGGCCTTTGGTTGTTTGTGTTAGCCCAAACTAGGGGTGCAAACGAGCCGAGCCGAGCCCGAGCTCGACCAGGCTCGAGCTCGACTCGTTTAACTTACATAGAGCTCGAGCTCGAGCTCGGCTCGTTTCGAGCTCTATTTTCAAAGCTCGAGCTCGGCTCGTGAGTAGATTTTTCAAACTCGAGTTCGGCTCGTTTATATTTTATAAGTTATTTATTAAATAATATAATTGTTATTATATATTTTTTCTATTATAATTTTTTGTATAAAATAATATATAGTATTTACTTATTTTTATTTATTTTTATAACATGATATATATATATAAACACACACATATATATTAATAATTATTAAATATATATTTTAAAAATTATATAAAGAGCAGGCTTGTTTCGGCTCGCGAGCCGGCTCGAGCTCGATAAGTGAAGCTCGGGCTCGGGCTTGTTTATTAAACGAGCTTACTTTTAGGCTTGAGCTCGGGCTCGGGCTCGATTAAGTTCGGCTCGTTCGAGCTTCTTGACGAGCCGATCTCGAGTAGCTCGCGAGCAGCATGCTCGTTTGCATGAAAATGGACATAACTTAGGCTATGGGCCCCGTTTCAGGCGAGCTACAAGTCAAAACACCCGTTGGAACGTGGGCCACGTTGTGGTAACCATCCATAGGCAGGTTATCCCGTTTATTTTTCCGAAATAAGGCTTCTAGATACACTTTTGGGTCATTATTCTGTTTCGTCTGGTTTTCGGGTTTTGTTTTGGGCTGTTGTTGGGCCTTTGGCTGTTTGTGTTAGCCCAAACATTTTTGGATTCTCTATTAATATGCTATGAATGCTTGTGACTGATCCTTGATCAAAACTGAATAAAATTACTTTGTCTTTTCAAATTCATGACTTTTGGGTCGAATTTGGGAGTTTGGGTAAGGATCTTCACAAGTATTCTGAGAATCAACGTAATTAACCTTCATTCTCTATTAGTACGCTGCATCACATATCTAATAGGTAGTTCAATAGTCCATGTTCATATTATTTTTTTGTGTGGATATTTTATGATGGTTATTATATGGTTGATTGATTGTATGTTTAAAACTTTTAACGATTCATCGGTTTGGATGTTTTGTTATGTTTTTTAACCTTTGGTTTTAGGATGTATATGTTGGGTTTGTTTGAATATTTTGATGTTGTACAGGACCCAAACGACTGTCTGAATACTTAACACAAACAAAAAAATTTGTTGTTTCTGGACGAATTTGATTAATACGATCTGAATAAGATTATTCGGTTTTAACCGAAACCGAACCAAATTAAACTCATAACTTAGAAGGTATATGTTTCGGTTATCCCCTTTCCAAATTCGGTTAGGTTCGATTTTCAATTAAAGGTAAAAAATCTTATAACTAAATAAATCGAATAAATCGATAACCAAGTTGATGAACACCCCAAATAGCAGTAGTGTTTTATCTCAAATAATCATAACACTCATACCCATTACTTGAGTTCAAGCTCATTTATGTAGTTAAAAATGACTGCTTGATTTCATTCTATTGGTTAGAATATGCTGTATATGTTTTTTTATTCGTTTGAAGCTTTTTTTGTCTACATTCTACAATGATCTAGCAACTTACTAGTATGGGTAGGGGTTGTAACAATTTTCTTTGTCTTAAAAAATTAATTATATAAATTTATGTATAGTGAAGAGGTTGTAAAATTAGACGATTTTTGACACGTGGCAAAAATGAGCAACATGTAGCCATAGGGTGGAGGGTGTTCTCGCCCACAAACCGCCCCACCCTGCAAGCACTGATCGCCACGTCATCATCATCATCATCTCTCCACCCGGTGATAAATTTCCTTCGCCCCCCTCCACTTATCGCCCCTTTGTCGCCTATGTGGCGGTGTTCTCACCCTCATCGCTCACATTTGTAGCCCCCACTACGCATAGCCCAAATAGAAGACATATCTTTATGCTACATTCATTAGACCGTCATTAGACCTCCCCAGCTTTTTCCTTAGGCATTTTGGCACAAGCGTTGTGTACAAAACGCAATTTCGGCTGGAGTTCTAATAAAATTTTGTGTGGCGGGGGGGGGGGTATATGTAATTATTGTACGAGGGTTGCGGACTTTTTCTCACTACATCACTTTTTGCAAAACTCTCTATTGTTGACGGGAATGACACATGTCTTACACCTATATGTGAAGAGTTTTGACTATACATGGTCTTATAGCTAGAGATGCACAAAAAACCCGAACCCGGACCGAAACCGGGTATTTCAAATACCCGAAAAATACCTTAAAAATGCCTGAGAATACCTCTAAAATGTGCAACCTCTTAAAAAATACAATCTATACCCGGAAAAAAGCCCAAAAAAAAACCCGAAAATAGGGTTTTTTTTCAATATCCGAAAATATGGTATCAAAATACTCGGTTTTAGAATACCCGGTTCTATACCCGACCCGAACCCGATACACAAGATATGGTTTTTAGAGACAATACCCGGACCCGAACCCGACCCGGGTATTACCAATACCCGATTTCCTGTACCCGGTCATACCTGAATCCGATTTCATAACTGAACTCTAGTAATTGAAAAACCCGATTTATACACCTCTACTTATAGCTAGCAGCCTAGCATTATGTTCCTACATGTTTTAACCTTTTTAGGTCATGCATCTAACCGAAAAACATAGTATCAACTTGCAGACACAATCAAAAGGTGAGACTTGGGTCACATCCTCATGAAAAGAAAACAAAAAAACAATTTTAAAATTCAAACTAATGTTTTGTTTAATGTTTACACACAAAATACAATTATATGAACATAGGCGAATGGGCATAGATAATTTAAGGGTGCTAGAGCATTCCCAGCTCATCCCGTACCCTGTTATATATCCAATATGTTATAAAATTACACAAATTAGATAAAAATCACTCTGTTATATATCCAATATGTTATAAAATTACACAAATTAGATAAAAATCACTAATTTTTCTTTTTCTTCTGTTTAATTAAATAATACATTTTATACATTTATTATTATATTTTATCTTTCCTCCAATCACAACCATTTTCAGAAAAATATTAAAATATTATATGATATGAATAATGAAACTCCAAATTTAATTTCCTATATGACATTTTCTTTCTCATCTACTCACAACCACTCATAACCATACCATATAATTTTCAAATCTCCCACACGTATTTTCACGAAACGGGTTAAGAATACTCTAAGAGTCTTACACGAACAAAGAGTCACACAAATTAACTATTTGAACACCAGTCGGCCCCTAAATGGTCATGCATGACGGGATGAAAATGATCGTGTTCATTCTCATCCTTTGAATGATGGAGGAGGGCTACACTAATGAGATATTTTTGTTGTTTTTTTCTTCTTTTTTCCTTTTCATTTATTAGTAATATTAAACAATATAATGGTAGAGAATGATTAAGAATGAAGAAGAGTCAACCATACTAGATGTTGAGAGATGAAGTTGAATGACGGAGAAAAATTAAGTTGACATTGAGGTATCGTAGACATGACGACGAAGGAAATTGAGGAGAATGACCTATAACACTTGGTCTAAGAGCATCCACAATAAGGAGTTTTATGGATTATTATTTTGTTGTTTTTACATGTCATCAATATTTATTTATTGTAGGCATTATTTTTACTATCCACTTTTAAAATGAAGTTATTGGGTAAAAATAAAAGAATGAGACGGAGGTGACGTTATATCCAAACTTTTCTGTAAACCACTCACTTTCTTTCACAACACTAAACCTTTACAAAATCCCATTAAACAAATATTATATTTGTATATATATATAATATATGTGAGAGAGAAAGGGTGCCCCCACCTCTCGTCCGTGTTCTAGTCTGGCGCACAAACCTTGCACCACAAACTTTTCCCCACAGTGCCAGCCTCCTCGCTCTCTTGGTTCGTCTGTCAGCCATATCACACAAACCACACCCATAACGCGAGCGTTGTGAGTGCTCTAAAACTCTAAGGGTATGTTTGGTTGGAAGTAATGGAATGAAGAAGGAATGGAATGAGAGAAGGAATGGAATGAACAAGGGAATGAAATGGATCATTACCATTCCTTTGTCTTGTTTGGTTAACCTATGGGAATGAAATGAATAATTACTTTATGTTGTTTGGTATACAAAAAGTTGTAGGAATGAAATAGAAATAATAAAAATATTCATATCCCAAAACATATTTTTTTTACAAAAAAAAAAATGAAATGGCGACGGTGGTGGTGGTGGTGGTAGCTCCAGCGATGAAAATGGTGGTGGTTAGGTGGGGTGGTTATGGTGCTGGGGGTGGTAGAAAGCATTGGTAGTGATGACAATGGTAGGGTGGCGGCGATTGTGGTGGTGGTCAGGCATCGATTGTGGTGGTGACGGTTATGGTCAGGTGGCGGTGGTAGCGCTGGTGGTAAGGTGGTGGTGGCGGAGGTGGTGGCGACGGTGACGGTCAGGCGGTGGTGGCGGCGATGTTTGTGGTGGTTGTTGGTGTTAGTTGGTGGTGTTGTTGAGAAAGTAGGGGTGAGGGAGGAATGAAATAAAAAAAAAGAAGGGAGGAGAGAATGAATGACTTTGATGGAATGAGATTCCATGTGTAATGGATGACTCCATTCCATTGAGTAACCAACCAACCAAGCATCACTTTTTTCATTCGCACACAATGAATCATTCCAATCCTCATATCATTCCTGCATATCAAACGCTACATAAGAGCCTCCAAGGATTGATCTCTAAGAGCTCATTGGAGATAGCCTCATGATTTCTTATTGGATAAGTTTTGAATGTTTTTAAAAATAATGTTTTTATGATGTGGCAACTGATCACTATGCAATTTTTTTATGTCTTCTTATTGTGAATGCTCTAAATTAATGATATTTTACAATCATTGTGAAATACATGGAATAGTATTACGTATCTAATTTATGTTTGCATATCGAAATAGCATAGCCTCGGTTGACATAACCTTGACCTATATTAATGTAAGGCCCCGTTCCCGGTAGCCTTACTTTAGCATCGGATTTACTCATAAATACAGTTCTTACAAATCAGAGTTCATTAAAACTTTCGCGGAATATAAAAACTTTCATAAAACATTTCATAACAAAACACGTCTTGTCTTAAAACATCATTTTGTCTTTCAAAATTAACGAAACATTAAACTTAAACGTCTTGAGTCTTCCGATGCCAGCCTCTTATTCAGTGCCACGTGTCTCCTCAAGCGAGCTGCCTCATCCTACTCACCTGCGTGCATACTAAAAGTCAGCTACGCTGAGTGAGTTCTAGTTATTCGAACGCCATACAATACATACACATGCATACATATCCGTAGATACATATCCATACTTCACTAGTTACCCTTCTGTTCTACGTACATACTTGCTACCATACATACATACATATCTACAATCACTAACCTCAGTCTACCGAGAGTACGTTCATAGTCCGCCGTCTATACCTGTACTCAAGGTCGTGAACACGTACAAGGTCCGCAGTCCTTAAATATGTTCACCATTTATGGTACGTACAAGGTCCGCGGTCCTTCCCTATACCATCATACATCCACAACACGTACAAGGTCCACAATCCTTCCCTATGTTGCGACCTAATTCATAGCACGTACGAGGTCCGCAGTCCTCCCCTATGCTACAATTACAGCACGTATAAGGTCCACAGTCCTTTCCTATGCTGAAATACATCCACAACACGTACAAGGTCCACAGTCCTTCCCTATGTTGCAACCTAATTCATAGCACGTACGAGGTCCGCAGTCCTCCCCTATGCTACAAATACAGCACGTATAAGGTTCACAGTCCTTTCCTATGCTGAAATATAGCACGTGTAAGGTCCACAGTCCTTTCCTGTGCTGACGCCTATCTACATTACGTATAAGGTCCGCAGTCCTTATCTACGTTACGTATAAGGTCCGCAGTCCTTATCTACGTTTACATCTATCATCTACATCACGTATAAGGCTCGCAGTCCTTAACTACTCCATCACCAGCCGAGTCTATGTCCGACAGAAGCTAGAGGGATTTGCCATCCTAACTTACTATGTCGAACGTAGAACGCACATGCCATTCGTGTACCTATATACACATACTTCACATATACAATAATTACATTATAACATAAGAACACTCTAGGCGTTCTTTACATCATTCATTTAACAACCATACCCCTTGTCGATACGTGCAATATCCGAAGATCGTTCACGCCCCGACAAGTATTCATTTAAAATATTCATACATCTTCGATATATAATATTCGTACCTTTATTTTTAACCTGACAGTACGCGCAATATCCGAAGATCGTTCGCGTACCGACAAGCAATCATTCATATCTATCACACATATCACATATGACATACACTTATCACTTAGGATAAATGTATTAACAACACATCGAGTATGCACACAGCCCCGAAAACATAACAAGGAATGGAGCTAGAAACTCACCTGAACCCTGCTTCTTCCTCTGATAGCTGTAAATCCCTTCTTTAACTGAGCTCGGCTGACTGTATAAGTTACACGTATCAATACTCGCCTGATCCAATCTGGTGGCCTAGTATTAGCATACTTTTACTTATCGTTTTTAACCTATTTCCTAATCGAACTCGGCTTTAGGCGAAGTTAAACCTTAGGCGAACTCGGCTTTAGGCGAAGTTAAACCTTAGGCGAACTTGGCTTTAGGCGAAGTTGTCATCAGGCGAATTTGGCTTTAGGCGAAGTTCGTCAGGCGAACTTGGCCTCAGGCGAAGTTATCGCTTTGAAGGCGAAGTTATCGCTTTGAAGGCGAAGTTGCCCAGTTCCGCCGCTGTTTTGGTTTTCATCAATCATTTTGGCGATTTTAACACCCTTGTTATGGTTTAACATCACCCACTACGTTCCCCAACCGTTTCCGGTCGTTTATACACTATAAAGCTTGGATCTTTAAACTTCAAAGATCAAGAATCATACCTTTTTGAGCTTGTTTGGATCTCGTTTACTTGTTTAATCACAACTAACCCTCACTCTCTCTCGGATCTGGCTCGGTTCTTCCCTCGGCCGGCGGCGGTGTTGGTGTGTGGTGTGTGTGTTTTGGAGTGTTAGAGGATAGGATGAAATGAGTGATAGTTTAGGGTTTAGGGGATATTTATATCCCTTAAATCCCATGGACCTAAGGCCCATTCTCATTTAACCCATCTCCATTAATCCAAGTCCATAACCCATATCCATTACCCAACACTAGCCCGACCCATACCAACTCCTACTCTATTTATTTATTTCCCGATAACCCGAGTAAACTTTCCCTCTATTATTAAGTAATATAATTAATATCATTTTGGAAATTTCGGGATGTTACAATTAAAAGATATAAAAAAAACATGTATAAAATTGTGTGTATCCGCTTCATAAGACGAACGACATGGTATTTTCATACGACAAAAGTATCCCTTTTTAGTTATTTTTATATCTTAAACTTGTGTGTAACTAGAAATACATGAAAATAAAGATATATACATTTGGCTGTGAAGTGACATGTTTCTAATTGTATATACTCAGATATCGGATATTACACTAGAATAATTTCTAATTATTTTGTGAATGTGAGTCGGATTATGAACTTTGATGGATGTTATGTTGACATACGAAAAAGATTATGACAAACAAACAAATTACAATAAAATCTAATTTATAGTAAGTTAGTGACAGGGTCCGTAAAGGTATGATGAAGATCAACCTTATGTTTTCCGGATGATAGAGACATTGCTCCCGCTGAAATCTCTTACTTTGAATAATTGTTATACGTGCACTAACTTTCGTTGTTACGATGAAATATAATCGAACATGATAATTTGTTAGATTAATGATTTATTGTAATCCCGAAAAATACTTTGTTCTTTTTAAACATTAAAGTTTGTTAAATATAGTTTCGACCTAGTTTAGTAACACACGACGACCTATATTCTAACTTAATTTAAATTTCAAATCATGTTTCAAGTGGTATACGTTTTTATAAGATTGTAAAGTATTGATCATTAATTGATGAAATGTCAAGTAACGTCTGAAATATTTTGTGCGTTCGATTCCTGGTTACATCAGTTATCACACGTTTCTAAAGAGTGTCATTAATAAAACAATCTAAGTCCCAACAACATGATATATAAAATTGAATTAATTTATTGACTGCTTTTATAATATTTTACTTGTCTTTTATATCATCTTAATTAAAAAGACAAAATGACAAGACTCGTCATTTATGTTTATATGATTTTTCAGTAGATGTCATTTAGGAAATAAAATTATAGAAAACATCATTATGATTAAAAACCTTATCATGTTTTGTCATTTAACCATAACCCAGTTAAGTTTTCTCGTTAAAACCATTTATGTGCAAAACATATGAGGATGAATTTGTCTTTTACTCCTTGAGGTATTATTTATGTTAATAACTTAAACTTTGAGCCAAATAAAAATATTTAAAGATAACTTATCTATCTCTCTCCCTGCTCCCAACTACACCACCACTACCATCATCAACCACCACTACCATCTCCGACCAGGGGCATAGCCAGCCTTAGGGGAATGGGTTCGGCCGAACCCGTACAAAATTTTGTTTTAATGTTATATATTAGTGTATTTTGACATCGAACCCGTAGAAATTTCAACATCGAACCCGTAGAAAACCCAAATATAAGTGGTAAATAGTCGGTCTTTTGTCCCTCAAAAATTTTCGAACCCGTAGGAAAAAATTTCTGACTACGCCACTGTCTCCGACTACCATATTTTCCGACCCTCCCACTTCTTTACTCTGTTTTTTCATGTGATTTTTGAGCTTATCATTTTCAACCTAATTCTTCATAAATATGTAAACAACAAAATCCGTGTATTACAACTTAAATGTGCAAAAACAGAGAGCAAAAATTATCTCAAAAACAAATCTATCAAGCATCTAACAACTGGAAAGAACAGTAAACAGAGGAAGAACAACAAAAATCTTGATAAGCTGGGTACGATTCATGTTCAAGATCCATGGATAATAAAACATTAACCAAAGTGTGTGACTTGGTGGATCCCGCAGTTGATTTGTGAATCTCCCCGTCGCCATCCCCGTCGCCGTTGACCCCGCTGCCGGCGCACATCACCACCCCCTCAACCTTTCTGTCAAACACTGAAGACCATCCACAGCTTCCTCCGACTCACTCCGCAACAACAACCATAACATATGCAAAACCCAGGGCCGGCTCCGAGAAGACGAAATTTTTTTGGGGCCAAAGGCGAAATTTTTTTGGGACTTTAAATAAAAGGAACATTTTGTTGAGTTTAAACAATTTAATTTTAAGTAGGCTTACTTGGTTTTGATTTTAGTTGTATAAAAAAGTTTTGTATAAAAATAAACTTAAAAGTGTCTAAAATAAGACTAGATACCACAACCTCTTGGTTATTTGTCATACCTCTTTGCCACTAGACCAAACTATTGTTTATCAAATTGTGTTGAAACATGGATTATACATATTTTGTTTCATAAAAAATATATATAATATATAAAAAAAATTCGGGCCTAGCGGGGTGTCGGGCCTATGGCCGTCGACTACCCTGTCACACCCTTGGGCCGGGCCTGGCAAAACCCCCTAATTTTCCACAACCAATTTCCGAATTAGGGTTTCCAAACCCTAAAACCGAGATATTTTGTGGAATTTTTTTCTAGAAAGGTCAAAGATGTGATGGTGGTGGTGTGGTCGAAAAATATGGTGGTCGGAGATGAGGGTGGCGGTAGTGGTGTAGAGAGAAAAGGAGATGATGAAGTTGTAGCGTTGCATGTGTGAGCGAAAGAAAGAGAGAGAGATAATGTATAATTAAATATTTTAATTTTGTTTAAAATTAAAGTAATCTACACAAGGAGTTCTAGGAGTAAAAGTTAAATTTAATGAGAAAACTTAAGTGGGTAGTGTGAAAGGACAAAACATGATAATGTTTTTAATCATAAATGATATTTTCAGTAATTTTATTCACTAAAGGACAGCTACTGAAAAATAATGTAAACATAAAGGACGAGTTTTGTCATTTTGTCAAATTAAAAATGTGTATAAAAAACAATCGGCAGTTACATGTTGAAACTTAAAAACAAAGAGCTGGTGTAGGCTAAAAAGAGAGATGAATAGAGGAAACTTGTGAAGTGAGCATTTGGTGAGGAATTGATTGGGTTGGTTGGCTTGTGTCAGTATTTGTGACATTGATGGGTCCCGCAATATCAAGGACAGTTTTCTGTTTCTAAAATTTGGGGAAAATGTCTTTCAAACATACTATAAGGCTGAGGGGTGTGGGGCTTTAACGGGGGCGCGAGAGCCCCTCCGGGCGCGAGCACCACACCACCGGGGCGCGAGAGGGGCGCGAGAGGGGCGCGAGCAGAAAAAACAAAGCAGGCGCAAGGTGGGTCGCGGCTGCGGAGGGCATAAAAGTGACCTTGGGAAGGGACAAAGAGCCGTTGGCTCTTATTTAATTAAAAAAGAATGTTTTTTCTTTTTATAATACCCCATTTCATCCCATTTTTATACCACAACTTCAAACCTTCACCCAAAATCAATTCATCATCTCAACTTTTTTTAAAAAAAATGTCGTGGTACTCGTCTGATTCCGACTCCTCCGAAGAGGATGATTTGCTTCTTCATGTAGGGGGAGTTTTGACCGCAACCGTGGTCGATCTCTTGCAAAATCAAGCCCATCAACCTCGAGTCCCGAGGGTTAGAGCACCACCTCGTGATCGTGATCGATCGGGTGCTCACGAAACTTTGATTAGGCATTATTTTAGCCCTCAACCGGTATACGAGGAGTCGGATTTTCGAACTCGTTTCCGAATGAGCAGACAATTGTTCATGCGTATAGCAAGTGATTTAGAGGCACGGTATCCTTTTTTTCAACAAAGGGAGGATGCTAGGGGTCTTCCCGGTTTTACCCCTCTTCAAAAATGCACGGCTGCTATCCGTCAATTAGCGTACGGCATCTCGTCGGACGCTTTGGATGAGTATTTACAGATGTCGAAAAGGGTTGCACGTGAATCCCTTCATTTTTTCTGCCAAGGTAAAAAACATTAATTTTACTTTTTATTAAATATTTATTACATTTTGTAATATATATTATATGTTTATAGATTATTTTATATACGTAGGAGTCATATCGACTTACGCTCGGAGATATCTGCGTAAACCTACAATGTATGACATCCAACGCATATATGAGGTGCACGCAGAAAAACATGGTTTTCCTGGGATGCTAGGTAGCATCGATTGTACGCATGTTGGATGGGCTATGTGTCCAACGGCCTGGCGAGGTCAGTTCCACCGTGGTGATCATGAAGGGCCGACCCTTATACTTGAGGCGGCGGTGTCACAGGATCTTTGGTTTTGGCATGCTTTTTTTGGTGTTGCTGGGTCAAATAACGACCTTAATGTTATCGATCAGTCAAATTTGATCAACGACCTTATCGACGGGGTTGAACCACCTCAATCTTTTGTTGCAAATGGAGAACTCTTCAAGTACGGGTACTATCTGGTCGATGGTATTTACAACGAATGGGCTTTGTTAGTTCAAGCTTTTACAGATCCAATTGCCGACAAACGGAAGTATTTTACGAAGAAGCAAGAGTCTGCTAGAAAAGATATTGAAAGAGCTTTTGGAGCTATAAAAAAACAATATTATGTTCTGGCGAACCCGATACGTTATTGGACTCGGGAGAGGATAACGGACGTCGTCTACACGTGTCTGATCCTACACAACATGACGTTAGAAGACGAGGGCAAAGCTATCTGCCAAAACTACCAAGGTGACATTCTGCCACAACCGTCCACAATCAGTGATTAACAAAAACTTCATAACATAGCAAATATCAAGAGCCGTGAGATACACGGGGATCTTCGACATGAGTTGGTTGAACATTTGTGGGCGAGGCGACCCGATGATCTTGTATTAGATTAGTGTTATTATTAAGTATTATTGTTTGTTTAATTTTTAGTATGTTTTTTTTTTGTAATTTGAATTTTAAAAAAAATGTGTGTTTTTTTTTAATAATTTATGAGTTTTTTTAATAATACGTTTTTTGAATATATTTATAAAAAAATAAAAAAAAAATCCGCTGGAGCCCCTGCTAGAGCCCCTCCACACCAGGGCCAGGGGCTCCAGCGGGGGCTCCAACACCCACCTTATCCAGTTTCTCTCTCTATCACACGTCACAATATTATTGGCTGGAGCCCCCACTCGCGCCCCCGTTGGAGCCCCCACACCCCTCAGCCTAAGATATATATATTTCTTTCATATAAACTACAATAGTATTTACTACTCGTGCGTTGTGGTTGTTAAAAGCATGTACAAATTTCACGGAAAACGTAACTTCTACAAAGTTTATATAAAAAACAATCATGAATCAACCTAATCATCATAGCCTTTAACTAAAACTGCTTCCAACTATAATTTACAAAAAAAAGACAAACTGAAGCAGCAGTTAACAACTACTGTTTCATCATTTTGTGAGGCAACTGAATTTGGATCTATATTTTTTTCAAAGTTGATATTGCCTCTTTCAATTTAAGCTATTTTTTTTTGCCAAAAACCTTCAACTTGAATCATCAGCCTATTAATCCTATTTGAATCCCCTCATCTCCAAGTTCGTACCCTCTTTCGCTAATCCTAATCCCCTGATAGCTAGAACAAAGAAATAGAGGTCACATGACGAAGAACGAATTGTGTGAGAAACAAAAAAGCAAAGCTAATTTAGCAATTTCCAAACCATCGCCTGAGAAATCTAAAACTGGAAGACAAGAGGAGACACAAACAACAACTTTAGCGGAGACGAAGGTAAAACGAGGATAAAAATTAACTCGGCCAATTACGTGTGAATGTGAGACCATGTGGAAATCAAAGTAATTAACAAAGAGCAGACATCATTGTAGTGCAATGGAGGATTGCACCTATAGCATGAACAATTATAAAAAGCTGAACAATGATCTCAATACAAGACGATATTTTACTAAATAATATGTATACTTCTAGAAGATGGGCTCTTAATGTAGAAATAAATAAATAAATATATATATATATATATATATATATATATATATATATTTGGACAAGGAAAATTTAAGCTTTATTTGAAAAGGAGGGAAAACGGGGGGGGGGGGGGGGGGGGGGGGGGGGGCATTGTGACATTTTAGGTTACGTGTTAATATGCCTATACAAACTTGTTAATATGTAAAAGAAAGCATATATGTAGCACACAATGTGTCAAGGTGACGCACTGACGGATTTTTTTTGTTGAGGTGAAAAGGTAGTTATTAGATTTAGTTTTGGAAAATGAAGAGGTAGGTCCCAGCAGAGCCCAGTTGGTCCCGTAAGACTCACCTTGAACAGGGACGTCTGCGCAAAGACCATCTGCTCCCGCAGGACCCACCATGCTCAGAGAACCTTACGCGCAGTACGCAAGCTGTACACGCAGGGAAAGCCTCCCAATGGTAAAGTAACCCGCCTGTTCCCGCAGTTGCGGATACAAGCCATCAGGGAAGGCTACCCGCAGACAGCAGGGCTACACGCACAAGACACTAGATACTTCAGTAGTCACATGAAGGAATGAGCAAGGCGGGAACAATCCCGCCTAAATGAGCCAGTCTGTATGATTCTGAAAGATCTTTTGTACTATACCTACCAAGGTATGGATAGGACAGACGATCTGACCAGAACAGCCCATGAGCCAATCACAGGGTGACAGCTCACCGACAACAGTGCGAGGAGGAGCACCCTCTAGTACTGTTTGTCACTATTAGCCGCTGCCTACTCACCAACCCTTACTGTGGGGCATGCGCAGCCTACAGTTGGTGGAATAGTGTTACTGTTGGCCGTAACCTATCCACCAACCAGCATGGCCTGCGTACAATCCACAGTAGGTGGGACGTGCATAGTCTACAGTTGGTGGAATAGTGCAGCCGACTTTGTTACTGTTGGCCGTAACCTACCCACCAACCAGTATGGCCTGTGCATAGTCCACTGTTGGTAGAACAGGAATACTATTCAGCCGGCTGTACCTTCTAGGAAACCTACCTTCGGCTATAAATACTCCAACATCTTGGAATGGTAAGATCATCTGCTATCCAGTTATCTAGCAATCTCTTAATATACACTTATATTCAGAGCAACCTAGTCTGATTCTCACGCCGGAGGGTGGTCACAAGGAGGAACCCCCCCCCCCTTCTCAGTGACGAGCTTACGGTGTTTGTTTTGCAGGTCTCCTGAAGAACAACCTTCTCAGCTAGACCTCATCCGTGGGAAACATTACCTAACCCCCAGATTATCTATAATCTGTACCGGGTCACTTAGTGTTTCTTCAGAAAATATAGAAAATTATGTGAGTTTTTAAAAATCTTAAATCTTTTAAATAAATTATTATAATGTTAAAAAAAACTTCAGCAATATTTTCATTTTTATGGAAGGGTGACTTTTGTGTTTTTAGGTCACCACCATAAACAACTAATCTAGTCCCTATATGTTAATGTCATTGTACTTTACGAGTATTAAGAGAGTAAAGCATTAATATGTTTATGATTGTAGCTTGTGAATGTAGGTTATCTTAAACCGAACCATATAAATCCCTATTTAAAACAAGGTTATCAAGTCCCGAACTAATGCACATTTACTTCATTTTGGTGGGACGTTTATTATTATATGTTAAAACATGTAGTGGTTATTAAATGTTTCCACCCATATTGCCATGTTTCGTATTTTGATTGACCTAGTACGTCATACAAACACATGTTACCCAAACCAACATATTCAAACAAGAAAGGTTGACATAGCTTAACGGTAAAAACTTAAAACCTTTTCTTTTCGAACAACACCTGGAATACCTACAATACCCGAATAAGTCTTCCTGAGACTGAGTGATAACTGTTAATATTAATTTTAATTTTGACACTTTAAACCTTACTCACCCAGGAATACCATCATGGAGGAAACCCACTACCGTGGGAAAACCCCATTGAATCAGGTTTCAAACCTGAGACTATTTTTCCCAAATCTTAAACCATCACTCTAATGACATTAGATCAGAAGGCCAACTGAGTGTTTTCACCGTATATATAAGCCAAACTTAAAACCATACTTTTAAACTCATCGAAGAAGCAAACACACAATGATGGACTCAGAAATATTTTACCCATAGTCATCTTTTTTTGGTGATCAGACATTAGGGGTGAGCCAGGTCGGGTCAACGAACATAATAAATTGATATATCATAGTAACACATAAAACTCAATAACACTATCCACGCCTTCTAATTTTGGACATACTGTTTAAACTAGATATTGGTTGTTTAGCTTTCATTTGTGTACTTGTTAGTACTTTCCAAATATATATTTTACATTACTTGATAATAACATAAGTTTCATTTTATGAGTACACATTCCTACTCAATAGTCATTAGTATAAAACTTAGGTGAGAAAATCTGGTTTAAACTCAGTATTGGGCTTTTAGCCCACTACAACTGAATTATAGAAAAAGGAGAACACATATTATGTAATTATCTAAAGCCCATTGAACTTTCCTTAGAAGCATTAAGCCATTAACAATGTTGTGCTTTTAGCTAGGGTCGTTCAAACAGCTCGTCGCTCGAACTTACTCGTCGCTCACTCGGAAAATGCTTGCTCGTTTTTTCGCTCGATATTGAAAACGAGCCGCTCTACTCGGTTCGGTTTGTAAACAAGCAAAGGTCTGCTCGGTTCGGTTCGGCTCGGCTCGAATATTTTTAATCTATTTTATATATAATTATATATGAATAAATATATAAATATATAGATAAAACACATAAATATAACCTACAATTATTTTTACCCCTTTAAAATTTTCATATTACATCAATTTTATAGTTTTATTTGTTCGATTCAAGTTTTAGAATACTAAAAGTTTGTTTACATGATCATTATATCTCACTTTAAACTTATTTTTAATATAAAATTTACAATATATTACGTTTGTCTTAAAAACTACTACTTTATTTATATTATTTACAACCTTCAAATTTGTTTCTTATTGAAAATTCTAATGTGAAAAAGAAATAAATAATGCTCGAAATTGCTCGATGTTCGATCCAAAAATGATCGATCCGATTTTGGCTCGTTTTGGTTTTCGCTCGGTTCGAATTTCAGCCGTTCGGTTGGGTTTGGTTGTAAACGAGCCAAGCAACGAGCAAGCCTTCACTCGGTTCGGCTCGGCTCGTGAACAGCCCAGCCCTACTTTTAGCCGACTCCAACAGAATTATAAAATTAGGAGATCAAATTTATGTAAATTTCTTAAGCCCATTAAACTTTCTTCCGTAGCAATTACAACGTTGGGCTTCTAGACCAATGCAATTTTACACCCTAGTCCCTTACAAGTTGCATTAAACTCACACATTACGGCAAGGACGCAGTCGATATCGGTGTGGTTCGTTATGGTATAGGTTTGTACCATATTAAAACCTTGTGGGTTTGCTTGTATAACTTAATGCTACTTGAGGGTTATCATATTAAAAAGTTATGGGGTTAATTATGTAAATAATGAAACTTAAGGGTTACAATATTAAAAAAATATGGGGTTAATTATCATATTAAAAAAATTGTGGCGTTCGTTGTATAACTAAATAAAAAAGTTGTGATGTATCATATGTAAAAGCGCGTGGGATAACTAAATGGAATTTGTGGGTACAAAATGTAACTACAATGTGTTAACGGTTGACACATACAAGATGCAGTACAAGTGCATCCTAACTAGCTCATACCTTGAACAAATTACATAATGCTACTCATGCCCAATAATATTAAATCCAAGTTTAAAAGACAATGTCATTCATACTTATGGTTAGAATGGAATCCATTAAATAACCCTTGAAGCAAATTTAAAATGAAGATTAGCATACAGTCTAAGGACATATTTTTGGACTAACAATATATACAAAATCAAACCCAATAATATAGGGCTTACCCAATCAACCATGAGCCATGGAATGAATCTTCCAATATGAAGTTTGACACTTTGACCTACGACATACCACGGTGTGTTGATTGAGAAGTTGAATTTAACGTAAGCTTTGGATACGAGATACGTGGGTCGTCCATCCATGGAACACGCTCGGATGGACATGGAACTGGAGCCGGTTGAGCAATGAAAGTCGGTATATCTTCTCCGGGCATCAACACTGACACCTCTCTAGCATTTTCCGGTATCTGAAAGCATAAATATTACCAAATTTTATTAAACAACTATGATAACTGATAACATAAATAATACGTACTGCTAACAATATGTATAAATATTTATACGAGTATGATGTTTTTTATAGTTTTATACAATGTATATACGTATATCATATTAATCAATCATACATAACTTTTTCTTGGCACTCAATACTAACATTTTTCTAATAAAAAGATCGAGAGCACTATTCTCAAAAAACAAATTCTATTATCGATGATTAATGTAATAACCATGAATTAGTTTAGCGTAAATTATGGTATAAACGACAAACAATTTGGTAGCCACTAAGATAGAGAATCCCTAGTATATTTTACGAGGATAAATACAAAAGTGTTGAAAATATATTCACACAAAATCATGCCTTGATTCATTCGACTCCTTAAAATACGGCTTATGTTGGTTTAATCGGATCCCGACAAATTGATAATCGTATAATAATATGTCAACAAGACAAATTTATTGATTTATGCGTATATTAAAAATTTTAAATCGTACATAAGTGCCTAGAAATTTATCCACCCGAGATAATACTTTAGAATATTATTATTAATATTATATAATGCAATCACGGTAAGTCACAAGAATCATGATATTAGTGTGTGTATCTTTGAGTGAATTATCAGCCATGAATAAAATAAAAGAATGTGCCTTTTATTTTTGTAAAGAAACACGAGCCCACAAGGAATTAATATAGCACAAGTTAATGCGACAATAAGAGAGTTGGGGCCAATAAACCAGCTAGCAGTTTCTTTCTTGGACATATGAGGCCATGATTCAACTATCCTTGTCAACAAAATACAATAAAGAGGGAGCATCCACATGATCATAAGATTAATCAAACCCAATACACAATAAATTAAACACCACCCCATCCCCACAACCACCCACCCACCTACCCCTACTTAATAAAAAAAACAACATTTTAAGACGAACTTGTTTTGCCTGAACCAAATTGATACTTTTTAAAATAGTCTGGTCAGAATTAGGAAAGGATATGAAACCCGAACTCAATGGGAATGCCTGAAAGACGAAAGATCTCGGACGGGTATAGGGTTGGGCAATCGGGTATGGGATTGCTTTTGAAATTTTCCGTGTGGTTGAGATGGGTGTGGGATTCGGTGATATATCTATTTAGCTGACCCAGTTACCCTATAACACATACGCGACATGATTTTCTTTTTTATTAATATATTTTAAAGCCATGCGACATATAATATACCAGATTATATTCCTAGTTTCTACCAACTAGATTCACTGTATATAACACACTTAATTTCTTTTAAGTATATACGGTATATAATACACCCGAAACCCGCAATATGCCCAATATCCAATGGGTAATTAGGACTCCCAAAACCTGTTAGAAACCCAATGCATTGCCATCCTTAGTCAGAATCTAGTTGACAAGTTACCTTAACTTACCTTGTTTTTTCACTAGCTAGGCTCAACACTAGTTTTGTTACATAGAAAGCCAAATCAAAATGAGTCAAACTCCAATATATGTTGCCATAAATAAAGAAACAACAGATAAGAGGATTGAACAAAGGGCCCACGATATAACTTAGTAGTTAGAAAAACAAGAGAGACAAAAAAAAGAGGCATGGGATTGTCTTGACAAAGAGGGCCATGACATGCTCTCAATACTCTCTTTTTCCCATCATAAATCTATAAAAGAAAATGTGTTGTTGCCTTAAAGAAGTAAATCAAATGGAACAACACAAACTTTTCAAAAAAGCATCAAAACCCTACAAAAAAGGAATTAAATTTGTACCAACAAATCATTTTCATCCAGTTTATAAATAATTAAATGCCTAAATAGTGTATATTGCTACAATTACAGTTTATTGCTGTCAAGACTTAGACCAGGTGTAGTGGTCACGTTGTTGGCCAACGTTTTGTGAAAACGCGGGGGTACACCGCCCCCCCCCCCCCCCCCCCCCCCCGTTATGTTGAATTTTTTTTTGTGCGTTTTAGATACAACACGGATAATGTCAACAAAAAACAAGTGTATAACTCTGGAAACACCGCCCCCTCCAAGTTATGGAGGCTTTATGACTACACTTGTTTTTTGTACAAAACCATAACTGACTGGGCGCCACGTGGCGCATAACCCCTGGACGTGAAGCTTTACGACTACATATGGTTTTATGACCAAGAGTCATTACTCCATTTGTCTTGTTACAATAATGACTTATAATGTCATTTCTTTCTAGTCTTTGATTGTTTGGTGACATAAAATGAATATTAAATTATTAGTTCCTACTTTTTAGGCACTTGTTTAAGCTACAATTACCAAATATTTGTCAAGTAATAAAATTTAACATTTTTCCCAAAATATTTCTTAAATTATTTGTTTAATTATTAAGTAGGCTAATGTCATGGAATTTTCTTAAAAATAGGTAAATTAGCAAAAAAAAAAAAAAAAGACTTTATTTTCTCACTTAAATTGGGATTAGGCCCAATTATTATGAAAGAAACAAAATAAAAAACCAAATTCAAGAAATGATGCAAAATTCTTCAAAATAATAATAACAAGAATGAAAAACTAACCTTGAGAGAAGAGTGATGAAGTTTAGAAGTAAAACCCATCTGAGAGTCACCATCTCCGGCAGCATTCCGGCCACCACCGGCGGCGGGAGACAACACCGGCGAAGTGGTTCTCAAAAACCTCTCAAAAATAGCCATAACAAGAAACATAGAGATCAAAATTGCAGTGGCAACAAACCCAAAAGAAATTGCATTCACAGACTTATCAAAATGCCTCCAGTTTGCATCTCTTTGATCTTGCGAGTACAATGATGGTGGCTCAGTTGGTGACAAGTAACCCCATTGGTGAAAATCATCACGACCCATCAAGAAATGGTTAATAAAGAGACTAGTACACGCAGTGGTGGGTGATAAAGATTGTTAATTTGGTGAAAGGTTGAATGGCATTATGATGAAAGCATGTTGTTATGAGGGTTTGGTGTCTGCTGCTGCAAATAGAGATGGATCACAAGGCAAGGTTGAGGTTGAAGATGGAGAGCATGTGAAAGCGTGAAACTTTACAGATGAAGGTAGAAAAAGTTAAGAGAGATTTGGGATTTGGGTGAGAGTGTGTCTCTTGTGTGTGTTTTCTGAGGGTGTGGATAATATTGTCCAAGGGGGTGTTTAAAATAGTTGTTTTTTGTATTAATTAGGATAATAATTCATTTTGATAGAATATTAGCTATATAATATACTAGGGGTGAGAATATACTAGGGGTGAGTTATTGTACAATAATGACTTATCGTACATTACGTACGTGATACTGCTGGTCATCGATTTCAATTTCACGCGGTGGCAGTTTGGTAAATAACACAAACAGTAGTTCGCGATCAAATTCATCGATTTAAAATCGATTCCGATCCAAATTCAGAACTCTTTAATCTATCTCATCCAATTTCTAAACTCTAATCACAACTTACAGTATGAAATCTCAAAAGTCAAAACCCAAAATTGAAAAGAACGCCACTGAACATTAAAAATCTTCAAATTGATCAAAAATTGATGATTTAATCAATCGAATTGATGTGTAAGAGGCTTTAGAATCATTAATCGATTATGAAAATACATATTAACACACTTAATTAAGCTCTGATTAGGGTTCATGTTTAAACGTTCTGCTCAAAGTTTAAACGTTCTGACCAAAATAAACACCAAAATGATGTTTAATCACTCGAATTGATGTGTAGAAACATTTAGATTCATCAATCAATTATGGAATTGCAGAAATAACGCACTCAATCGAGCACTGATTAGGGTTCAAAATATTATGTTTTAAACGTTCTGAAACAAAACTGAATACCTTTAAACGTTCTAACCAAAAAAGAACATCTTTAAACGTTCTAATACATTCAACGAAGTTCTGGGTGTTAAAAAAAATGAACATCTTTAAACATTCTAATACGTTCTAAGAAGTTCAGGTTGTTTAATAAAGTTTAGAAGTTCTAAGAAGTTCTGGGTGTTCAAAAAAGTTTAGAAGTTCTGATAAAAGGTTTAGAAGTTCTAAGAAGTTCTGGCTGTTCAGAACTTCTAAAACTAACAAAAAAAATTAAACACATGTAAACATGAAATTGAACACTGAAACCACTTCATATAATCTCATAATCATCAGAAAATCATCAATCGACTGTTAATTTGATCATTGATTCGACCATATGAACAAAATATGGAACGTATGCAACTGGGTTTCTGCAAAAACTCAAAATTGATTAATTGAAACTTCAAATTGATGATTAATTGGGCCAATTTCAAAGTTTAATTGATCAATTAGTTCAACAATTTCAATTTCAATTGAACAATTTTATCAACTGACATGTGAGCAACGATGATGGTTGTGTCGGAAGAAGATGGTGGTCGCGAAGGTGGATGGTGGACGGAATCGTTGAACGGCGATGGTGAAGGTGGACGGAATCGACGACGGATGCCGGCTCGCGTATTTGTGATTTTAGGTTAGGATGGTTATTGAAGATGGACGTTTTAGAATGTCGCGTGCCTATTGTACGATAAAGGATTTTCGTATTCCATCCTTTACCTAATAGACTAATGGTTTAGGCTATTCACTACAGAGAGGCTTTAAAGACCCTTCACGTCATTGCTACGTAGGAAATGAGGTTTTGAAGCCCTTCTTTATAATGTCTCGTTGTGGTTTAAAGTCCATTTAACGTCCCATTATATACATACATATATATGTATGTGTGTGTATGAGAGGGAGAGAGAGAGAGAGGGCCCATAAAAATCCAGTATGGCGCCGACCGTTGTGAAGCCGTCTCTAACATTCGTTAATTTTCAAAATCCGTTTTTTTTAAATCCGATCTGTTGTAAAATTTTATATAATTCGGATCATTATTTGTTATTATTTTATATTTTAAATTTATGATAATGTTGTTTTTATAACTTTTATCTCAAGTTCCATTTCACATGTTTATGCATTCATTTCATTTTTATTCGAGCATATTTAAGACCAATTCAATTCCTTAATGTTTTGTTTGAACTTATAGTTATGGTCATAATCATAAGTTTTAACTATTCCTATGTTACAACTAGTTAATTATGAGTACTTCGTCATATTCATGACTATTCAACCCCATTTATTTACTTAAACATATTGATTATATTGAAACATATTCTTGATGAATTCACCTATAAATAGTGATCTATTCATTTGCATTCATCTTTATCCCAACACAATTCATAAGAAATTGGTGTTATTCTCTCTAATTGCATCTTCTTGCTAGTTTGACTTTCAAAAGTTAATTGTCGAAGTTCAAGACTTTTTCTTATTATTTTATTGGCCTTTCCTCGGGCATGTTCAAGTTAGTTTCTATGGGATACCATATGATGCCATGTATAATTTGAATGTATTTTACTCATTCTTTTTATTTTCCTTGAACATTATTAAAATTATTTTCTAGGATCCCGTCTCGAACCGAACTCGTTCGGTTCAACTCGCTTATTTACTTAGTTCGTCTTTCACTCGCTTAATTTTATCAAGTGAGTTTTTCATAACCTTTTTTAACGCTTTTTATATTTTTGGGGTGTAGCATGTCACAAATTTTTATCTCGTTAGTTATGAAATTGTTTACAAACCGATTCATACACATCGTTCATGTTAATATTATTCTTGCATCTTGTTTATGCTTATACGTGAATTATGTGCAACGTATTTACTATTTTTATGGTGGAAGTTACGCAAATTCAAACGCATACACATAGTGTTACGACTTCGGTTATTTACGTAAGATGATTCTCATTTCCCCGAATCCTATGGCTTCGACTAAATGAACGGGAGGACGACACTATTTGATTACATTTATATTATGTTTGAAATTTATTGCATGACGATCGTTGAATCACATATTTTTATATATATTTATACATGCAAAACTTAAAAAAACTCACCAACATGTGTTGTTGACCAAATATATTATTTAAATGTGCAGAAGGTGATACGATGAAATGCCATGACAAGAAAACTAGTTATACCTTAGGATTATTTCAATGAATAATATTTATTTAATTAGATGTAATGTTGTTTGTCTCATTATCAAACTATTTGTGTACTTGCTTAATTATGATATAAAATAAATATATATTGTCACTATTAATAGTGTTACGTGCTTATGGGTGATCTGTACGTTACACCCGGACACATTCCGCTTAAAGCCGGGGTGTTACACAGCCTGTCACACCCCAACCTACGGCGAAAATGCCGGGGCGCGAACTGATTGTCACAGCTCACAAGGTTACTATCATGCAACATTATAAGTTTCAATATCTATTTAATAATTTCAAATAAAACAATTATTCATTACAATATCTCAAAACAAACACAAATCAAAATCATAAAATTAATTGTCTCATTGAATTTCTTCTAGCATAAGTCCTTAAACGACCTTCTGACTTCAACTACATCATACGATAACCTGCATATGCGTTGAAATAAAATAGTTTTGTCAACACAAGGTTGAGTGAGTAAAACACCAGATTTTCATGATTATATAGTAATAAATAAAGAGAAGATTGTGTCAAGTGAGGTAAGCAATTTAACCAATCATATAAACAATCAATCAAACCATAAAGAAAGGGCTAAACCGCTGCCATGCGAATGGGCATTGGTTACCAAAAATGAGGTGTCGGTGAAACTATTGTCAATGCGTCGGACGCCGGCCACTACGACGGTCGTATGATCATACTAGACTGAGATTATGTTGGACCTCTCCGAATGCGGAAGCATATAAAGCAAGTAAGCACATAAACAAGTAAGGTATAAATTGTTAAACACAAGTGACAACAGTTGCAAGTTGAGTAATATATAGTAATAAAATAAATGAACGCATATGTCTCCAAAACGGTTAAAAATGAGTTAAAAAAGGGGAGTGAGATACTCACCTGATCGGATGAACGAAATATAAATGATGATGAGGAGGAGAAAAGTAAACCCTTTGGGATATACCGTCAAGGATTCCTAGTTAAATAATATTAATAAGAATTAATTATAAATTATATAACATACTTTAATTAATTAAGATTTCGATGTGATTTGAGTTATGTTTGGGATTAAGATGTTTATTAATTGATCGATTAATCTCTACGGTCATTGTTATTAATAGTCTTATTAACTATAAATTCCCCAATAATTTCCCATGATATAATATTAAATACTTAAATAATTTAGATAATTAAGATATAAGATGTGGTTGTAATAATAAAATATAAATAAATAAATAATTAAATATACCAACTAAATAAAATAATTTTAATTGAAATATACCTTTAATTATTTAAATTAATAAGTTACTAATATATAAATAAATAATTATAATAATGCGTAGATAATTAAATATAATTAGCACTAAGATATAAATAAATATTTTGTTTAAATCTTTTAACGAAAATCTATTTGATACGCTTATTATTAATATATATACATATATATATATATATAAACAAGTTTATAAAGACGTTTAATGATGACAAAACGTGAATCAAAGTGCAGGGTTTTAAATAAAAAAAGAATTAGATTTACTATTATTATTAAAATATACTTATAACACACACACACACACACATAAACGAGAACTTTTAACGAGATTTTGAAAAAAGACATAACTTAATGATGTCGGTTTTCATAAGTTATTATTTATTTACAGTTAATTATTAAATTATCAACTATTAAAATAAGTTATATTAATTAACAAAAATAGCTAAAAGAAATAAAAACTAAAAACCCCTGGTGGCCGTATTCGAAACCGCGACCACCAGGTCTAAACACGCAGACGTTACCAACTGAGCTAACTGCTCTATTGATTAATAAATGAAAACATTTTATTATATACATATGCCGATCATTTGACCCAATTTGCTATAAACCCTAGATTCTACAATTGCCCAAAACCCGTTTATGATTGATAGATTAAAGTTAGGGTTGACGTTCTTTGATTATAAACGAACAATATGCATGATGTAATTACCTTGATTGATAACGAAGTGATAATGAACGACGAACTACATGTTGCGGCCCAATAAGAACAAATTAAGATGACTTTCAGGCTGTTAAAATTCAATTAAGCATAGGGGTTTGATTGGCGACGTGGAGGTGAAGGTGTAATAAGGTTTAATTGAAATATCATCACATGTAATCGTAAAATATGTATTTTGATATTGACGGTTTACGTATAAGTAAATTCGTATATTCTTTTGATATGTTTTCCTAATTCAAAGCGTCGGTTCCGATTGTTTAGGCATCACAACAATTTATTAAGATCAATTCTAAAAATAAGACGAAGATTAAGCTACAAGATATAATCTGGATCACGGGTTTGGTATGAAAAACGGGTTTAAGGTTTTGCTTAAAGGGTTTGGGTTATAATATAATATAAGGTTTAATTAAATTTGCAGATTAGCCCCTGGAGTTATTGAGTGGATACAAAGAGGGTTAAAACTTGTGTTTAGGGTGAAATATGTATACATATCAAAGTTATTTTGATAAATTACATAAATGTATATAATTAACAAACTAATAAAATATTAATGTCTCAATAAACGCGTTGCTTCGTTGATTAAAAATTACCCAATGGCGGGTCGGATATTGTTGTAAATAAATTAAGCGAAAATCCGAGTTGTTACACAACCCCCCTTCTCTGCGCTCCTCGGCGGTGTGCAGGGCGAAGACAACCCATGGATGCCCCCTTCCGCGCCCATAACAAAGGGTCTTAAGGTAAATTCTTCATTTGTGATCTGGTGGTAGGAAGTACGGGTTTTTCAGTGAAGACCCAAATTTGATCCTCACTTGTGTAATTTTTTTTATGGATTATGGCACGTTAATTTTCAAACCCGAAAACTCGACCCTAGTTTAAATTTTTGGTTTTGTTCTATTTAAATTTATATATTTTTATAATATTATTAATTAATCTTAATTTTCGTTTCATTTATTTTATGTGATAATTTCTATGCAAATATACTTTTTATCACCCTTGTAGTATTGCATACTCAATTAAAACATTCATAATCAAGATAACTTATTCATGAAATTTTTCCATGAAAATCACTAGAATAAATCTTGGATTATTATTATTACCATCTTTTTCATATGTTGTTTTTTTTAATTAACTAATAAAAATAAAGCAATGAATGTTCTAATTAAATAAAATTTATTAACTGACTTAAACACTTTGAAAGCCTTTTAAACCATTTTAAATTTTGTTTTTAATTATATTAAATATGATTAATTTTCATAAATTTCATAAGACATAACAACTCTATATTTTCACTATAAAAGGAGGACAAATCTTCCATTATTTTCACACCTCAATCCCCTGATTTTTTAAGATTGAAAGCACTAACAAGTAAGTTTTATGATTCCATGTATTTTATAGTTTTTGTTTTGATTTAATGTTGAATGTTCATAATTTATTTTTCATGGTCATGATACTTTTATAATAAATATATTATATTTTGGTTATAAGAAATCACTATGAATATGGATATCCAAGATAAACACTTTGATTTTCTAAAAATTATGTCAAAACTAGTTATTTTGCAAGAACAAATATAAATATTATCTAGATATTATTATCCGTTGATCATCATAAACTTATAAATATTTTTATTTTAAATAAGATGATATATACAAAATGGTTTTAAATAAAAATTTCTTATAAGAGAACTAGTATACTTGATTTCTCTAAACAACTAATTATTGTTTATTTTATTTCAACATAAACTAATATCTATAATTTCTTTAAAATAATTCATGCAAAACATTTAAGTTAATTAATTAGTAAATTAATTAATTATGTTACTTGGAAAAAACGTTTAATCATGAATTGTTATTAATATTGTTATTTAATCTTATATTCATAAGTTATAATTATTTATCTACAAATCATTCTTCAACTAATAAAAATCAAATGATTTATATAAACTTTATTCATTTTTGTTAAACTCATTAAAAATCCCAAGTCCCCATTTGCCATAAGTTAATGAAATATATATATATATATATATATATATATATATATATTAAAATAATGCCTAATTTCTAAAACTAATATTATTTAACTTTTATAATCCTAATATTTAGTCTTTAAATTTTGTATTTCCTTTTTATTTATAGTTCGTAATGTTCGAGCGTTTCAATTTCCTTAAACGCGCTTTCGGTTATAATTTCAAGTTATCTTCAATCTCAAAGGTGAGTTTCTCACACCCCCTTTTTACTCTTTTACTAGTTTTGGGGTAGCGTATATATCCTATTCAAATTACAATTTCGTTCATTCATTATTTACAAACTACAATTCACTACATGGACTTGTGTGTTTACTTGTTACTTGCTCAAAATTACTTGCACATGGATTACTTCAATATAGTATGATCATACGCCCCCCTTTGCGCTCAAGATATTTGTTGTTATGAGTGGAAAAAGGCCTCATTATCCGAGTACGTTGGTGCACAATCTCAACTGTAAAGGACCTTACTTGCGCTTATCTGAGTATGCTGGTGCACAATCACAGCTGGAAAGGACCTTACTTGCTCATTTACACTTTTTCATGGAATTGTATGATTTTTATGTACTTATATCAAAAACCTGTGTGAACTCACCAACTATTCATTTAGTTGACTTTATATGTGTGTGTGTGTGTGTGTGTGCTATAGGTACCTTATTTAGAGGATGTTGCCATGACGAAGACATTAGTACTTAGAGTATTCAACGTAAATGGACAAATTGCCAAAATGTGTATTTCTTTTACTTCTAAACTTGTGTACTTGTTGTTTGAATCAATTAATGGTAATATTGTAAATTAATAGTGTTACATGTGTTTTGAGTAATCTGTACGTCACACTCGGGCGTATTCCGCTTTAGCCGGGGTGTTACAAAAAATGAGTTAGACCTTGCAAGGTTGTCAGTTCAAATTCCGAACTCACCTAGGTTTTCGTCTCACTATGTGTTACGCAGAAAATTCTGCTATTGTAGTGCCACAACGACTTTCAAGTGGCAGTCGAAAGTATGATTTCCCAGGATAACGCACAAGCCAAACTCTGAAGCCAGCGTGGGCCCCGTTAAGGAAGCATAGTCTGGCAAAAGTGGGGTAACGAGTCTCTCCAAATTTGGAGAGTGTGGTGACCTAACACACACAAAAGTCATCGTTCTAAATATATAGTTAGGGTAAGATTAACAAAGGATTTGTGCTTATTTTGGGGTTGGGGATGGCATGGGGAATCTTTAAATGATTTTTAACTGATAACAATTTTGTTTACAAGATTTGGTTACTTTTGTCAGTTTCATCTTTTTTTTCGTGTTAAACGACCAATCAAAAATAGCCTCCACAATTTACATAAAAAGAACACGAATAACAAGATGCTATCTCGCCAAGTTACATTGCTGTAGTTTATACAGAACATATTACATATACATATTTTCAATATCAATTTGCATCACTTCTCCCATGAAATATGTGTATAATTCGACCTATTACGAACCCAAAAGAACCTCATCACTCTTATTTCTCCAATAAGATTACATCGGTTTCCCCTCTAACACCGCCACATTTCATCTTAAAAATGACTTTTTTTCTTCTTTTACATATATATATATATATATATATATATATATATGGACTCTTAAGATTTATAAAATATTATTATTTTCATCAAACTGGTTGATCCTGTTCATTTTTTCCTTTAGTATGAAGGAAAATTTGGTCGTCCTATGATCATTAAACGTATGAGTGATTAGATATATTTTTCTTTGAGATTTGCTCAATTTTATGAGTTTCATTAAAAAAGGTTTTTTTATATATATAGACTTTTGAGGTTTAGAAAATATGGTCATTGACATTCAAGTGGTTAACCTCATCTATTTTTCCTTTTAACACAAAGGAAAATTAGAATTTTTTTTACTTCATGTATAAATTTTAGAGCTACTTGTACAAGTTCTTAAAAAAATCAAAAACAAAAACAACAAACAAACAAAACTATATGTATATAAATTTCTTATTGCTTCATGTAGAAATCTTGGTCTCATAATAATAAATTGTTTGAAAAAGAGAACAGGTCCTAGATAACTATTTTCAATCCTATAAAATTTTCCCAATAGTTTAGTTGGGAAACTTTTGTCGCACAATTTACATGTGGCTGCTTTCCATCTACACCATCCTACCTGAACTCGATGGGTCACATCACTGTCTAATTCCCCATCACTCTGAACAAATGACCCTAGATACTTGAACTTCTTTACCTGCGGAACCTCCTGCCCTTCAATGGTGATCTATACGTCCTCATTGTCATTTACCCCACCAAAATCACAGTGAAGTACTCCGTCTTAGAGTGAATAATCCTTAAACCTTTTGTCTTTAAGGTTGTTCGCCACTCCTCAAGCCTCAGGTTTAGATCTTGTTTCCTCTCAGCAAGTAATACAATATCGTCTGCGAATATCATGCACCACGGGAGCGTCCCCTGAATCGACTTTGACAACTCATCCAAGACTACTGCAAAAAGAAACGGACTCAACGCTGAACCTTGGTGAAGACCTACCTCTACAGGGAAGAAATCAGTATCCCCCACTGGCGCACGGACACTTGTTGCACTCCTGGTATACATATCCATAATTATCTCTATGTATTTCCTGGGTACTCCTCTACCCTCCAAGCACTCCCAAAGCACCTGTCAAGGCACACTGTCGTAGGCCTTTTCTAGGTCAATAAACACCATATGCAGGTCACGCTTCTTCTCCCTATACTTTTCCATCAATCTTTTTAATAGGTGTATTGCCTCTGTGGTGGAACGACCCGGCATGAAGCCAAATTGGTTCACCGTAACCTGAGTTTCTCGTCTAAGTCTAACCTCAATCACTCTTTCCCATAGCTTCATTGTATGGCTTAGTAGTTTGATTCCTCGATAGTTACCACAACATTGGGCGTCTCCTTTGTTCTTATAGATAGGAACTACAACGCTACTCCTCCACTGGTCTGGCATCTTACCAGATTTGAGGATACTATTGAAGAGAGTAGTTAACCACATGGCTCCTTCCTCTCCCAGGCACTTCCACACCTCGATGGGTATGTTGTCTGGGCCAACCGCCTTAGCCCTTCCCATCCTCCTAAGTGCAGTCTGCACCTCTTCTCGTGTGATTCGTCGGCAGTAGCAGTTATTCGGTTGTTGTCGTTGGTAGGTTGTGTTGTCATGTTCTTCTTGGTAAGCTCTCCCATTGTTAAAAAGATTGTTGAAGTAGGTTTGCCATCTTAGCTTGATATCCTGCTCCTTGACCAGTACATGGCCATCTGTGTCCTTAATGAACTTCACAGGCCCCAGATCTTGCCTTCTACGCTCCCTGGCTTAGGCAATCTTAAACATAGCATGTTCCCCATCTTTTGTTTCTAAACGTTCATACATCCGTTTATAAGCCTCGTTCTTTGCGTCTGCCACTGCCTTCTTCGCCTCTCTCCTGGCCGTTTTGTAGATCTCCCTCAATTCCACTCGCTCCTCCTCATTCGTGCACCTCATAAGCTCCCTAAAACATCGTTGTTTATCCCTTATCTTGTTTTGTACGGCCTCATTCCACCACTAAGACTCCTTATGCCCACCTGCCTTTCCTGTTGTGACCCCGAGAGTCTCCTTTGCTACTTGAATGATCTTTGTCGCCATAGCTTCCCATATATGAGTTGAGTCCCCATTTAGTCGATCCTACGTCAGCACTATGAGTTTATCCTTAAACAGTCGGAGATTTTCGTCCTTCAAATTTCCCCATCGAATTCTAGGTGTACCTTTCTTCTCTTGAACAATCAACCTATTTTTGAAACCTATATCTGTCACCAGCAGTCGATGTTGAGCCACAACCGTCTCCCCAGGTATGACTTTGCAGTCCTTCCACCAACATCGGTCTCCTTGCCTCATCAAAAGGTAGTCAATTTGCGTGTCGCGTCCGCCACTGCTAAAGGTGATCAAATGAGAATCTTTTTTCCTAAAATAAGAATTTATAATACCTAGGTCATGAGCCACCGCAAACTCTAGGAGATCTGTACCGGTCTCATTCCTATCACCAAAACCAAAACCCCCATGTACAGCTTGAAAACCATTATTAGGCTTGCCAATGTGTCCATTAAAATCGCCTCCTATACAAATCCTCTCACCCCTAGGTATGCCCCCTACCACTGCGTCTAGGCAATCCCAAAATTCTCTCTTTTCCTGATCCCCTAAGCCTACATGAGGCGCGTAGGCGCAGACTACTGCCACTACTTCCTCCCCTAGTACTAATCTCAACACCATGATCCTGTCATTATGTCTTATCACCTCCACCACATTATTGTGTAGTTCCTTAGCCACTAAAAACCCCACTCCATTCCTAGCTCCATCAGACTCCGAGTACCACAACTTATACCCATTACACTCAGCACCTCTATGCCCTTCACTTAGTCTCCTGGAGGCATGCTATATGAACCCTACGTCTTCTAAGCACATCTACCAATTATAGCAACTTACCATTTAGTGTTCCTACATTCCAAGAAGCCAAACACAATATATACTCCCTATCTTTACCCTTTCCTACGCCCCTCGTTTCAGGACATGGTCTCAAGTAATAGTCATGGTTTCTACGCTCAATGGTTCCAACTAATCACACAAGCACAAGCAATAGACCACCCAATCCAAATAATAATAATAATAATAATAATAATAATAATAATAATAATAATAATAATAGTAATAATAATATAACAGTAATATAATAATTATAATAATAATAATAGTAATAATAATAATAATAAAAAAATGGGTAAGGTTCACCGGCGTTTTAAACCCAACACACTACTACGATTCTTTCCTTCGAGTTCCGATCCGTTCCATACGACTTTATGCAGCTGTGGCTGCCGTAAGATATTGTGCAGGTCCTTGGAATTTAGTGGTTGTAGCACCGGGGTACAGGTCGTCGGAAATTAGCAGCGGCTCGTGAAGTGTTCTCCGGTGAGAAGCTCAGGTGTTGATATAGCTCCGGTGAGAAGCTAGCTGAAACAAAAAAAAAGAAAACTAGCTCCGGTAAAGGAGCTCCGATGTTGTCACTTCGTTGTCTCAACCCAACTGTTTGAGCTTTCTGTCACACCCCGACTAGGTAGTTGCGGAAGCGTAATACGGGAATGTAACAGCTAACACTGGTATCAACAACATTGTTTATAAAGAAATTCACAAACTAATTTACATCATATCACATGGGTTGGTACTATGTTTACAAACTAGATGAGAATCACATAACCGGTTTACGAGCTTTTTTATTCAATGTTATATATCTGCTTCTATTCACAGCTATTCAACTCTCCTTCTAACACCAATCATGTAAGCAAATCATTCCACTTTTGCTTTACCTGAAAAGCATGTTAAAACGGGTCAACTACGTCTAGTTGGTGAGTTTCAAGTTTCACGAGTATCAACGAAATCAGTATACGAGTTCGTAAAGTTTACAGTGTGTATGTATATATGTATGTGTATGATGTATTATACTAAGCCACAGGTGAAACCGAAACGAGCTAAAACACATGGCCACCCCTGCCCATGCACTCCCGTTGGCATTTAACAGCCACTTTGCCCCAAGTATGTACTATGTCTAACACCACATAGCAGTATGTAATAAGTTTAAATGACAATGTGCAACTGGGTTAACATGTTCCGGCATACCCCACCGGCTCTGTCAGTTGGGTTTGTCAAACCGATAGTACTATCCACACGTCACCGGCACGAAGTTAATCACTTGTGTTTGTGGGGGACTTGTCAAGTGTTAGTACTTAGATAATCCACATCATCACACGTTTTCAAGTATATAAGTATATGTAAACATGCTTTTCACCCCAAAAGTTCGTAAAACAGTTTAGAAAGTGGGGGTCGTGAAACTCACCTTATCGTAGTTCGCACGGAAATTATGTATCAATAAGTCTGGTGCCTCGCTTATAGCCTGATTCTTATAAACGGTATCGTATCGTTAATACTAGTACAGTGTTCAAGTTAAGTCAGGCTGTATAGATAATCTGGGTATAGCTGTTAGGCCCAGAGTATGACCATAGTCTTAGATTGTGACGTTGTATACTATGAAATGTTAAAAATTGGATTTGGCTCAGTTTCACCGTTTCCCGAGCCTAGCCAAGTTGATTGTTTATGCGTTTCGGGATTAGGTAAGATCACATAAACTTAAGTAAATATATTGATTGATAAAATGATTTGATTTATGAAAGAATTTTAAGGTTTCGGTATCTGGTTTGATCGCAGGGTTCGTTTCCGTTTTCACACGGGTTTGATTATACAAAACGTGTACAATCCACCCGAATTGTCCGGAATTCTCGTAAAAAGTTCGTTTTTATCAATATCATTCAAAAATATGATATTTGACCACTTTTGACATTTTGACACACCAGTCAGTCCGTTAAACACAAAACTGCCGGTTTCGTTAAAACAATTATAATTTAAATCTTTGATTAATCATAACTAAATATGTACTTATACATAAATTATGTAAATTTTTGTAAAAATACATTAAGACGTGGAAAAGTTTATAAAAATATTTTCAGAAATTTTATGATTAATTATTTACTTATAAAAATTCATTTAATAGGTTATAATCGTGTAATAAATGGCCTGTTTATATCAAACGACCTCCGAAAAATCCGATAATTTTTTCAAATGGCCTCAATGTTATTACATAGCCCTTGCAAAATCTCCAGAACCTAAATCTTTTGACAAAATGCCTTTTTGTGCGTTTTTCGGCTATTAAGATTCGGTTAAATCATAATTGCACAAACCATACTTAGGCATTTCCAATGATCCCCAAACTTTACCAGTGATCTTACCATCACATATTAGTCTCCAAAACCAAATTTCAGAATTTTTCAATATGTTTAGCTATTTTTCCCAAATAAACGCTCATAAACGGAAATAAATTCACCAAATATTCTCCGTTTATCGAAATATTACCAAATTTGAACAGGGACTCATTTATATGATCCCTAATGTCCCAGAAAATTTTCACAAGCTAAAAACAAGCACATCACAACCTAATACTAAACAGCCCCTAAACGAGTGTTACGGGTTTACCTTGTCGGTTTTCGATGAGTTTTGCTAGCTTAAACGACTCTCCGGGTATCGGGTTGCAAACTCAGTGTATCTACATATCATATAACATCAAACCAAGCATAAATCATCCATGTGACAGCCTTGATAATTAGGGTTTTGGTTTTGGGTTCAAACCGAACTTTCAAACCGTAAAAACGTTGTATTCATGTTCTAATCCGCGTTTTGACCAAAAAAGTATATGTTCCTGGTTTGTAAACATGTTTAACATCAAAACATGATTTTACTTGATTTTTATGATTTTTGGATGGCTAAACATGTTTAAAACTAATCAAGGATTAATTTTTCATGGTTAAACTATGTTAATCAAGTATGAAATCAATTAAAATTGGATGGTTTACCTCAAACCTTGGCTGGAACTTGAAGAACACAGGTGAGAGGGTTCTAGGGTTTGTTTGGAATAACTTATATTTTTAAACACTTTTTCAGATTCGATACATGAAACACTTCGTGAATAGTACTCAGTTCTAAGGGTAGTTTTAATCGGTAAGCTACGGGACCAATTTTTGCAATAATCTCAAAAGGTACGATGTATCTCAGGGCTAGTTTACCTGTCTTTCCAAATCTTATAACACCCTTCCATGGCGATACTTTTAAGAACACCTTATCACCTATTTCAAAAGATAACGGTTTTCTACGAACATCAGCATAACTCTTTTGTCGGTCGCGGGCAGCTTTCAGTTTTTGTTTAATCTGATGAATCTTATCGGTGGTTTCCTGAATTAAATCTGATCTTGAAATTTGGGTATCACCCACTTCCGTCCAACATAGTGGTGATCTACATTTTCGCCCGTATAGAGCTTCATAAGGTGCTGCTTGTATACTACTGTGATAACTGTTATTGTAAGAGAATTCAATGAGCGGGATGTGTTGATCCCAATTCCCTTTGAAGTCCAGTACACAAGCACGAAGTAAATCTTCTAAGGTTTGGATGGTTCGTTCGGATTGACCATCGGTTTGGGGATGGTAAGCCGTACTTAGGTCGATTCGGGTTCCCAAAGCTTCTTGTACTGCTTGCCAAAAATGTGAAGTAAAGTGACTGTCTCGGTCGGAAATAATCGAAAGAGGTACTCCGTGTCGGGATACAATTTCATTGATGTAAATTTGAGCGAGTTTTTCGGTGGTGTAGTTGTTACGGATGGGGATAAAGTGTGCGGATTTGGTTAATCGGTCAACAATTACCCAGATAGCATTGTGTCCTCGGAAGGTTTTAGGAAGGTGAGTCACAAAGTCCATGGTAATTTGTTCCCATTTCCATTGTGGTATTTCGGGTTGTTGTAACATTCCCGAAGGTTTTTGATATTCTGCCTTCACCCTTGCACATGTTGCACATTTACTTACATACACGGCTATATCTTTTTTCATGCCAGGCCACCAGTAAAATTCTTTAACATCTTTATACATCTTATCAGTACCTGGATGAATAGAATATTTGGACTTATGTGCTTCATCAAGAATCAACTTTCGGAGTTTATGAAGTGTTGGAATCCAGACCCGATTTTTTTAATAATATACTTCATCAATTTTCTTCTCAAAATTTCTTTCATTCCCATGTAGTTCTTCTTTTTCTAACTGATCTGCCTTCAAAGCCTCATCTTGTGCAACGCGAACTTGTTCGGTTAGGCTACTTTGAAGAATCATTCCGAGTGCTCGTACCCTTAATGGTTTGACTCTGTCTTTTCGGCTTAAAGCATCAGCTACTACGTTGGCCTTACCCGGTTGGTATTTAATCTCACAATCATAATCATTTAACAGTTCTACCCATCTCCTTTGTCTCATGTTTAGCTCTTTCTGATCAAATATGTGTTGTAGGCTTTTGTGATCAGTATAGATGGTACATTTGGTGCCATACAGGTAATGTCTCCAAATCTTCAATGCAAAGATAACTGCTCCCAATTCCAAACATGGGTCGTATAATTCTTTTCATGTACTTTTAATTGTCGGGAAGCATATGCTATTACTTTCTTTCTTTGCATCAGTACGCATCCTAAACCTTTACGAGATGCGTCACAATATACCACCAATTCATCAGTTCCATCTGGAAGGCTTAATATTGGAGCCTCACATAACTTCTGTTTTAACGTTTGGAAGGCCATTTCTTGTTCTTCTCCCCATTCATACGCTCGATCTTTTTGAGTTAGGAGGGTTAGAGGTTGGGCAATACTTGAAAAGTTTTCAATGAATCTTCTATAATACCCGGCTAGACCTAAGAATTGACGAATTTCTCTTGGTGACTTAGGCACTTGCCAATTTTTAATGGCCTCAATTTTACTTGGGTCTACTTGGATCCCTTGATGGTTCACAATGTGTCCCAAAAACTGTACTTCTTGTAGCCAAAATTCACATTTGGACAACTTTGCGTATAACTTCTCTTGCCTCAATAATTCTAAGATTTCCCGCAAATGTTGTTCGTGTTCCTCCTTACTTCTCGAATATATCAAAATATCATCGATAAAAACTATCACGAACTTGTCAAGGTAAGGTTTGCAAACTCGGTTCATGAGGTCCATAAACACTGCAGGTGCATTTGTCAACCCAAACGGCATAACCAAAAATTCATAGTGACCATACCGAGTTCGGAAAGCTGTTTTTGGTACATCTTCTTCCTGAATTCTTACTTGATGATAACCAGATCTAAGATCAATTTTTGAAAAATACTTCGCACCCTGGAGCTGATCAAACAAGTCATCAATTCGAGGTAAGGGGTATCTATTTTTATAGTCACTTTATTCAATTCTCGGTAATCAATACACATTCGAAAACTCCCATCTTTCTTCTTTACAAATAACACTGGTGCTCCCCACGGTGAGTAACTAGGTCGGATAAAACCCCTGTCCAGTAATTCTTGTAACTGGTTGGACAGTTCTTGCATTTCAAAAGGTGCAAGTCGATAAGGTGCCTTAGCAATGGGTGCTGCTCCCGGTATCAAGTCAATACGGAATTCAACTTGTCGGGTCGGTGGTAAACTAGGCAACTCATCAGGGAATACATCTGAATACTCGTGTACCACTGGGATGTCTTCCATTCGTTTTTCCTCGGGTTCCTTAACTGTTACACTTGCCAAGTATAAAGTACAACCTTGGCGTAAATATCTCAATGCCTTAAGTTGAGATACGAGAGGCAGTACCGTACCAGATTTCTCACCTTGAACAATCATAGCCTCATCATTCGGAAGAGATATCCTAACAGTCTTATCCTTACAGACAATTTCAGCTTTGTACTTAGATAGCCAGTCCATACCGACTATAACATCGAAACTTCCCAATTCCACTGGAAGTAAATCAATAAGGAATGGGTGGTCGTTTAGGATAAGGGAACAGTTTCGGACTATTCGGTTAACAAGTATAGACTTACCGTTAGCGAGTTCTATAGTATATGGTTTTGTTAGTTCACTCACCGGCATATTTTCAAAAGGTAAGAAGTTAACATATATGAAACTTCTATCGGCACCCGTATCAAACAAAACTGAAGCATACTGACCCGAAACTAAGAATGTACCTGTCACCACATTCGGATCATGACGCGCTTCACCCGGTCCTAATACAAACGCGCGTCCCCTAGCTGCGTTGGAGGTTGATGCTTGTGCTTGGTTTTGCCTTCTCACTGCACCCTGGTTCAGATTGGGGCAGTATCTCCGAAAGTGTTCCGTACTGCCACATTCATAGCAGGCACGGAGGTTCGTGGTAGGTGGGGTTTGTTGGTTGAGTTGTGGGCGGGTTGGTTGAGGTCGAGGTAGTTGAGTTGATTGTGGTGGACGGTTAACAGTGTTGGTGGGGGTTCTACTGTTGGGGGCATAGTGTCCCGTTCTTCCACAATTTTGACAAATGATCGGTTTGCAATCACCCACATGATGAAAGTTACATCTTCTGCACTTCGGTAACATCCCTTTATAGGTCTCTTGTTTTACATTAGAACTGGTCATGGCATAACTTCGGATATTCGGACGAGCCCGCTTGTTTTGAGGGTTTCCTTGCATTCTTGTCCCATAATCAGTTCGTTTTAAACTTGTTGTTTCACCTGGCATCCTTATCACTCCACTCCTCATCAGATCAAAAGTAACGACACCCGTTTGAGATACAACACTTTCTAATGTTGGGTGGGCTACTGAATTCACTATACTTCTCACAGCAGGGGTCAGTCCCCAGATATAACGTTCAATTCGCTTCGCTTCCGGTGTAACTAACCACGGAACTAAGCGGGACAGTTCATTAAAATGATTCGTGTATCCCACATGGTCCGCTCCTTTCATTTCCAGATTCCATAACTCGTGTTCCAACATCTGAATCTCACTTTTAGGACAAAAATGCTCTAGCATGAGGGTTTTTAATTCAGTCCATGACATACGATTAATAGCATCTTGTCCCCTTATTTGGACTACCGTATTCCACCACATCAGCGCTTGGTCTAGAAACATACTGGTAGCAAATTTGACCACGCGGTTCGGTGGACACTCACTGATATTAATTACTGATTCGCTTTTTTCTATCCATTTGACCAGCCCGCTAGGTCCTTCAATACCCTTAAACTCAATCGGTTTACATGATGTAAATTGTTTGTATGAGTACTCCTGACGTGGGGGTTCTCGGTTATTATTATTGTTATTATCGGTATTGGTCCGAGTATTATCATTATTAGTTGTGTTAACAACCGGTACAGGGTTTGGGTTCGGGATATTATCAGAGTGCACAACAGGTTCTGGGTTCCCAGTGACATTCATAGTTGGGCGAGTATTATTATTATTTATGACATTATCAGTATTCACCGGGATAGTAACACCCGGGGCTACATTAGTGTCCGGCGGAGGTGTATTAACAGTGACCGGAGTGGTGCTCGTAGGTTGAGTGACAATATTGTTGGCACGTATGCCTGCAGTGACTTGTGCTACAATTGTTGGTATCACTGCTTGCAATTGTCGAGCAATCATTTTGGTCACTTCCGCCTCGGATAAAGGGTTTGCCTTCTTCGGGGCCATTCTATAAAATAATCAATTAAATAATAATTAATATCGTCTCACTATAACCAGCAAAACTTTATGATATTACAATTTCACAACACACAACTATGCCAAAGAAAACACATTTGTATTAATTATAATCATTACTGTACATATGCATCCAAAATTAGCGCATAGGCTTAACCTGGTATAGGCCAGCGCTTGTATATGCGTATCAAAATTTGTCACTAAGTGACATGTAGACTTAACCCGATAAGGGCCAGTGCTTGAAATAGTACTAAACCACAAACAACTCCCAAGTCAGCCCAACACGCTGTAACAAAATGCTGCTTGGGATATCAAAAGACTATATACATAAGGCTGTACTACTATGTCCTATCCATTCTTTGTAACATGAAGCCACAACCAAACAACAGCAGCCACTAGGGCCGCATTAACCGCTAAGCATACTCCTAGTAGTATCATTGCCCGATCCTGACGCCCATAGCTGTGAGCACTGGATCTTTGTACAATTCTGATTTCTTGTTGCATGTACCACATGTGATCTTGCATATCATGTCTATGCTGGTTTAGGTTATTTATCGAATGTGATTGTTCTAAAAGCTGATCAGTCGCTAAACCCAACCATGCTGAATCAGAATGACGAGGTGGCTCGGGTACCGGGGCGGGTAAACCCCAAGTAGGAATAGGTATCTCAGTGACCTGGACACGTGATGTTTCTCCCCATGGTACGTAGATCGAGGTGGGGGAGAGATGTGCTCAGGTGGGCGCACTGAAATACGAGCGGTCTGACGGTTTCTAATGGTGGGTGGGGGTACTGGTGTATGCTGTACGAGTGGAGTAGGGGATCTGGGTGCTCTGATAGGTGAATGATAAGCACTAGTAGCTCCCTGTCCTACAACATTCCTAGGGGATTCCCTAGGGGGATAGGTGTCACAACGGTAACCCGATAAGTCAGGTTGACCTGAGGGTACCTCGTGAGGAATTACCGCATCTGAACCTTCTTCCATTTCCTCTGATTCCTCCCCAGTTTCCTCTTCTGGATCCTCCTCCTCCTCCTCAGACCATGTTGGTAGGGTATTAGATAAACAATCAGTAGATCTTGACATATTCCTGCACAATGGTTAGTAATAAGAATAATATCCTACTATATTAATTATAGTAAAATACATGCAGGTATTTATACACATAAGCACAAATAATCGTTTATATACACAGATATTTATTTATTATTATATTTTATACACTTATGTTGTTGTTTTTACCTATTCGATTGTTTATCGACTCCTTCTCGAATTTCCTCGTACAAACAAGTCCGTTATTACGTTCCGGACCATAATAACCCACTTGTCCATTCGCGTTCATCACGAGAATCATCAGTGTATATTATTTAATATTATTTTATTCCCAGAGTTAATCGAGCCTAAGGTTATCTTAGGGTATCCTAAGGGACATCCTAATTCTTTATAACCAATGGCTCTGATACCAACATCTGTCACACCCCGACTAGGTAGTTGCGGAAGCGTAATACGGGAATGTAACAGCTAACACTGGTATCAACAACATTGTTTATAAAGAAATTCACAAACTAATTTACATCATATCACATGGGTTGGTACTATGTTTACAAACTAGATGAGAATCACATAACCGGTTTACGAGCTTTTTTATTCAATGTTATATATCTGCGTCTATTCACAGCTATTCAACTCTCCTTCTAACACCAAGCATGTAAGCAAATCATTCCACTTTTGCTTTACCTGAAAAGCATGTTAAAACGGGTCAACTACGTCTAGTTGGTGAGTTTCAAGTTTCACGAGTATCAACGAAATCAGTATACGAGTTCGTAAAGTTTACAGTGTGTATGTATATATGTATGTGTATGATGTATTATACTAAGCCACAGGTGAAACCGAAACGAGCTAAAACACATGGCCACCCCTGCCCATGCACTCCCGTTGGCATTTAACAGCCACTTTGCCCCAAGTATGTACTATGTCTAACACCACATAGCAGTATGTAATAAGTTTAAATGACAATGTGCAACTGGGTTAACATGTTCCGGCATACCCCACCGGCTCTGTCAGTTGGGTTTGTCAAACCGATAGTACTATCCACACGTCACCGGCACGAAGTTAATCACTTGTGTTTGTGGGGGACTTGTCAAGTGTTAGTACTTAGATAATCCACATCATCACACGTTTTCAAGTATATAAGTATATGTAAACATGCTTTTCACCCCAAAAGTTCGTAAAACAGTTTAGAAAGTGGGGGTCGTGAAACTCACCTTATCGTAGTTCGCACGGAAATTATGTATCAATAAGTCTGGTGCCTCGCTTATAGCCTGATTCTTATAAACGGTATCGTATCGTTAATACTAGTACAGTGTTCAAGTTAAGTCAGGCTGTATAGATAATCTGGGTATAGCTGTTAGGCCCAGAGTATGACCATAGTCTTAGATTGTGACGTTGTATACTATGAAATGTTAAAAATTGGATTTGGCTCAGTTTCACCGTTTCCCGAGCCTAGCCAAGTTGATTGTTTATGCGTTTCGGGATTAGGTAAGATCACATAAACTTAAGTAAATATATTGATTGATAAAATGATTTGATTTATGAAAGAATTTTAAAGTTTCGGTATCTGGTTTGATCGCAGGGTTCGTTTCCGTTTTCACACGGGTTTGATTATACAAAACGTGTACAATCCACCCGAATTGTCCGGAATTCTCGTAAAAAGTTCGTTTTTATCAATATCATTCAAAAATATGATATTTGACCACTTTTGACATTTTGACACACCAGTCAGTCCGTTAATCACAAAACTGCCGGTTTCGTTAAAACAATTATAATTTAAATCTTTGATTAATCATAACTAAATATGTACTTATATATAAATTATGTAAATTTTTGTAAAATTACATTAAGACATGGAGAATTTTATAAAAATATTTTCAGAAATTTTATGATTAATTATTTACTTATAAAAATTCATTTAATAGGTTATAATCGTGTAATAAATGGCCTGTTTATATCAAACGACCTCCGAAAAATCCGATAATTTTTACAAATGGCGTCAATGTTATTACATAGCTCCTGCAAAATCTCCAGAACCTAAATCTTTTGAAAAAATGCCTTTTTGTGCGTTTTTCGGCTATTAAGATTTGGTTAAATCATAATTGCACAAACCATACTTAGGCATTTCCAATGATCCCCAAACTTTACCAGTGATCTTACCATCACATATTAGTCTCCAAATCCAAATTTCAGAATTTTTCAATATGTTTAGCTATTTTTCCAAAATAAACGCTCATAAACGGAAATAAATTCACCAAATATTCTCCGTTTATCGAAATATTACCAAATTTGAACAGGGACTCATTTATATGATCCCTAATGTCCCAGAAAATTTTCACAAGCTAACAATAAGCACGTCACAACCTAATACTAAACAGCCCCTAAACGAGTGTTACGGGTTTACTTTGTCGGTTTTCGATGAGTTTTGCTAGCTTAAACGACTCTCCGGGTCTCGGGTTGCAAACTCAGTGTATCTATATATCATATAACATCAAACCAAGCATAAATCATCCATGTGACAGCCTTGATAATTAGGGTTTTGGTTTTGGGTTCAAACCGAACTTTCAAACCGTAAAAACGTTGTATTCATGTTCTAATCCGCGTTTTTGACCAAAAAAGTATATGTTCCTGGTTTGTAAACATGTTTAACATCAAAACATGATTTTACTTGATTTTTATGATTTTTGGATAGTTAAACATGTTTAAAACTAATCAAGGATTAATTTTTCATGGTTAAACTATGTTAATCAAGTATGAAATCAATTAAAATTGGATGGTTTACCTCAAACCTTGGCTGGAACTTGAAGAACAGGTGAGAGGGTTCTAGGGTTTGTTTGGAATAACTTATATTTTTAAGGTTTAGCTTATTTAACAAGCTAAACAAAAGGGGGGTCCATTCCCTTTCTAGCGGCCGCAAGGATATAAGGGCCCATTGGGCCTCCTTTTGGCCCAATGGTGCCTCGGTTTTCGTGCCACGCATAAAAGTCGGTCCAAAATTTAGTTCGGGTTCGGTTTTTTTTGCAAGAAAACTAGCTCGAGTGCGAAAACCAGCGCGAAAACGAGTGTTTTTCAGCCTAGTTTTGTAAAATAAGAAAAACGTACTGACTCGTTGTAAAATTCCAAAATATTTTCACGGATTGCTTAGAACATGTCATATAAGTGTTTTATAAATCTTTTTCGGCTTAACGGATGCTACAATGCTCGTTTTGATATTAACGATTGCGTTTAAGCTTATAGCGTATCGATAAACGAAACCTTTTTCGTTTAATGAGTTTTAAACGTACTGGGGCCTAAATATCAATATGTTAGCCTCTATAACATATATATAACTCGTATATGACCCCTCAGTATGTATACGGGTCATAATTAGTATCGGTCGGTTACTCGTTTAAGCACTACGAATTAACCGATTTATCGTTTACTTGCTACGTAGTGAATATAGTATACCTCGTTTTGTCACGAATGTCACACTTTCAGTCGTATATAATGAGCAACGATTATATCAGATCTGGAGTTGACGGAGAGGATATTGAGAAAGATCCGTTAATGGGCAGCGTACGGCGGAGTGAATATGTTTCCCGGCGAAAATGGGCGGCGTACGGCGGAGATAGCCGTTGATTTACACCGTTTGCAAAAGAAATAAGAAGTGTACGGAGAGAAAAAGCCAATTTTCTCTTCAACTATGTGTTCTCTGCACAATATCTTGTCTGAACAATATGATAATTAAATTTTAAAAAGAAAAAAAGAAAAAAAACTATTTTTTTTATATTGTAACTTTAAAATAAAAAAAAAAACAGGTTTTATTGATAGCTAAAAGAAAAAAACTAAATTTTCTTCTTTTTCTTTTAATCCTGCTTAATGAATAAAGTTTTTACTCATATTGAAACTAATATTCTATATGCAAGTCTAAACAACGCTACGAATAGTACTCTATGAACCAACAGTTTTTATTGATAACGATGATAGAAGCATGACAAGATCAGTAGTTGTTTTTGGATGGTTTGCATTTCGTGAGGTCACTCATGCGAGTGGTATTGTGCAACACGTCAACTAATCACAAGTTTATGCCGATGATATATACGTCATCAAATTATTTGGGTAATTGGCATTTACTTAATAACCATAAACGAAATAAGAATATAGATTTATACGAGTTAGCAGGTGTGGAACACACAATCATTAATAACTATTCTTATTTCACACACAAATGGCACCTTGATCGATGTCGAAAAGTCAATCAAAAACATTTATAAAGTACATTTACTAACAAGGGCATGTAAGGTGTCAATACATAGAGAATCAGTGGAAAGTGTTAATCAAGTTTATTGCTTAATAATAATTACGCTAGGCGTACATAGGATGTCAAGCACATTAAATGTTGATTTGGTTGTAAAACAATTAGAGATGACAATGACACACTTCAGGTTCAGGTAATGCAATGAACTGTATAATTGTAACTCATATCCGACGAATTAGAGTAGACATGGTTCATTAATTAAAGTAGATAGATAAATAGTGACTAGACATGGTTCATTACGCCCTGCTTGAGGTGCGCACATATAATGTATATATGTGTGAATCCTCGGGTGGGCAAAAGTAAAATTGCACTAATTTTGACGTTATTTTACTAATCTCGTGAAAATAACGTTAAAAGTGGCGGAAGGTTAACCAGGCATCATGTGGTGGCGTTGATAGCCGAAAGACAAGGGCGCATGCACCAATCAGCCAGTGTCCCGATGATTGAGTGCTATGTGCCTTATGTCCGAGGCTTGATGCAAAACTACTATCGAGCCGGGGGTCTCACCGGAAGCAGCCTCTCTATCCCTATGGGATAGAGGTAAGGTTGTCTACATCTTACCATCCTCAGACCCTACCATAGCATTGCTATTGGTGGGATATACTGAGTACGATGATGATGATGATGAAATAGTGACTAGACACATTAGTTTGGTTATGATGATTCACAGAACTTAACCTGACGAATTGACACAACTAAACGTGACCTACCTAATTATCAGTTTATTAGTATAGGACTCAAAGTTAATTAATGATCAAAGGTAAACAATTCAATGACTATGAGAACTTAATCCTAGATGTAGATGAACACAAACCAATTAATTGAGAATCCTAGAAAAACAAAACTGTTTTAGTAGTTTAAATAAACGTAAAGCTAGTTTAACCGAATAATTAAATCAAAACTCAATCCAATCATAGATAGAAGTCATAGAAACAACTAGTTCACACCCTACACCTGAAGTGGTCACGAAAGGTTTATCATTGCCTCTGCATCATGAATCCTTTAATTGTTGGTTGGAATCTCAAATTCATGGATGAATTTATGATTGAGAGAATTTAAGATGTTGAAGAATGGCTCCAAATTTGTCCTTGGTGGCTAGAGAATGAAGATAATCGACCTACGGTTTATCTAGGCTTAAATATAGGAGAAAAAACCCAAACCCCAACTTTTTCCTTTAGGTCCATCGTAAGCTACGATGGAACCACAATAGCTTACGGTGGATTCCTTCTGGCTTACAGCCAGATTACGACACCACAAGCCCAGTCTCCACCGTAATCTATGGTGGAGCCACCGTAGCTTACGTTGGACTCGACACCAAACTCTCTATTTTTCATTTTCTTGATGCTTGTTTGTCGTTCCAAACCCCCAGTTGCTTCCTTTTGTTCACAACTTCCTTGCCATCCTAAATGCTCTAAATTAGTTCCTTTAAACTCTGAGCATATGTAATCATAAAATCAATCAAAGTACTCATGTTCAATGTATATACGCACTTAAAATACACAATATTAAATATTAAGGACACTTGATTTCATTCACACATCACACCCCTTGATAATGGGTTTTTTTTTTTTTTGGGTGGGGGGTGGGGGGGGGGGGGGGGACACCCCAGGAGGGAATTAGAGTAGCCCACTGTGGAAAAATATATTTTTAGCTTAAATCTATGGTTCATTGGAAACACATCGGACATGCATGAAATGCTAAAAATGGAAGCCATCGAAAATAGATAATTAGTGGAAACTGATCATCAGTTGCAACTATGAAGTAGTGGTAGCTGAATATCAATGACAATATTAGTATCAAGTATAACTTAGTTACCAACTATGAAGTCTTTTACTAAAGTTCATACCAATGCTTCCGACTGACATAACTGATGTAACTTTAGTTGTTGACGATTATAACAACCAAATAGTTATACTCTTTCATGAATTGTTGCTTTGATCATTATGTATGCTCCCTACATGTATGAATCATACGTGTATCATCTTGTATTTTTAATATACAAATTTCATATGTTGTTCTCAAATAAAGAAAAAACTTTATGCTCATTGTAAAAAACATTTCTATCTTATTCGATTATTAATTTTGTGTGCCCACGTACGTAATACCTTAATCTTAAAGTATTACAGGATTCATAAAGTTATAAAGATGCATTTGAACAAGAACCCTATAATTTAGAGAATAGATGAGGTCAAATTCATTGCCTCCGTGTTACTATAATTACTTAATATATCTTACATTTTTCACATAAAAAAGTTGTTTGCACCACATTTCACCCCTATACAAAATTACAAATGTATATTTGGTACGAACTATTGGAAGAATTATGCGCTATGGTGGACCAGTGGGTTATAGATGGAAGTGTCCCCGGAGATGCATGAAGATCTAGAGGTGGTTCAATAGTTCATGGTGGTGGTCGTGCTAGTCTACATGTCATTTTCATCATAATTAACCACCTTCAACATGACTTTTTAAAAAAGTCATAAGTTTATAAGTTTTTTTAGAAAAAAGTCTCTTTTCATTTAAATAAGCAATCCCAAACATGCCCTCCAATTGTAAAATCCTAGGAGTGCACTCCAAAGTAAAACTTTATCATGCAATCCTTTTATAAATCTGGGATTGAATGATTGATAGGTTGACGAAGAAAAAATATATAATGTTCTATGCAAGAATACTAATTAAAATAAAGAGTAACGTTGATCTCGGTTGGATAAATTTGTAATGTTACTTAACAATTAAGCATCTTTAAAAGGAATAACGTTTGTACTTCGATAACTTGTACATTATCTTGTCATCTTCATTTTGAATAAAATTTACAATAAAATATAAATATAAATATAAATATAAATATAAACTTCACACGCTGTATTCTTAATTTTTTTAAAACATCACATATTAAGAGTTATAAAAGTAAAACAAAAGGAAAAAAAATAAGAAACGAAAATAGATAAGTATAGGGTAATACGTTGATACACGGCTTGGTTACACTCATAGACAATGATGTTGATACTCGGCCAAAATGAGTAATACGTTGTCATGGTTGCACATATATTGATTTGTTTCCTAACTACCTACCATAAAAGTGATATTTACTTCGATTCTATGTATGAAAAGGTCATTTGTGTTACCTAGCCGTGTCAATAATGTGAGGTTGATGGTTTGAATAGATAAACTCACACATAACCCATATTTATTTAGTTTGTGTCAAGGATGTGAATTCTAACTCATTCGCACTTAGAACACTATCATATTTCAGATCAACCATTTAATGTCCATTTACGTGTATGCATAATAGCTTCTGAGTTGGTAACAATGTATAAGAAACCCAAAGCATTCATCTAAAATGATTTTTTTTCTTTATGTATCGCGTGTCCTTTCAATTGGTTTTTTATTACTTATCCATTGTTAATAGAACTGGATTTATATACTTAGCTTAAGATTATATGAATTAGATGGAAATGCTTAGGGGTTTTCAACATCAAATTATAATAGTCAATTAATCAAATTTGAGTTTAAATTTGAATTCTGGTTGATTCAATCCAATTTGAATTCAATTTAAAAAGAAAACTTATTTATATTTTTAAAACTTCTACAACTTAGCCATTCTCACTTTGATGAGACGTTAAGGTGATTATGATGCTGAATAGAAGATCAATGGTTCAATCCTTGTAATATGTAACATTTAATCGTTAAAAAAAAACATTTGCAACTTGAATTTTGCTATTCAAGGTGGCAAAATCTTCACAAATAAAGTAACAGCATCTAATTACAAGTTCAAGGGTCAATAAATGTTTTTTGAGTGACGGCCGTTTAGGATCGAATAATTTGGAAGTCAATAGTTTAAAAATTGAAATACAATTCGACTACTTAAATAAATAGTAAAAATTTAAAACTTATTAAACTAAGTTAACTTTTTAAAATAACATCATATAGCATGTATATAATAACCTTTTCAAAATCCTTAAGCTTGGACTGGTTAACAAGTTAATTTGTTTATTAAACAAGACGTGTCTTGGTTAGCCTACTTTCAAATGAGCCGCATTCTAGTTAAAATGTTTAATAAACAAGTAATATTAGCTCAAACAAGACCTTATTCTTTTCGTTGCCTCTTAAGCGTTTGTTGGTTTTGTATCACATTCGTTTACATATTCATTGATGTAACTAAAGACTTATTAAGCACCCAAAACTATATACATGTCCGTTAATATTGTGCATGTTGTACATATTCCAAATTCGTAACATAGTTACACATAGTTAACTTCTACGTTGTAAAATGTTGATTCTGTTTTAAAGCTATAGATCTAAAAACTGATTTAGACTTTTGTAACAGAATAAAATTATTTTAAACTATGTAATATTTTCTTACAATTTATATTTACTATTATCTAATTATCTAATTAGTATAAAAGAAGAGTTTGGTGCCACAAAGTGGACTCTTTCTGTTTTTGTACATGTATTAACGGTTTTGAAAGGTAGCACATGCATTGGTGTTGGATGGGTGGTTATGTTGGTAAAGGAAACTGTTTCGGCCGGGCTTGGAACCCAAGTTCGAATCTCTGACGCTACAAATTATTGTATTAATTTATTAATTGTGTTATTTATGGTTGTGTATTTCATATTGATAGAATCTTGATCTGTGTCATTTCTTTAGTGATGTAGCAAATCGTTGTTTCATTCTTTTAATTGTGATATTTATGTTTTTGTGTATGGTAGAATGATTTATCTTTCAACATTAACTTTGGCGTGGATCGGATAGTTGTGTTGTCAATTGAAACCGACCGAATTTGCATACAATCACCGCATTTATTTTTAGTATCGGTACAATAACGAAAACTGACACGATACCAATTTTGTTTTTATTTTATGTTTATTTTTAATCAGGTATCGACGTATCGTAAAGCACGTGACGGAGACACCAAATTTGTGTAGACTTATTGCCACAACGCTCTGGTTTTACCAAAGCTCGAGCTTTATTCACCGACGTCACCTCATTGGTCCACCTCAGTTTTTAAATTGTTTTTGTTTTAGTCCTGATGTCATAACGCACATAACCAAAACTGACCAAATTCGTGTTGACTTACCGCCTCAAAGTCGAGACCTACAATGTTTGAGTTTTACCAACGCCCGAGTTTTACCAACCTGCCCGGCGCAACACGCCTGGTAAAACACTAGTATATATATAAATGATAAGTTTGGTGTCGCTAAGTCGCCATTAGGCCACTTGTCCATAACATTTCGTTTTTATTTTTGTTTTTTTTATCGTAACGAACATATTAATGGAAGCTGACCAAATGACAATTTTGTTTTTTCTTTTGTTTGTTTTAATCCCAATATCATACCGAACGTGACGGAAAACGACCGAACTTGCATAGACTCAACATCTCAACGCCCATGACCGACAGTGCTCGGTATTACTAGCGCCCGAGTTTACTGACCGACATCATCCCATTGGTACACACAATTGTTATATTTCCCCTTTTCTTACCGTATCAAACGCAGCCGAAACCGACCGAATTTGTGTCCAGTTATAGGCTCAATGTCGGGGCCTGACATCGCTTGGGTTTTACACCTGGGTTTACCCACCAAAAAAACGTTTTAAATAATAATTTATTTTGTTTATATGTTAATTTAAGTAATATTTTTTTTTTGGACGTTAAGATTATACCAACGGTGTATGCCGTAACAAACGGAAATGATACTAACTTAATTCAAACCGACGTAACCCTCGGGTCGTACTAACACTCGGGTTTCAACATTGAGGTTTTATCATTGTCCCGGGTGAAAATCTAGTTTAGTATAATTTAAAGAAAAATTGGAAAAGGTAGGATGCCGAAAGGAAAATGAGTCCGAGTTAGGTGAGCCATGTGTACATAATTGGATGGGATTTGGAATGGGTGGATGTCAAAGGAATAGTACAACCCCGAGAAGCATGAAATTATTTTTATGTGGGTTCCACATTTTAATTGGACAAATACCATTTAAGTTGAGGTCCCTTTTGAGTTTTAACAATTAGGAATATTAGGTTTGAATATTTCAACTTTGTCCTAATGGTAAATAACAGTTCGAATTTTACACTTTCCTCCTGACAGTCTCAACTATTATTGTATATATTTTTAATGGGCCACGATTAACGGATGACTAACTCCGTCAGTGATTTGCTGACGTCGCACACCTAGTTGTCAAAATTACTTATGTGGCAGCTTACTTGGCAACCACCACCACCAACAGCCCTAGATCTTAATAAACCGATCTTCTACCTCCACTATCTGTAGCCCCGCCACCTTTTCACTTCATGTCCACCCACTTCCACCACCGGCCACCGCCGCCACACCAGACTTTCCGCCACCACCGCTGCTACAATAGATTTTTCGTGCCACCCCTGCGTCTCCTCCAAGCTTTCTTCTACTTCAGCACCTGAACCCTCCGTTAACCACTTCTGTCGCCCTCTGCTGCCGCCTGCAACCATCGTCCCACCAACTACCGCCGCCGCCTCCGCCACTTGCAGCTTCTGCTATGCACTTCTGCAGCTTCCGATTTTCTTGAATCAGTAAATCTCATATGCGTTTGATGAATATTTGAAACTTGAATTGATGAATGATGGGGAGGGATGGTGGTGATACAGTGGACCGGTGGTTGCCTGATTGGATTTATAACTCGTGTATGAGTTAGAATTTGAATCAATAAACATGGAATCGTACCTTTTGACGTTTCAGTGCGAGGCTAGGGTTTGGTGGCGGCGGGTGGTGGTGGGTGAATTTTAGAGTAGATATATATATATATATATATATATATATATATATATATATAACCTTCTTATACAGAGCCACGTAAGCTGCCACATGAGCAATTTTGACAACTAGGCGTGGCACGTCAACCAATCACCAACGGAGTTAGTCATCCGTTAGTCGCGGCTCGTTAAAAACAAATACATCAATAGTTGGGACTGTCAGCAGGCAAGTGTAAAATTTGGATTGTTATTTACCAATAGGTTATAGCTGGGATTATTTAAAACAAATTTTCCATTAAAAAACCATAAGGAATAAGTGGTAATTTATTCTACAAATAGGGATAAAAATGAGAAGAATTTTTTGACATAAAAAAAAGCTTTTTAAAAAAATAATGAAAAATTAACTGAAAAATCATAACTCAAAATTTAATAATAAAATGGAAAATGTAAAAACGTAAAAATGCTTCTACCGTCTTCCTCGTTCTCAAAAAAAGGAAAAAAAACTCGAAAAAAGACACAATGTTGACAAAAAACATCATTGTGTCTTTTATTTATCATTGTGTTTTATGTTTATTTTTGAAATTAATTGTGTCTTTTTTCCTAGAAATTGTGTCTTTTTTTCTTAATATTGTGTTATATTACTCAACACAGTGTTATATTTTGTTCAACATTGTGTTAAATGTTGCGACCTATTGTGTCTTTTTTAATTTATCATTGTGTTGTTTGTTCATGTTCGGCATCGTGTCTTTTTTCTCGACATTGTGTCTTTTCGTCGGTTTTTTCCTATTTTTTTTGGAAAGGGAATGACGGGGAAAGCATTTTGATTTTAATATTTTTCGTTCTTTATTTATATATTGAGTTATGATTTTAATTATGTTTTTTGAATTTTTTGTTGATAGGTTTTTTGTGTGACCACAAATCTTTTTCACATTTTTCATTTTTGTCTTTCTTTGTATTTTAACTTTACCCAAGGAATAAATATCACAAATAGTAAATTATTGGTAGGGTCCGTGAACGGCATAATGTAATTAAGCAAGCCATACAATTTGTTGGAAGCTTTGAGTAGAAGCGTGGATCAAAGTCTTAAATTTAAATGTCGTAAATGCTTGTCCCACATCGGTGTAGGAACAAAATCAATAGTTATTTATAAGGTAAAGCTTTTACTACTCCATTGAAGCTTTATAATTTGTTTTTTCACAAGTCCTACCCGCGCGTAGAGGGGTTGCAAAACTGGGTTTCTGGACTGAAATGTGTTTTGCACTTGTTTTTGAGATAAACTGATGCTTTCATAACTGTTAGATCAATGATTATTTTGTCATTATTTTCATAATGATTATTATTATTGGTTTAAACTATATTCATTATTATTGAACATTAATGGTCATTATTAAGTAATGGTTTCAATTATGGGTTTTATGACTATAAAACCATAACCAATGCAACAACTCAAGACACACCAAAAACAACATCACTCTTAACCTCTATGCTGCAACATTCCATTTTCGTTTCATGCAAGTGATAAAGTACGACAGTACGTTGTTGTTGCTTCGAACCAGCGTACCAAGAGAACATACAAATTTCTTTAAGGGAATTGTGTCAAACATAATCCCAGTGCATCGTTACCGTCTTTATTTGTTTACTGTTTCACATTTTCATACACAATTTCTAACAAACTTAAACATATTATTAATTGTTCATGCGTCTTCGTTTCATAATAGAATCCCTGCTCATGAGCACTATTGTTTTCGCGATCATGACTTCTGTTATTGCTGTCATAACCAGTTACATCTCATGCTGAGAAACCAGAAAAATTCACTGGTGTGAATTTCAAATAATGGCAGCAAAAGATGTTCTTTTATCTGACCACGTTGAACCTAGAGAGGTTCTTGACTGAAACAATAGCCCAAGTGCTCAATCAGTGAGTGCGGTTCAGGCTTGGAGTCATTCGGATGTCTTGTGCTAGAATTATATTTTGAATGGTATGGTGGATGTACTCTACAATGTGTATTGCAAAGCGAAGACTGCCAAGGATTATGAGAGTCTTTAGACTGCAAATACAAAACAAAATATGCAGGTACTAAGAAGTTCGTGGTGGCTAAATTCCCCGACTTTAAAATGATTGACTCAAACCTGTCATGAGCCAAGTCCAAGAGTTGCAAGTTATTCTTCATGATATTCATGCGGAAGGAATGACACTCAGCGAAACATTCCAAGTTGCTGCCATGATTGAAAAGCTACCACCAAGCTGCGATAATTTCAGGAACTATCTCAAGCATTCGCGAAAACAAAATGATCATTAAAGATCTTGTTGTCCGCATTCGTATTGAAGAAGATAACAAAATTTCACTAAAAAGGATTGATGGTTCTGGAACAACAAATGGCAATGTTGTTGAACATGACCAATCTTCAAAGGGTAATAAAAAACAGTGGAAAGAAGAATCATGGGAAATGTTGCAACCTTGGTCCTAAGGGGGGGATTCGGGAAGGAGAAGTTCCAAGGAACCTGTTACAGTTGTGGAAAGCAAGGTCATAGGGCCAACGAATGCAAGCTTCCAAAGAAGGAAAATGTTAGACAAGTGAACATGTTTCGTGAGGTTGATAACCTTATTGCTATGGTCATGGAATTCTCGGTTTTGGTCACCGAAGTTAACTTGGTTGGCAAAATAACAAGGATTGGTGGGTCAATACGAGGGCTACGTGCCATGTGTGCTTTGACAAAAGTTTATTTAGCCCTTTAAAGAAGGTGACATGGAGAAAATTTTTTTATGAGAAACTCCACCATGGCAGATAAATGTGTTCAAAAGAATCCGAATCCGTATCCGTATCCGAATTTTCCAACTATCCGTATCCGAAATTTCGAATATCCGAAAATTCGGATTCGGATAGCATTTTTCGGATTTTTTGGAAAGTTCGGATATCCGAACTATCCAAAATATTAAATTTAATATTTTAATTTTAATTTATATATAGCATAAGTTCTAGCCTTAATTTTTTAAACATGTCGTCACCCTCACAACTCCCCATCCCTGCACACTCTTTCAACCTTTCCACTTTCCAGACTCCTTGGCCACCTCGCGTTGCAGAGACGCCGGCTACCATGAGACACGCAATCGCTAAGATGATGACCACCACGAGACACCGTCACTGGGTCGCTGAGATGCCAGCCACCACAAGCCACACTATCACTTATATGCCGACCACCACGAGACACCGTCGTCCGTCACCACCTCCAGTTCCAGCCCTTGCCTCACACTCCATGACCGTCATCCGTCACCACCATCGTCTCTCCATTCACCATTCACGATAAGGAGATTGTATAAAAAATTGTATCAATTAGATTTATACATTAGATCTAAACCAGAGTTTTTCTTCTTCAAAATTTTCGGATATGTGATTCACTATCCGATCGAATATTCAAAGTTTCGGATATCCGAACTTCAAATATCCAAAATTTTGGATTTGGATTTGGATAGTGAAATCCACTATCCGAAAGGTCCGGATATCCGAAACTTCATATATCTGGTTTTGAACACCCCTAATGGCATAAGTCAAAGGCGAAGGGAATGCGATTTTGAAGATGACTTTTGGAAAGGAACTCTTTTGTCCAACGTGTTGTATGTTCCAGAAATTCGTAAGGACCTTGTGTAAGGATGTCAATTGAACAAGTTTGATTTCAAAATGGTGATTGAGTAGGATAATGTCGTGTTGACCAAAAACGGTTTGGATGCTGGTGAAGGCTTTGCCCTCAATGGTATGTTCAAGTTGAATGTAATTGTTGTTAATGGAATAAATGAAAACGCTACTAGTTTTGCTTACTTGCTTGAGTCTTCTAATGTTTGGAACGATAGACTAAGTCATGCTAATTTTAATTCCATTCGACGTTTGATTAAACTTAATTGGCTACCAACATTTGATATAGACTCAACTAAGAAATGTGAAACTTTCGTCAAAGCAAAACAAACGAGTTCGTCATTCAAAAAGATTGAACGAATCACTGAACCCCTTGAGATGATCCACACTGATGTGTGTAATCAAAAAGCAATTTTTACTCGTGGTGGGAACAAGTACTTCATCACGTTTATTGATAATTGTACAAGGTACTGCTATGTGTAGTTACTATTGATAAGTTTATCTTGTTCAAAACCGAAGTTGAGAATCAACTAAATAGGAAAATCAAAATCGTAAGGAGCAACCGAGGAGGTGAATATGTTTCACCATTTGTTGACATGTGTGAAAAATATGGAATCATACGTGAACTCACACCTCCTTATTCCTCTCAATCAAATGGCATAGCGGAACGCAAAAAACGCACTTTGAAAGAAATGATGAATGCCATGATGATAATTAATGGGATAAACAATCTTATATGCGAACTATGTCTTGAACATGATGCCCAATAAGAAGAAAGATGTAAAGCCAACAACTTATGGACGGGAAATAAACTATCATATAAATACTTACAAGTGTGGGGGTGCCTAGCCAAGGTAGTAGTGACTCCACCAAAACGTCTACATAGGATCCCAAACAGTGAATTGTGTATTTATAGGATACACTCGTCCTGATGGCACATTCCATTTTCTTGTGCATGATTCTAAGAATCCTGGAATAAAAAATGGCACCATAGTATAATCAAAAGATGCATCATGGTTTGAACATGTGTTCCCATGCTTGGGTAAAAAAGAACCGAGTCATTATAGACCGGTTGAGGATATTGTTCTAGAGGATGAGGATGCAAGAAATGAACCTTGAGAATAATCTTAGATAAAGGAAGCTGAAATCAGAAAATGTAAACAACAAAGGACTGAAAAATCCTTCGACCCTGACTTTCTTACCTACATGGTAGAAAAGGAACCTCAAGCGTACCAACAAGAGGTGAATTCCTCATAAGGACCTCAATGGAGGGAGGCCATTAAAGGTGAGATAGATTCTATCTTACAAAATCATACGTGGGTACTACTAGATCTTCCTCAAGGATGTAAACTACTAGGATATCGATAGATCTTCAAGAAGAAGATGAAACCAGATGGCATCATCGATAAGTACAAGGCAAGGTTGGTGATCAAAGGTTATAAGCAATGAGAAGGTTTAGATTACTTTGATACATATTCGCCAGTTAAGAGAATAACCTCCATCAGGTTGGTGCTTGCCATTTCTGCCATTAGAAATTTGTAAGTTCACAAAATGGATGTGAAAACAGCTTTCTTGAATGGAAATATGGAGGAAGATATTACATGGAACAACCTGAAGGCTTCACAACCATTGAGCAAGAAAAGAATGTGTGTAAACTTGTAAAATCCTTGTATTGATTGAAACAAGCTCCAAACCAATGGCACCAGAAGTTTGATCATGCCATGCTTGATGTTGTGTTAAAAATCAATGAATGTGACAAGTGTGTATATGTGAAGGACACGTCAAATGGATATTTCATTCTGTGTCTATATGTAGATGTATGCTCATTGCTGAAAGTGATGATAAAATCATAACGTCCACAAAGAACATGCTAAAAGCAAGATTTAACATGAAATACATGGGTTTTGTAGATGTGATTCTAGGAGTTAAAAGCACACGAACCCAAAGTGGACTTGTTTTAAATCAATCCCACTACGTGGACAAAATTCTTGAGAATGTTAAAGCAAATGACTCTAATATAGCTAGAACTCCCATTGACACAAGTCAACATCTAGCTAAGAATATACGTGAACCTGTTAACTAGTTGGAATACTCAAGAATTGTCGCTGCTTGATGTATCTTATGAGTTGCACTAGACCAGACTTAGCATATATTATGAGCAAGCTAAGTAGATACATGAGCAACCCCCGTTCAGTTCATTGGAACTGTGTGATTCGGTTTCTTCGGTATTTAAGATACACTCGGGAATATGGGTTGCATTACAACATATTTCCAGCATTTAACAAAGGACACTGTGATGCAAATTGGATATTTGACACGAATGATTTCAGAGAAACAAGTGGGTTTGTATTCACACTTGAAGGTGCAACTATATCGTGGAAATCATAGAAGCAAACGATTATAGCTAGATCCACGATGGAATCAGAATTCATCGGCTTAGATAAAGCGGGCGAAGAGGCAGAATAACTAGCTACGTCAATTTGTTGAGGAGATACCAAGATGTCCTAAGCCATCATCGGCTGTTTGTATACATTGTGATAGCCAATCGGAAATTAGCAGAGCTCATAGCATAATGTATAATGGTAAGAACAGACATATCAGACGTAGACATAATATAGTACAACAACTAATCTCTACAGGAATTATCACTTTTGACTACGTGAAGTCAAAGTATGATATCGTCGATCTGCTAACAAAAGGCCTATGCAGAGACTTAGTTCAGAAGTCGTCCTTGGGAATGGGACTGAAGCCCTTGAAAAGTTAAGGTTCATATGAAGGAAACCGAACTCACACTGGAGACCCCAAGAATTGAGTTCAGTAGGAAAACTTATTTGTATATTTGTATGAATTAGTGAGGTCACTGGGTGGGAATAACCCTACGTGGATTGGTAAACTTCCTAGTTCATTCCTAAAAGTGACAAGTATAAGGCTAAGCCTATGTATTTTAATGACTCGACTAAGGTAACCATACATAGTTAATCACCAATGTGAGAGAGAAGTGGGGTCGCTACGAATGGTATTGTTGTGGCACAATAGTTAATGGTTCTCATAGAACCACACTCATGTCCATTGTAACAACTCGGTTTTTCCATTTTAAATTACCCGACCCATTTTTATGTTCGGGAAATTTTATCGCGTTTATTGAGTAAATTAATTATTATTATTATATTCTTGTTTAGTTAATTAATAATAACTTTCAAGATATGGCAAAACCTATCCTAAATTAAATTATTATCTAGTTATGTTTCCATTTCCATTTCAGGGACTAAAAGTGAAAAATTGGTTTACTATCATCTTCAACCCGTTTACCCCTTTACCCAGACCCGTACCCTTGAGCAAACCCGTTAACTATTAACCCGTTTAAGTTTTCTTGCACCATAATTCTCGACGTATTTCTGGAATTGATTCCAGAATAATTTATCTCTTGCCTAGTCAATCATACCGACACTTTGAATTAGGAAATCAAGATCTTTAGGATACGAATTAACTAATATAATGAGCCGGCCTAACATGTTTGGTAAATTACACATTACAGATCATAACAACCTAATTAAACAAGCTTACACCTTCATCATAACCTCTCGAATCAACCCCTATGCATAATTACAATGTAGCAGCCTGATTAATTTGGATCCTAATCACGTTCTGGCCGTCACTCACGTATAGCCGTTCACCAACATCTGGGCTCGGTATCTGGTAATTCATTTATGCTTTAGTATCGATTAATAATGATTAACAATAACCCTAACCTCAATTTAACCAACGATGAACAGATTAGCGGATTGATTTTTCTATCCCCACTTCACTAATTAATTTTGGGCTAGTCGGACAATTAATCGGTCAATGGTCAAATCCGGCCAAAATCGGCGGTTTCCGGTCAAATCCGGCCAAAATCGGCGGTTTCCGGCAAGATTCCGACCAAAATCAGCGGTTTTCGGCATGATTCCGACCAAAATCAGTGGTTCCGCGTGAGACTTTAACAAAAACTAGCGGATTCAAGCGAGATTCCAGCCAAAATATGTGTTGTGTATGTATAAAACTGGAAATTACATATAAAAATGTGTGCGTGTAAGCATAAAACTGAAAATTATGCATTAAAGTCCGATCCGATTAATCCCGATTAATCTCGACTAATCCCGATTAATCGCTAGTCCCCACCCCACCGCCCGACTAGCGACTAGCAATTTTTGCAACACTGGTTATATCTCGTATAATTAATTCTTATTATTACCTTTTAACTAGGAATCCACTTCGGTGTATCCCGAAGGGTTCATCATTCTCACATCATCATTTATAATTCTTTCATCCGATCAGGTGAGTATCTCACTCCCCCTTTTAACTCATTTTTAACCGTTTTGGGGACATATGCGTTCTATTTATTTTATTACTATATATTACTCAACTTGCAACTGTTGTCACTTGTGTTTAACAATTTATACATTACTTGTTTATGTGCTTACTTGCTTTATATGCTTCCGCATTCGGAGAGGTCCAACATAATCTCAGTCTAGTATGATCATACGACCGTCGTAGTCGTCGGCGTCCGACGCATTGACAATGGTTTCACCGACACCTCATTTTTGGTAACCAATGCCAGTAACAAACATTTTACAAACCAAATATAGCGATAAAGAACTACCAAAACACATAACAAAAAGACTACACAAAACATATATGCCGAAAAACACATGAAAATATAGCCTTAATTGACATATAAAGAAAAGTAAGAAATGTATCGCAAAGTTAAAACCAAATTTACTCTATCTTAAAAAGCCTTAGCCTTAATCCCATGTCTCCACAAACTCTTATTCCGGATTATGTGCTCACAGAGGTACAACTCTAGCAAATCATGCCTAATCTGTTCATCCCAAGTCATTTTAGATCTACCTCTACTCTTTCTTCTCTTCCACCCTTAAAAGCTCCACTATTCTAACTGACGTTTTCAATTGCCTCTTTTTCATATACAATATTATAATTAGTTTTTGTTATAAAATAAACATTATTATTAAACCGACATCATAAAATTAACGTTTCGTGTCGACTAATCTTGTAATAAGGTTTTTGTACACATGTGTATGTATATATATATTAATAATAAAACGAACTTACTTTATTAAAACCCGAACATCATTATCGACTTTTCTCATCATTTATCGTTTTTACAAAATTTCTTTTATATATATATGTGTGTGTGTGTGTATTGTTCTTTTTAAACGAATAAATAATAAAACGTATTGAACGTGTGAGACGGATTAACTATATTTTACCTTTGGGTTTCGTTAAAGATTCTAAAATATAAATCTTATTATAATTATCTATTTAAACGCTTAATACTATATGATATCGCAACCCATGCATATTTAAACTAATTATTCATAAATTAAATTATATGATAAGCAAACGATTATTTCAATTAGTTAATAACTAATAATATTGTTTTCATACCAACACCGTAGAGATCAATCTTTAATCAATAACCGTTCTAATCTCAAACATAACTCAATCTACATCAAAATCGTAATTTATTTAATCATGTTATATCTCGTATAATTAATTCTTATTATTATCTTTTAACCAGGAATCCTCTTCGGTGTATCCCGAAGGGTTCATCATTCTCACATCATCATTTATAATTCTTTCATCCGATCAGGTGAGTATCTCACTCCCCCTTTTAACTCATTTTTAACCGTTTTGGGGACATATGCGTTCTATTTATTTTATTACTATATATTACTCAACTTGCAACTGTTGTCACTTTTGTTTAACAATTTATACCTTACTTGTTTATGTGCTTACTTGCTTTATATGCTTTCGCATTCGGAGAGGTCCAACATAATCTCAGTCTAGTATGATCATACGACCGTCGTAGTCGCCGGCGTCCGACGCATTGACAATGGTTTCAACGACACCTCATTTTTGGTAACCAATGCCCATTCGCATGGCAGCGGTTTAGCCCTTTCTTTATGGTTTGATTGATTTATTTATATGCTTGGTTAAATTGCTTATCACTTGACACAATTTGCCCTTTTATTTATTATTATTATATAATCATGAAAATCTGGTGTTTTACTCACTCAAACTCGTGTTAACAAAACTATTTTATTTTCAACGCATATGTAGGTCATCGTATGATGTAGTTGAAGTTAGAAGATCGTTTAAGGACTTATGTTAGAAGAAATTCAATGAGACAATTAATTTTATGATTTTGATTTGTGTTTGTTTTGAGATATTGTAATGAATAATTGTTTATTTGAATAAACTAAATAGATATTGAAACTTATAATGTTGCATGATAGTAACCTTGTGAGCTGTGACAATCAAATCACGCCCCGACATTTCCGCCTTAGGTTGGGGTGTGACAGATTGGTATCAGAGCCGAAGGTTTAAGATAGGTCGTTAGTGGTGCCTTAGTAACATGATTAGGAGCCCCATACGTGCTTATTTGTTTACCTGATGTGTTCTATTTGATTGTTTACAGGTTACGTATTTGCCTTGCTAGATTAGGTACTTATTTCACTGTTAATAAATTGTTAATTTTATTTGTCATGCACACATAAACAACTCCGAAGCTATGCTTCACTTTCAAAATATTTTCTTACTCCGAGACTATGTCTCATTCTTAAAATATTTTTATAACTTCGAGGCTATGCCTCAATCTTAAAATATTTATGTTAAATTTTATTAGATTGCCTTTTATTGTCGGAAATTTCCTTGTGAATTTCCTAGCTTTGTTTTTGCTCGTTTTCACTTAAAACTAGGGAGTGTGACAAGATTCCCCGCCATAGTGGAAATTGTCATGCGACCGACACTTTAAACGTTTAACGTAATCAGCCAAACGGTTACACCCTTTATTGTGTTTTATTGTTTTTTTTTTAAATGTCTAGTCGGGTGTAAAACCCATGGGACGCCATGGACACACCAACTGTACATTTGCACAATTTGTTATACTTGCGATATTTTGTTGGAACATTATCACCCGTGGTGATACAAAAGATGTTTCAACTACTTATGTTTGAGTTCGTTTATTTGTTATTTAGTTTGGTCGGTCAAATCGCCATGTAACGCTCATGGTCCGACAAACTCAATTGATTCGTTGATTCGTTAATTAAGTTTGGCCTTCAAATTGCCATGTAACGGTCATGGGAGGCCGACTAACACATTTGTTTTGGTTTTGGTATGCTAATAAGTTGGGGAAACAAAATGCCATGGAAAGCTCATGGGAAACTCAACACATCGAAGAACATTCGTTATATGTTTATGATTTGTTTATTTGATTTTATACGAAATTATTTATGATTTGATTTAATTATTATTCTATTATTCAATTATATAATTAATCATTTCCTTACTTATTAAATCATTTTTGAATCAAGATCTATTGATTCAATCTATTCATACACTTGAAACATTTTTATTCTTCTGATCGGATATAAATCATTCATTCATCAAGACTCGGATATCACGATTCAAACAAAACCATTTACACTCTATTATTAAAATTGGTTTTCACCTATTCATCTTATCACGTTATTATATTATCAATTCCTCAAGTGATTTAAATAACATAGCACAATTTAATACTCATGATATCATATACATAAACCATTAAACATATTTCAAGCATTCAACCTCAAATTCTAAATTGTTAAAAACATATTAAACTTTTATAAAACTTTTCTCTCATCAAATCAATTCATTGGTTATCAATTTAGATTCTAACTTATCCTTAAGTTATGAATAAACATCCGCATAACATATTTAAGCTTTGTTTTACACAATAACTCATATGAAATCTACACAACTATCCAACCTTCTCATTAAATCACATCTTTATTAATCAAAAAAATGTTTTCTCAACATCCAACAACATCAATCATTTATTTTATATAATCACTTCACGGCCATGTTAGTCAAAGAGATAGCTCTTGTGATCTCTAAAATACCAACTCAATTTTCAAAACATAAATGCAATCTTGTTCATTAACTTTTTCGCTAATATATTCAATTCATTTATCCCTACTAATTCTCATAACAAACGCAAGTCTAAACATCAACTATATGTTGTTAATCAAATTAACAATCAATCTCAACAAAATAGCGTCTCAAACAATAAATATTACGTCATAATTCCCCATTATGCTTCACTTTCCACTATCACTATTCAATTCAATCCTCCTGTCATTTTGTACCCCATGTAATCGTTCGGTTATCTTGTTAATACTTGCCACGAGCACAAGACGTTCCGCAACTGTCTATGCCGTCAAATTCATACCCATGCTACGACAGTTAATCCAATCTTATACCCTGCTTTCTGTAATTGCTACAACTATGAAAATCCTAATCACCTACGCCATGTGTGTTCTCGATTCAATCATGTTCAGCAAGCCCAAAATTTTTCCAAACTTATTCTTTTAAACCCTACGTTGCAACCTAAACAAAATATTTTAATTCAATTAACTTCAATTATCCACATTTTTATAGATCTAATTAATCAAGTTATCTATGACTATGTTTATCAAAGAAAATGTTTTTGTCATTTTTCTATCTAAACATATTCTATCTTTCTCAATCATACATTATAACAAATCTTCACTCGATTTTTGGATTTCAACAATTTAATTATAATAATTTATTGATCTATACAATAAAACCTACCTTCTCAAAACACAACTTCGTATACTATCATACTCCAAGTTTATCTCATGACCTCATTCATCTCAATTCGTTTCACTCCCAACCCTAAGGAATCATTTCCTTTTCCAACTTCTAAAATTTATATCAAAAGACGTTTTAGAAACTTTAAAATTTTATTAATTCATCTCAAGGATTCAATTCGTTTTTAGCAATATTTTACGCAATGACTATCGCCTATTTATAACCAAAATATATTAAAATTCTTGTTTTCACTAAAGATCATGTCTTTCAAATGTTTTGTAACCCACACGAGTTCGAGTCCTGGCCAGCCCCTTTTGCCTTTATTTTTTTTATGTTTATTGTTTAAATATGTTTATGATTTATATACAATATTATAATTAGTTTTTGTTATAAAATAAACATTATTATTAAACCGACATCATAAAATTAACGTTTCGTGTCGACTAATCTTGTAATAAGGTTTTTGTACACATGTGTATGTATATATATATATATATATATATATTAATAATAAAACGAACTTACTTTATTAAAATCGGAACATCATTATCGACTTTTCTCATCATTTATCGTTTTTACAAAATTTCTTTTATATATATATGTGTGTGTGTGTATTGTTCTTTTTAAACGAATAAATAATAAAACGTATTGAACGTGTGAGACGGATTAACTATATTTTACCTTTGGGTTTCGTTAAAGATTCTAAAATATAAATCTTATTATAATTATCTATTTAAACGCTTAATACTATATGATATCGCAACCCATGCATATTTAAACTAATTATTCATAAATTAAATTATATGATAAGCAAACGATTATTTCAATTAGTTAATAACTAATAATATTGTTTTCATACCAACAAATAATCCGTAGAGATCAATCTTTAATCAATAACCGTTCTAATCTCAAACATAACTCAATCTACATCAAAATCGTAATTTATTTAATCATGTTATATCTCGTATAATTAATTCTTATTATTATCTTTTAACTAGGAATCCTCTTCGGTGTATCCCGAAGGGTTCATCATTCTCACATCATCATTTATAATTCTTTCATCCGATCAGGTGAGTATCTCACTCCCCATTTTAACTCATTTTTAACCGTTTTGGGGACATATGCGTTCTATTTATTTTATTACTATATATTACTCAACTTGCAACTGTTGTCACTTGTGTTTAACAATTTATACATTACTTGTTTATGTGCTTACTTGCTTTATATGCTTCCGCATTCGGAGAGGTCCAACATAATCTCAGTCTAGTATGATCATACGACCGTCGTAGTCGCCGGCGTCCGACGCATTGACAATGGTTTCACCGACACCTCATTTTTGGTAACCAATGCCAATAACAAACATTTTACAAACCAAATATAGCGATAAAAAACTACCAAAACACATAACAAAAAGACTACACAAAACATATATGCCGAAAAACACATGAAAATATAGCCTTAATTGACATATAAAGAAAAGTAAGAAATGTATCGCAAAGTTAAAACCAAATTTACTCTATCTTAAAAAGCCTTAGCCTTAATCCCATGTCTCCACAAACTCTTATTCCGGATTATGTCCTCACAGAGGTACAACTCTAGCAAATCATGCCTAATCTGTTCATCCCAAGTCATTTTAGATCTACCTCTGCTCTTTCTTCTCTTCCACCCTTAAAAGCTCCACTATTCTAACTGACGTTGTCAATTGCCTCTTTTTCATATCTTCAAACTACCTCAATATCTCATTCTTTATCTTATCTGATATACTCGTCACTCATAACATTCCCTAAAAACCTTATTTTTTATATGGTATAAATTCGTGTGTCCACACATCCACCTTAAGATCCTCATCTCTGCTACCTCCATTTTGCATGCATGTGTCTACCCAATACAACATAGTCAATCAATTTTCAACCTTATAAAATTTCCCCTTTTGACCATAAAACTAATATCTATTACGCTCATCTAATAAAATTAAACCAAGATAGTGCCGCAAAGCCCAAATTGGGCCAACTTCGATGTGGTGCTACCTTATTGATTCACACAATTTTTTTTGGTTATGTTTTACTTCTGATATCGTTTTTACTTTTGCTACAGTAGCAAACGTACCGGAAACCAAGATAACACCAATTTATTAATTTTTTAGTAGTTTATATACCGTAAGAATCATGACGAAAACCTACCGAATTCACGGGCTGAACGCCAATTTCTTTTTTTTTTTGTTTTAGTTCTGGTATCGTAACGAAAGTGACGAAACTGACCAAATTGGTGTAGACTCATCGGCTCACAGCATGTGACCGATAGTGTTCGGGTTTGATCAATGCTCGAATTTACCAACCGACATCGCCCCGTTAGTCCACTTCAGTTGTTATATTCTTTTGTTTTAGTTCTGGTATCGTAATGATCGTAGCCAAACGATTTTTTTTTGTTCTGGTACCATAACAAACATGATGGAAACCAATCGACTTCACGTAGACTCATCGTCTTAACATCGCGACCGATCTTGTTTGGTTCTACTAACGTCCAAGGTTTACCGACCGACATCACCGCATTGGTCCACCTTAATTTATAAACTTATGTTTTAGCTCTTATCGTAACGAGCGTAGCCAAAACGACCGAATTCACATCGAGTTAACGCTCTGTTTTTGCCAACGTTTTTTATATTGTGACAAGCGTAACCAATATCGACCGAATTCACATTGATTCGCCACTGCAACACCCGGGTTTTATTGACCAATTCAGCCGCAATCACGGGAAAATCGTTAATTTATACATTATACAAAAACTGTCAAATTCGTCTATGAGGTTTGTTCATTTTTTTGACTTTCTTTCAAAAGTTCGTTTCTTTTTTTGCAATTTGACCCCTTATGTTCCCTATTGTTCTATTTGTCACCAAATATCTAACTTCGTCTGTTTTTAACGTTAAAATAAAGACAATTAATTTATTTAACCTTTTTCGATGAAAATGACAACTGTGACCAAACCTCATTAAAAATATAATACTTTTGAAAGCTCTTTAAACAACACCCATCCTCGCTTCATCATCCAACGACATCCTCTTTTAAATTTCAAGTCGTCTTCTCCGGCCATTAGAGGTGCACCGTGCACATGGATCGGTTCGGTTCAGTTATGGGCTAAGATCAAAATTTCGGATTTTGAGTTTTTTTAAACGTTCATTTTTAGTGTTTTGGGAGACATTAGCTATGAATTATGAAATGAAGTGTATTTTCCCTATCTTCTATGTTCACTCTTCTGTCATTGTTGTCTTGTCACAATGTTTAAAATCGTTAGTTTTTGGTCTATGTATTCCTATAGATAGTGGCCGAGTATTGGTAAATTCGAAACAAATTGTTTAAAATTAACTAATTGTTTGTTTTAACACGTTAACACATCCCTTGGTCCTAACTAGGGGTGGTAAAACAAACCCAAATGAGTTTTTTAGGTCAATATAGATAGTTTATAAAATTGAAATGAGTCAGGATAAATCAAAAGAATTTTCCGATAAGGTCAAAATGGATTGGGGAAATATTAGTGACGTTTGGTTATAGGTAAGAATGTGTTTTGTTTATTGGTTAGAATGGAGTAAAACAAGCTCCATCCAATTTTATTTTAAACAAAACCCACGAAACCGAATAATAACCGAGAAATAGAAACCGAGATCATTAAAATCGAACAGATACCGAAACCGGCCGAAATGAAAAAAATCAAAACGAACTGGAAAAAACCCAAAAAAATCGAACCTGAACCGATACAAAACCAGGTTTTTATTATTATTATTTTTATTGAAAGAGGGCGACAGGGGAAACATTTTAGTTAGTTTACATTTTGTGTTTTTGATTTATATTTTGAGTTATTATTTTCTATTAATTTTTTTTAAATTTTTTTAAAGGTTTTTGAAACACTTTGTATTTTAACATTCACTTGGATGAAGATGGGTTACCTCTACATACTCATCATAACTCTCTATTATAAAAATTAATCATGACTCATACCCCATTCTAACTCATCACCCAAATTCAACTCAACCCATTCACATTACCACCTCTGGTCCTAACCGAAACATGTGGCTTAAACATTTAAACCACAATTTAACACCTAGGTTGCAACCAAGGCTCTATCACGAACTTGGTTAGCCCATTCGGTCTCACACATTACATAATTGCATGTATGGTTCGCGTGGGTGTGTACTAGGACGTATAATTGATCGTGGGGCTGGCTATACATAACATAACATTAGGTCAACATATAGGTTCATAAAAGTTTGACCGACTACCGTGTGTGCGTCAGTTTGGTGGTCCTGTGGCTCACGTGCTTGATGAAAAGTGAAAACACTTCGTGGGTCACGTGATAGAGAGTGACCCTCCTTTCCTTTCTCTTCTTTTTAGGGATTTTGACCTTCAAATACTTGCATTGGACCTTAATTTTATAAAATGGGCCATTACTACTAAGCCCAGTTAGTTAAGAAGAAAGGAAACCCAAAACACTTGAATAGTTCTCCTTTTAAATTGAAAAAAGGCATAAGTGAAAAAAAAACCAAATATATCATATGATAATGAAATATACGTACACACATTTAGAGTTTGTGTATTGAATCATAAGTATTATCAGAACTTAAAAAAATCAATCTTAGTGGTATATTTTACTTTTTATGTTAACTAATGGTATTTTTATAATATACTTCTTGTATGTTTGATAAAGTTGGATTAAATTTCTTACGCATACATCTATTTATGTTTATGTACGTGCATTCAATATATAAGATGTTTTAAGTAGCTAGAGAATCTAATAAACACTTGTACTTGGTGTACGAAATATAATATGAGGTAATTGGATAGAAGGATAATGTTGTATTTCATTTTTCTCGTTTGTTTATGAGGTATTTGGATAGAGAAGGAGAATTACACTTGTTTGCATTTTCTTTTTCTCTTGTTTGTTCAGGAGGTTCGGGCTAGAAGGTTCCTTTTTGGTAACTAGCTTATCTATCACATTTAAGTAATAATAAGTGTTTATGCGGTAAATTGTGGATAATTTAAACACATGAAAGTCGTCGTTTAAATATTTTTTTTAGTTCTAACAACGTTAACTTTTATTATATACGGAGATAAATATAGAGGGATTTGTATCAAATACAAATAAATTTTATCGTGAGAAGTGTACAAATAACTAGAGTAATTATGTTAAAATTAGAGTAATTATTATTATACGATAACTTTTGAACTAAAGTAATTATTATTATATTATATTATTTTTTATAACATAATTACTCTGGTTCAAAACTGTAATTACTTTACTTATTTGTATGTTTAGTATGTTAATTTTATTTGTGACGAAACTCAACCCAATGTAGAGTTATATATTAGTGCGATTCGTTGTGTCAAACTGGTGCACATATCAAATTAAAAATGATATAAATATGCTAAAGGATAAATTATTTCATAAAATAAAAAAACTAGTTATTACTTTTAACGTTTACAGAATTTGTTGATCATTAAAAAGAAAGCGACATAAAAAACATATTGTAAAATAATTTACTATATTTACTGATATAGTTCACTACGAAAAATTAGTAAACATTTGAACAATAATGCATAATTACGATTCAATATTAGGTTATATGAGAATTATCTGACATTACAATATACTATATAATTGTTGGAATTATGAGAACAACAATGTATAACGATGACACAATGTTGAGCAATCCGATAACAATTAAGTATTACAATGCATCTTCTTACCATCATATACTATATATTAGTTGTAAACTTATAATTAGGGCTGCTAAATCATGTCTTTATTGTGTTTGACAGGTTAGAGACGACACGATTAATATAAGTATCAAACATGAAAAGACTCGTTTAACACTTGGCTTTGGTGGTTGAGCGTGACATTTATATGTTTTATGTGTTAAGAAGAAGAAATGATGAACCTAGCCTTCTAATTTTTATTATTTTTAAAAAGTATAAAATTGCATAGTGTACTGTTTTGCTAAACAGATCTTATAGTGTATTTAACATGTATCCAATTGGTAGCCCTACTTATAATCACAAATCCAATTTAACTACCTTTCAAAGTATTAACCAACAAAAATTTACGTTGAATATTTTGTGCTAAAAACGTATAGACGTTGTTACCTTATTCATTTGACAATTCAATAGCACAACAATGCTTGAATGTATTGGACGTTTCACCAAAATAGAGGTATTTGTGAGTACGTAAAGACCCGAAGCAAACACTTTTTAACATGTGTTTCTACTAGCATATTTTGACAAAACAAAAATTCTTAGTAAAGTGATTATTTATGGTCTTCTTCTCAAACTCCCCATTATCTCATAGGATAAAATGTATTACACTGAAAAGTGTTGCTTATATTATTAGTATTAGTGGCTAAAATAATAAGATTGCAAAGCATTTTATAAACGTTTTGTACCTATTAGAAGGTGCGAAAACATAAAGACCAATGCACACAACATGTAGTACATCATTTGTATGATGAAATATGGTTAAAGACATTCAAGATTTCAAGAAGTATGATACACAAAAGGTATCAATCATTATAAAATTTGACGTCGACCACTGTGAAATTTTTTCTTGTATACACGAAACGGAAAGGATGCGCATCATGTTTACGTTTGTCCTGGCTTAATTAACCTGTGACATGGCTACATATCCAATCTTAATAAATCAGCTACTAACTTATTTTGTATTATATGAAACTTGACAAATACATATAGAAAGTTTAACACATTCAAATTGTATAAAATTCTATTAGTATAACAAATTTAAAACAAAAAACGACATCCAACGACTGAGAGGTGTCATGACATCACATATATCTCTCTCATATTTGGCTAGTATTGTTATATTAAGACAATTTTGTTTACTTGTTTTTTCCACCACACTTATTTTTATATCATGCTTTAAAATTAGAACATAAGCTAAAATAGTACTACCCCGCTTATGGAAGTTGAACGACACAGCAATGGCTGCTAAGCTCCCTCTCCCCCTCTACTTGAACCGGCTCAAAAGTCTCCCATTGGTTGCTCATTGCTGACGTGTCAAACCTATGAACCAGCGACATAGTGCAACACGACGACTGGTCTGCAGCGGTTCTATAACCGGCCAGGAAATACAGATAACTACCGATAGATGCCATCGTTAAGCATATTCTCTCAAGTGGCTCTGAAGTCTGTCCTTCGTTCATCCCGCTCGTTGTGCAAGAAAATGATAACAAATTCTTCTTCATAGATCCTCTGAGAGGATACCATATGTTAAGGTCAGGATCGTATGTCTCGATTTCACCTTTCCAAACATTAAGTCAGTCTCCTGAACTAATCAGTTTGTCATCTATTACGGCAATCTGATTAGGGGGTATGTCTAGCTGCCACATACCCCTGACGTGGCACCACTTGTCGTTTGCCACGTCATACACCTCAGCTGAACAACGGTCCATAAAGGGCATTTTGTTCCCCGTGAAACCTCCAATGACATGGAATTTTCCTTTCCAAGTGACACCCACACATTTATATCTAACGGTACTCATATGTGGCAAAGGCGTCCACTTGTCGAGTACAACGTCATAAACCTCAGCAGATGACACACCCATAGCACCATCCAAGGTGGTCTGGCCACCCGCCACATAGATCTTGTCGTCACAAACCGAGCATGCAAAATTTTGCCTTGGTGTGCTTAGTGGCGCACATGTAGCCCATTCTTTAGTAACAACATTGTAACGTAACACTTGTGATCGCACCTCAACATTGTGTATGCTACCGCCAACTAAATAAATCGATGTTCCAATGGAGACCATTGCGAAGTTTTTCAAAACACTGTTCTCGGGTATCCCAGGAACAAAAGACTCGTGGCTCCACATATTTGTTGAGGGGTCATAACAACCCATGACACAAGAAGTGTTACGGTCATCTATATGTGCTTTGTAAGAAAATACCGCATATATGCCATAAGTGGGCTCCGTTCTTTTAGAGGATACCGCGACGGATACAAGTGATGGTCTGGGAAATTTTTCAGACGGAGACACGGATGAAGATGGTGAAGTGATGGATCCCATTGATCAAGCAACAATTGCGATTATTGATGCTCGGGCCTTGAATATTGTTGTCAAAGTTTCAATTTATGAGAAGAAAATTGAGAGCTTTGGAAACTTGACGGATGCAACAAGAAGATTGTCTTGGTGATGAAGAAAACTATGTTTCTTTGTTGTTGTAAGCTTATAATCTTTATGAATCCTTATTGTCTTTACTCTTTAGTCTTTGGTTGGTAAATACGATGTCGAAACATTCCATAAAATCTCAATGAAGAAAACAAAGTACAAGCATATTTTAATAATCATACTTATTATTATATTACTATTATTATTATGATAAATTAATTGAATTAATTGAGTAATGGTGAGTTTCAAGCCTACTAGGCTACGGTATTGATTAAGAGATTAGGTTTCTATCAATTAAGCCAATATCATATGTATTATATTCCATTCTGTTTTTCTAAATACAATTATATATACAAGTTTTCTAGTAAAACTATCTACATCTAAAATACTTAAATGACTATATAACAAAACATAAAAATAATAGTATCATACAAGATTTTCTAATAGATCTGATAGAAAGGAACGTCACCCATCCCTGTTCCATTATTTACATGTTTATACTTAGGAATTGATAAGAAAAGATATCGGATACCGGTATTAAACCCGAAGATGAGTCGTAAAACACATGCACAATTCTCCCTATTTTTCCTTAGTGCTCAGTTATTTAATAATCGTTTTTAGTTATTATTTGATATTTATATATTTAATTATATTTTGCTCGGTTTTTATGTGAAAGTTCGTATTTTGAAGCATAAACGAAAGGTTTTAAATGAAAGTGGAAAAAGAATGTGGGAAGAGAGTAAAAGAAAGCAAGAAACGAAATATGTTCGAGAAGAAAACATAGCCCGGCCACTTCAGTGTTTAAACGAGAAGAATACCGTACGTGTGGGATTAAAGATTGAAATGAGATTAAAAATGGGACATGGATGTATTTGGTTAACATTCTCGTCCAGATTCATAATTAATCTGGACAAGTGCATGTCTCGCGAAGAACCAAGGACATGCCTAGCGATGCGCAAAGAATGTGAAATCTTGGAAAATGACCGCAACTATTTTGTTTCTAGCGACACACACGGAAATCCTAAAATCTGGTAACAAAAAATCCCTAAAAAACCGATTATACATGTTTTAACACATTCTATTCGAGGGAGTTAGTTTCCATCCGTCTCTTTGAGATGATTCTGAGTTGGAGAAGGCATTCGAGATTAAGAATTGAAGACCGGGGTCAAGAGTTGGAAGCATTCAGTTACTAATCGATTATGAAATCGAAGAATAATACAATGCAAATGTTCTGAACAAAATTGATGACTGATGTTAGACTGTCGTTATATAGTAAAAAAAACAATTAAAATCAATTCATAATCACCTAAGCAAGCTATGGTAAGTATGGTGTCGAACCACGAGGAGTATGTGCCACTAAAGCCGAAAAGTTTGTGTGGCAGACGAGAAAAGTGCCACTAAAAGGCTTTAGTGGTAGCGCTTTTAGTGATATTTTCTTTTGTGTAACTCATTACAACAACGTTCTTTAGTGATACTTCTTTGATTTCTTGTGACACCTTTTGTATGCTATTAAATAGCTTTTTATTTGTAGTTTTGTCATGTTGTTGGTAATCTAGGGAAAAAACAAAATCTTTTAAACACTCATTCTAGGGTAAAAAAACAAAATCTTTTAAACATTCTTGGTTTGACTTATGGCTCCCAACTATCACAAAGAATTTTTTCGTTACAAAAAAAAAATTACAATACTTTCGTTATAAACAGTACTTTTTTTTGCAATAAAGTTTAAAATAATATAAACATTAAATATGTCTTTATTTCATTTTCAAAAATATTATATTTAAAGATAAAAAAAATAACATGTAAGATTGATAAAAAATGCTAAGTATGTTTTAGAAAATTATTTTACTTTTTAGAATTTATTGATATTGTAAAAATCATCATCATTTTTAATTAACTTTTAGCACATTAAAATATACATTCGCATTAGCCACACTGAGACATAATGCAGGCCCGGCTCCGAGAAAGCCAAAAAAATGGGCCGAAGACGAATTTTTTTTTTGGCCTAAAGTAAAAAAAGTTTTTGTTAGGTTTAAACAATTAAATTTTTATACGGGTTTACTTGGTTATAATTTGGGTTGTGTAAAAAACTTTTGTTTAAAAATAGTATTATAAACATGTGTTAAATGAGATTAGAACCCACAACCTTTTGATTAGGAGTAATACCATTTGCCACTAGACCAAATTATTGGTTATGTAATTGAGTTTAAACATTAAATACACATATTGTATTTAATAAAAAAAACAATAATTTAAAAAAGATTAAAAAAATTCGGGTCAATCGTGTGTCGGGCCTATGACGGTCGACCACCTTACCATGGCCTAAGGCCGGCTCTGACATAATGACCCGTAAACTAATAGTTTAGTGGTATGATATTTGTCCTTTCAAAAATATAATAATGGATAGAAATCCTTGCAAATACAATTATTGCAATAGAAAATTTTAGATGCAATTTTTTGTTAAAATATAACATTGAAAGGGAATCTAAATAAACAAAACAATCAACATGTAAACATGTGAATTATGAATTATCTAACTTTCACCAACCAAATTTTAAAGGTAGAAAATTTATCAACCAAAAGTAAAATTATACTCTAGTCATACATAAATGAAGTAACAAAAACAAAACAACTTTGTGTTTCCACCTTTAATGACTAGAATCTTGCATTTGGGTTGTGAGCTTCATTAAGACAATTTTACAAATACCTTGTGTGCATCAAACTCTAAATCACTCACTAGCTCATTAATCAACCAATATTCTTTCAGTCATGTTACCCTACACATAAACTTCACTTCTTTCTTGATTATCAACATTAATTTTTTTACAAATGGGCAAATTCAGAACGAACCTTTTAATTATAGAATCCTCGTAAATGTAAAAATTCTAGAAAGTGTGAGAAAGATTATACATTAATATCGCCTCACTCCTTAATGGTAATCAATGAAAAAGACGAGAATAACTATGCAAACTCAAATACAGTGGCGGAGCTAGTGAGCCATAGTCAAGAGACTAGTTACATCCGAATTTGTAATTAAAAACGCATTTAAATGTAAAAAAATTGTCATAAAACATGTATCGTTTTGCGTCAAGCAGAATGTGATCAAATCGCAATGGAGCATAAAGAGTATCATATGGACATATGGTAGTTATCTGAAAGGATGTAAAAGTGATATTTTATAATCTAAATCAATATGATAATGATAAATGATAAAATGGATTTTGGATAAATACATATACATATAGGATACATATAGGGTTGTTTGGTATGGGGTAATAGAATGAGCGATAGAATGGAATGAGCGAGGGAATATAATTGACGAGGTAATGAAATGAATCATTACCATTCTGTTGACATATTTGGTTACCATGTGAAAATGACATGAATTATTAGTTTTTATCTTTGGGTAAGCTAAAAAAAGTCAGAATAAATTAAAATGGTAGTGAGTGACGGTGGAATGGTGGTGGTGGGCGGCGAGCAGTAATGGTGGTAGTGGGTGGTGGGCGGCGGGAGCGATTGTTGGCGTGGCCTGTGCTAGTGATAGTGGGCGGTGGTAAGCGTCGGGTGATGATACGTGTTCAGTCAAATCCTAGTATCTTAGGGAGAATGACTGAACACGTATCTCATTTTTATGCGCCATAAATAATTCTTGATGAAATAAACAATACAACTTTTTGGATGTTAACATGAGTTTTTTTTATATAAATAACTAGGACGTGACTTTCAGCTGCAACTTTGATAAATAAACATGTTTTAAATTAAGGTCGTTTCAATTTCAAGTCTAGGGAATATCGATGCCTCTTTATTGTTCCACTTTTTTTTAAAATAAACTTGTCTATTTTTATTACAGTAATTTATGGTTTGCTACCAGTTTGTACACCTACAAAATACGTTTTATATTATTTAGACAGAATTACAAATTTTGTCCTTTAAAAAAAGCCAAATTACGGTTCGTGTCCTTTTCTAAGTTTCCTTGCAGGCGGTGTACTTTAAACTTTTTTTTTCTACACGTTATGTCCTTTACGCTAACTGGGTTAGAAAAACTCAGTTAAATGCCCTCACGTGAGGCGCATGTGAGGGCATTTTTGTCTTTTCGTCTCTACCTGCAACCAGTCACCTACATCACCACCGCCGTCCGTCCGGTAACATCACCACTATTGTCCCCTTCATCACCACCGTCCGTTCCCACCCTGAAAGTCTCCTCACCAAGTCAACTTCTTCTTCTTCTTCTTTTCCCGCTCCGACCGATACCACCATTAATATAATATATACCTCCCATTTCCTTCAATTTCTCACACAGCTAGTAAAACAATCATGGGGCTTCCTTATATCCCCACCGTAATCATCCTCCCTAGGGTTAAACAACCATCGCCCCCCCCCCCCCCCCCCCCCGCCATCAGCACACCCCTAGGGTTTTCCAGATCGACACCATTCCAATAGCCTCTACACAACCAACCTTGCACCACAACAAAACCCTAAATCAGGTTGTGTAAAGCCGATGGTGGGAGATGCGGCCGTCATCCGAGGATTTCGCAGATCTGGCTGGAATGCGATGTTGCAGATCTGGCCGGAATGCGATGTTGCAGATCTGGCCGGAAAAACGTACCTTTTAACGATGTGGGTGGTGAAGAACGGTGACGGCGGTGGTGTAACCTGGCGACGACGATGGTGATTAACGGTGAGGAAGGTGACGGACGGCGGTGGTCATGTAGGGGACGGACGAAGGTGGTGATGAAGGGGACAACAGTGGTGATGTTACCGGACGGACGGCGGTGGTGATGTAGGTGACTGGTTGCAGGTAGAGACGAAAAGACAAAAATGCCCTCACATGCGCCTCACGTGAGGGCATTTAACTGAGTTTTTCTAACCCAGTTAGCGTAAAGGACATAACGTGTAGAAAAAAAAAGTTTAAAGTACACCGCCTGTAAGGAAACTTAGAAAAGGACACGAACCGTAATTTGGCTTTTTTTAAAGGACAAAATTTGTAATTCTGTCTATTATTTATGATAAATAACAAACATGACATGCAACACTAGTAGTTTTTCCGTCAGCCAGAATAAAACAAAATGGAGCAAAGTGAAAAGGTTAGTAAAATTCGAGGGCTAATCGAACCCACCACCACAAAGACAAATCAAATCAAATGGAAATATAGTAATAAGTGATAACATCGTGGGAGGAAGGATATAATTAATATCGGGCCACTCTTCACGATATCAGAGTAAAGTGTCATTTTCGTCCTTATGGTTTGTCAAATAATGAGAATTTAGTCTAAAAAGTTTATTTTTTGCATAAGGACCGTTCACGTTTTTCAATTCTTGTCAATTACATCGAAATCACTAACCGCGTTTAATAGTTAAGTCATTGGTAGACATGTATTTTCACTATTTCTTTATTATAATATTTATTTCAGTGAACTACGGTTTCATCTCTGTGGTTTGTCCAAATATGTGGTTTTAATCCACTAATTTAAAGTTTGCAATTTTTGTCCATAACAAATTTGTGATTTTCGTCATTTTAGTTTCATTTCATTTGCAATTAAACCCGAATTTATTAACCTCGTTAACTCTGGTCGTTAACCCATCTGCGTGCCCTTCAAGTGACGATCAATTTTGTTGTTTTTCTCCCAAAATAAACCTCAGTCCTAATTCGTAAGCCCCCTCACATGAGGGGCTAAGGTGTACTTGGGAAAAGAGGGGAAAAAAGGACAAAACAGCCCCTCACATGAAGAGCATACTAATGAGTTTAACGACCAAAATTAACGAGATTAGTGAATTCAGGTTTAATTACACTTTACAAGTGAAATGAAACCATATAGACGAAATGCAAATTTGAAACTGCTGGACAAAAACCGCATATTTGGACAAATCACATGGACGAAAACCGTAGTTAACTGAAATACATATTATAATAAACAAAGAGTGAAAAGACATGTCTACTCCTGACTTAACGATTAAATTTATTAGGGTTAGTGATTTGGATGTAATTGACAAGAATTGGGAAACGTGGAGGGTCCTTATACAAAAAATAAGTTTTTTGAACTAAATTCGCATAATTTGCCAAACCACAATGATAAAAATTATTATCATTATTAATTATCATTATCGTACCACACTCGTTGAGTTGTATTGTATCTAAGGGTGTTCAAAAGAATACGTATCCGAATTATCTTACTGACAATCGTATGCGAAGTATATGGAATTTCGGATATCTGAAAATTGGGTTCAATATCAATTCTCCGAAATAATAAATTTAATTATTTTGAATCATTTATTACTAAACAAACATAGCATATCCGAAAATATCATGTCACTTTGAACGCCGCTATCCAGCAACGACATCAAAACTTCATCTTCGGTGTCTTTGACAACGCCATCTCCGTCGCGGGTGTTCCAAGTTCCAAGCGGCTAGTAAATTGGTAAGTGTGTTTCTTTGATCCCAAATATTTGATTCATTTGAAGTGCCATGGCTGTGTGGAATCAAATGTTAATGGATTAATGTTGATGATGAAGGTCAATTAAAGGGGGCATGAGTCGGAGTAAGAATATGATGGATGAGAATTGTGAATGTTTTTTATAGGCTAATTTTAACTCTGATCTGTTTTACTTGTCATGTATCATCGTTGTTCTCCTGGTAATGGTTTCAAAAATGGATTTTTAAGGTGTAATGAGTTGGATTAACACATCTCTTGACAGAGCCTGCATCGACTTTATATGATTCGTTGACGTTTTTGTTTGGCTCATGTCAACTAAATTTTACTCGTCGTCGTTTTAGCTAAATTTTGACTTGTTGTCATTTTAGCTAAATTTGTTTATGTTTGGCAAGTTAAAACATAGCCCGAGTCAACTAAATTTGTTTTTGTTTTTGTTTGGCCCATTTAAGTTAAAACACAGCCTAAATCAATTGAATTTGACCCGCTGTCATTTTGGCCAAGCTTGTTTAACTTGCCTGCTTTAAGTTAAAGCGCATACCGAATCAACTATGTTTGACCCGTTATCGTAACTAGCTGTGCACGTGTGTGTTACTGCACATTTGAGGAAACATTATGTGAAGTGTATACAGCCAAGTCATTTTGACATATGTATTCATTTTGTAATTTACTAAATTACCTATTTAGTATTCGATTAGTATTTTAGTTGCATTGTTGCAAACAGCCAAACAACATATTAGTTTTGCTTGAACTTCTGAAATCTTTACATGTGTGTTATTTAGTTGCTAATTTAGGCATGTCATTTAGTTGCAAATGTTTTGAATTACACGAATCAAACTGACCCTGACCCTCACTTTAGTATTCATTTAGTTGCAAACAGCCAAACATTCCTGAAATCTATATTTTAGAATGAATTATGCTTATTTTGAAATTTATTTTATTGAACTGTAGTACTATGCTTATTTTTAAACATGCATCAGTTTGAATTATGCTTATTTTTCACATGTATTTTGTTTATTTTGACGTGATTAATGCTTATTTTGACATGTATATAATATCCAATAATTAGTTTCTTTGTTTTTACCAGTCCGAGTACTCTCGGAGTACTCCCAACTCCCAGTTGGCCGCCTAGCGACTTTTGCAACCTTGCTTTGCATAAGTCATTTTCTTCTTTAAATAGGATGACAGATATATAATCATTTGATAATAGATTGATTGATAACTTAGAGCTAATTAGGTATAAAAGGAGAGTAGATTAATTTACATTTAAACTTCAAATTTGCAGTGACCCAACCTTTTTTTTAGCAAGATTATTAACTAATTGGGCATGTGTTTACAATGTTACTTTTTTTTTACTCAGTGAGCAACATTGAAGAAATGGATGGTGATTTGAGTATCTCTCTCGACAAACTCCCGGTCAAATGTTTAGAAGTAATCGAAGAAAATGGAGCCGAAAGATTCCCTCCGTATGAACATTATCACATCCAAATTTAACAGCTTTTTAATCAATCCATTTCTAAATCATTTATTGTAATATATTGCAGCGATTTAAGTTATGATGATAACCGAGAGAATTTAATCCACCGAATAGACTTTGCATGGGCCGTAGAGAGAGAAGATACAAACAAAAAGCAGAAAAAAGGTGAAACAACTGCTTCTTCTTCAAAAGATGCATCATCATCACAACCATGGCCATGGCAGAACATGATTGAGAATTTACAGTTGGCTCATCAGGAGCTTTCTGTTATAATTGATCTTATTAACACCGTAAGTCAAATTGTTAATTTTGACTTATGATATGTGTAGAAAGAATGTGTTATGATGTTACATTCTATAAGTTTTGTTTGTAGGTTGAAGCTAATGATGCTGTCACAGTGGCAGGCATGACCAGACCAAAACAGTTGCCTAATGAACTCTTGTCTGACCTTGCAGTATCTACCGCTACAAAACTACAATGCTTTCGGGTAAAATGACCAAAACACCCTTATGTATTATAATAAGGGGTGTAGAGCCTGGCTGAGCTCCACTAGGCTCGAGCTCGGCCCATGTATTATTTGTTTTGTAGTTTGTAATTATTTTTATATGTATTTTGTTTACAATTTTTTTATGTAGCAGAATATATGTTTTTAGTTCTTTTTTATTATAATTTTATGTATACTAATAATTAGTATAAAATATATATATTTTTTCGAACAGTATAAAAAGTTATGTACAGCTCAAGCTCAGTAAGTGAAGCTCGGGCTCAGGCTTATTAAACACACTTATTTTTGGGCTCGATTTCGTTTGAGCTTGGCTCGTTTAACTTATGAGAGCTCGAGCTTGGGTCGATTTTTATTTATCAGTTAGTTTATATTCATTTATAATTATTTTATATATAATAATTACTATAAAAATATATATTTAACATATTAAATGATATTTATGTAAGTAGTATTGGCTAGTTTAGGCTCCCAAGCCAGCTCAAGCTCGATATGTGAAGCTAGGGCTTGAGCCTGGCTCGTTTATGGTTCATTATTTAGTTTATTTACATTTATATTTATTAAAATAAATATATAGTGTAAGTTAATTTTCATCATAATTTTATATAAAATATTAATTAATATAAATTATTATATAAATGATAGGCTCGTGAGCCGGCTAGAGCTCGATAGATGAAACTCGGCCCAGGCTTGTTTATTAATCAAGCTTATTTTTAGGCTTGACGTTAATTAAGCTCTGCTTGATTAGAGCTTTTAGCAGGCTGATCTCCAGTGGCTCACGAGTGGGTTGGCTCGTTTACACCCCTAATTATGATTATGCAGTCAAAATACCCTCATTTACCAAGATCTTTATAACATGATATATTTGAAAAATTGTCTATTTCTGTATTTCAGCACCTTGGCAAATATTTTAATCAATCTGCCAAATCATTAGAGAAGCAAGTTGCCAGAGAGGCTCGATTCTATGGAGCTTTAATTAGGTCAGTTATAATTTAATAGAGTTAAGTGCCATTTTAGTACCTGTGATTTGTCTAATTACGCAACTTTAGTACCAATTTTGAATTTTGTGCAAATGGCTACCTCAGTTTCAAAAAACTTGCATTTTTAGTACTTTTTTTAACCCCGTTAATTTTCTTCCGTTAAGTCCGGGGTATTTGCGTAATTATATTATTATTTGATTTATTCTTTTATTTTTCTCACCCTTTTTATATTGTTGAACCAGAATAACAATCAAGACAGTACGTTACATCATCATCACAACCTTCATGTTCTTCCTCAACCTCATCTCTTCTGCTTTCGATTCCGGTGGTTATGGTAATACCGGAGACGGTTGATTACTAGGTGACACGTGCATCGCACTAGCTCTTCATCATTTACTCGCTATAGTGAACGAGATTCCGATGAGGAGAGTTAACGCCGTCGAGCCGTTGGTTGCAGTACGAGCCGTCGCGGAGAGTTACGCCGGTGGTTGCAGTACGAGCCGTCGCGGAGAGTTAACGCCGTCCAACTCGCCGACGCGTTTCATGGATGCTTGAGAGAACTAATCAAACTGGTGATTCACCTGTATACCGTCGTCGTCTTCGTAAATTTTCATCCATTTTCTTTTCCGCTGACTGGGCTTTGATTCATCTGATTCCTTTTGTGGTGGATCGTCTTCGTCGTCGTAGGCAGCTACGTATCTCCGATTGCGTGTTTTTTGTGTGATTCTATAGTGGAGAGCATGGGCTGGGTTGTCAACTGGTGATTCACCAGAATTCCTTTTTATATTAGTTTGAATTTAGTTTGAGGAATTAGGGTTCAATGAGAATGAATTTGGGGAAATTGGTTAATGGAAGAAAGAAAAGGAGAAAAGAAAAAAAAACAAAAATATAATAATGCAATTTCCTAAATACCCCTGATTTATATTATGAAATTACCCAAATACCCTGGACTTAACGGAAGAAAATTAACGGGGTTAAAAAAGGACTAAAAATGCAAGTTTTTTGAAACTGAGGTAGCCATTTGCATAAAATTCAAAATTGGTACTAAAGTTGCGTAGTTGGACAAACCACATGTACTAAAATGGCACTTAACTCAATTTAATAATAATAATAATAATAATTATTATTATTATTATTCTATTTTTTTAATATCCTAGCTAGTTTAACAGACTGCAACAGAATTGGAAAATTAAAAGGCACCGAATGGCTGCAACTGCTTCTGGGAACGAAGGGTTTTACATTGATTTATTTGATTATACATTATATGATCCAAAATCTGTGTTCCGGCCAACTTCACTGTCAACGGTTCGTGTTGAACATGATAATGCTGGAATGCTTGCGTTGAATTTATCTTCAAAGCCATGTCACACTCTTCGATTCGGGTTCGTTAATGGAAATTCCAACAATATCATAGGAAGATCAAATACAAGAGTTTCAGAATATTCAGAAGATTCTGATAAAGAAGATGAAAGTGACGATAGCAGTGTAAAACAAAGGCATTCTGACCTTTGTGCAGTTCATCGATCCGTTTTTGATGAGCAGGTGTTATATTAAAGTTAGAGTTAGTTATATAGATGGTGTCCATATTGCTAGTATGGTCTTTAACTTTGAGAAATTACATATATGGTCCTGAATAGTTTGAATGTGTGACACAGATGGCCCTTGAAATGGATGTGTGTTACCTTTTTCAGTTTTAGTTTTTTTTTTAATTTCTATCTTTGAGTAGTAAGGGCATTTTAGTCATTTCACATGCTTATTTGGAGAAACTAACGCCCATCCTTGTTACATTTTTAAACTATTTGGGACTGTAGATGTAATTTCTGTTAATGACCATGCTTGCAATATGAGTATAATACATGGACCATCCGTGTAGTTAATTCTGAAAGTTAATATTAAAGCAGAAAAGATGGATACTTAGTTTTTATATATGGGTTATTTGCAGGTTTTTAATTTGATAAATCAAGAGGCATTTGTCCCATCATTAGGTATGAATGTGACGGGTATTCGGGAAAACCATTTACAGTTAAACGTAGATCAAGAAGCATCTGTTTTTGTTTCACTTGTGGCATCATCATCTAATGAAGATGATGTCATGCCGATGATTGAAGGTGAAGAAAAGCAGACACACTCATATCTTCCTAACCGAATTAGTTCGGAAATTCTCCTGAAACGGTTATTTCATGAGCACGTGTTTGTTCGAGCTAAGAACCGAAGTTTGTTCGGTCAACCGCCAAAAGACGGGCCAAATCTTCTCGGCCATTTTTGCATGTCGTTGGCTCACAGAATATTTTCGTCCAAAGTTCTAACAAAACTAGAAGATCTGGTAATAGCCTTAATTTATTATTATTATTATTATTATTATTATTATTATTATTATTATTATTATTAACATTTGTTGGGTTATTTTATTTTGTTGCTATATGGTACATGTAGGCAAGGAGTGTATCGTATGTTGGTTTGATGTCTCATCCTACATGGCACTCTCGTACGTCTACGTGGACTCTGGTGGTTGATGTTCCTCAGTCGATCTTGCATACCTCATCTTACGTGACATCCTTTTTAACCAAAGTTGTGGTAAATGATGATTGCATAACCATAGAAGGGGAAGGTGCTCCAAATGTGGTTGGTCTTTTTAAAGGAAAATCTGAAAACAGTTATTCGATTAACCGATTTGAATGCAATCTAGCCGATCTTCATGTCATACTTCTCCAGCAGGTATGTTTTGTAAATTGCATACACACTGTTAATCTAAAAAAGTAGGACATGTACAATCTATGCCCTTAATTCTTGATAAAATTAGTTTAATGTTTAAGATTAGTTTCGTGGCAGTTTTGTAATTATTTGGAAGTTAGTAAAGGCTGGAAGGGTAAAAAAGAAAAGTGTTCACTTGTGTTAGACTTTTTTCATAAAGTTTTAGTTCCTAGGCCTGTAAACCAACCGGACATTCATGTATGTCTATGTAATTTCAAAGATGTATATGTATTGATACTTTTATATATATGTTGTATATTTTTAGTTTATAACTTTAAATTACAAGCCTATATGTTCGTTTGTCTTTGTTTACGTTTGTGAACTGCTTGTTTAGATATTCAATGAACGAACACTAACATGTTCTTTTTCTTTTGCTTAATGAATGAACGTGAAGATGTTCATTCGATTAATTGTCTGTCTGTGTTCATATAAAGTAAAATGAACATGTTCTTTCATATCGACCAATCTTTTTGAACTTAAATAACGTCTTCATATACTATATTATTTAAAAACGTTAGGCCATTAAATCAACACATTTTAATGGAGGGAGGGTGAGGGGGAATACACTAATACTACGCCTCCTGTACACAGTGCATAGAAGGAAGATATTAGATGTGGGAGGGAAACATGTGTGTGGTTACACAACTGTCTTGCTGTTTTTAACATATTATCCGTTCTAAAATGAATGCTCTCCATATGTATATATCTAGGGTGCTAGATTTTGAACAAATCATCATATTTAAATGCATTTATACCTATTGTTGATATGAAAGACGGCTATGTAACTGTTTCTCATATTTAAATGCATTTATACCTATTGTTGATATGAAAGACGGCTATGTAACTGTTTCTCATGCTTGCCGACATATTATTAATTAGTTATGAAACGAACGTGTCCATGTATGTGCCAAGGAAATAAATTAATGCTCAAAATTTGTGATTTTGAAAACAGGTTGCGAGTCAAATAATCCGTTGGTTGCATGAAGAAGCATTGATGGTGGGAATGAAAGCGAGCCGGGATTTCTTAAGTTTATCTTTTGAGTTGGATCAAGGTGAAGTGGTAGGTCTGGTGGCACAGGTGGACCCGGAAGGGGGCATATCGTGGTGGTTGGTGGCTGAGAACGAGGAATACAATCTTCAAAAAGAGGATTTGGATGGTGAAACAAAGAGATATCTAGGTCATTTGTCTTTAGATGTGTTGTATGCAACATTGTTGGACCTTGTCACCATGTGCAACAACAATGGTGGGGACCTTTGACAGGTTTAATTTTAATGTTTTATTTTACAAGTAATTTGAACATTAGAATATATTATTATCTTATCTTTTATAATTATTATTTGGGTGGTGGTTTTGGACGGTGAAATTGAGATAAGAGTAGTCTGTTTTATATTTTCAATTGGTTGTCTTCCAAACATTCGGATTTCATTAATTTGTATAATTTGTAAAATAGAAAAAAAGAATTTGTTTCAAACTTATAGGCAAATTGACTTTATGGTCTGATGAATTGTGGTAATGATTAAGGCTTGGTATCTCATGTTTGAAACCTAATTCAATTCAAGGGGTTTTCTGTGGTGGGTTTTTAGATGATGTTCTTCAATGATTTAGACCTGAAGCTTCAAAGTCAACATAAACGGTTGACATTATGTTTTAAGAAAAGTCACTTAGGTATTAAAGGTAGTTTGAAACGCGAATAAATAAAAACATGTTTGAAATATGATTTATGAACCAACATGTGTCGTGTACTCTTGTAACATGGAAATTTAATTAACAAGAGTTAAAAACAACTATAAAGGTATAAATCACAATATGATATTCCTGTAAATTTATATTTTGAACTTATATGTTGATGTATTCTATATGCAACGTGGAATGCTAAATTAAAAGTGTAAATTAGTGGATTCAAAGAGTCCAACTAAGTTCTTTCCAAACTCTACGTTAAAACTCGACTTTGGTTCCCAAATTACTTCCGTAGTTTGAGTTTCAACAAGACTTGACTCCGTTTTTATTTATTAGTCTACCTTATTTACATATGTGTAATTACTTTTATATATACTCCAATTAAATATATAACAATATATTTTGTAAGTTATATGATATTATATAAGTATTATTTTTACAAGCTTATATATATTTGCGGGTTTAATCAAGCTTAATGCATGAAGCTTGATTTCTTTTGTGAAATGCCACTAGTTTTGATTTAAGGTTGCTAATATCTTAAATATGGTGTTATCGTTAAGCCTGACACGATTAATTTTTTAGAATAATTTTTTAGCGAGTTGATCTCGTATAATATACGAGTGACATCCTAACTAAGGCTACAACAAGTTCTATATGCTCTTTTAAAAACCCATAGCCTTAGTCTAACGTCTCAGATATATTTTCTTCATTCAAAGTTGTTTAGGAACCAAACACGGTATTTTTCCATCTTCAAATATGAGATAATTTATTTCCTAATTTAAGACGACTCTTGGTGTTTTAACTAGGGATAAGCATTTGGTACCGGGTACAGAAAGTACCGTACCGATTGAATTCGGTACCGGTATCGGTACCAACTATTTGTAAATTTCGGGACCGGGAAAATCGGTACCGGTACCCGGTTTTTTTCGGGAGTACCACTTGAGTACCGATTGTTTATACAACTTTTTAAAATAATATGTTTCATAATGGGCCACCAATTCATCCTTAACATGTCTGTATCACCTTCACCACCCTCATAACCTAAACCCTTATTCTGAAAATTTGTTCCCCATTGCCGGAATCCCCTCGCCGGTCACCACCATCAGAATCCTCTTCCAACCGTCGACCTCCTCCCCCTCGCCACATATGAATCGCTGCTCCTCATCTTCCTGAGCCTGTGATGAACAGAACCCAATTTGTGCCCTAATTTGCACGTGTAAGTTGCATTTAACTTTATACATTTGATTTTTATGTAAAAAAAACTTCTATGGTCATAATAAAGAAACCCTAACTTCAGTTTACACATCAGTTTATATGTTAATATTTGAAAATTGACATTTGACACTAGAAATTGTTGACTTTTGTAGGTTTGTTTACACGAAGTTATAATCGAATGGCATCATCTTCTTTGAATGAACCCCCTCATTGTCAAGTAAGTTTGTTGATTTTTCAAGTTACCTTTATAATTTGGTATGCTTAGTATAAAGCTTATTGTTTTATGTGGTTTGTAGGATGATGATGAAGCGTATGTTGAAGTTAGTGATGATTCAGAATCGAGTGATGGGGAACCAAAATCACGCGATGGGGTGAAATCAAAATCAAGTAATAGGGTGAAATCAAAATCGCGTCATAAGAGAAAGCAACCAACAAAGAAAAACTATTCCCAAAAGAAGCCTAAAACAGGAAGCGAGAGATCTAAGTATTGGAAACCTTTGATGTTGTTTATTTAAGTGAGGATGGAGTGTGTTGGAAGTACGGAAAGTGCAAGTGGTGTAAAACGTTGATTAAAGCCGATCCAAACAAAAACGGTACGTCGGGTCTTAAAAAACACATTCCTGCTTGTGTAGAAAATCCCGGGTTAGACAAAAAGCAAACTAATTTAGTGTTTCAAAAGGATGCTAGCGGTGAAGGTAGTGTGAACATTTGGAAACATGATGATTCTAGAATCATGAAAGCTTTACTAGATTTGTTTATTGTTGCCGAATTACCGTTTAAGCTTGTGGAACATCCGGCTTTTATTGAATACACCAATGCTTTGAAGGAAAGTTCATTTTGCCATCAAGACATAAAATGTCTAAAGATATTGCAAAGTATTATATCAAGGAAAGGAACAAATTGTTAGCATATGTAAGTAAATCTTCCAACACCGTATACTTGACCACCGACACTTGGGCATCCTCATGTCAACGGGTTAAATATATGGTTTTGACGACACATTTCATTGATGATGATTGGGTAATGCATTAACGAATTATTAATTTTAGACCCACTGATAGTCATAAAGGGGAGGATGTTGGTCAAGAAGTATTGCATTGTATTTATGGTTGGGGTATTAAAAATGTTATGACTATGACGGTTGACAACGCGCCTAGTAATTATAAGGCGGTTGTTTATCTGTTGAGAAAACTGCCTAATTTGTATGATGAGGGGAGACATTTTCATATTAGGTGTATGGCACACACACTAAACCTAATCTTCAAAGATGGTTTATCAGAGAACACTTATCATGTTGATTGTATATGAAAGGCGGTTAGGTATATTCGAAACTCCACACAAAGAATAACCAAGTTTAAAAAGTGCATAGAAGAGTCGAATTTTCAATCAAGTAAGTTTTAGTGTGGAGATATGCCTACTCAGTGGAATTCCACATATGAGATGTTGAAAACGGCGGTGGATTTGAGGGGGGTATTTTTCTCCTATGAAGTTCAAGATAATAGCTATATTCATGATTTTGAAAGACTACCTGAACATTCAGATTTTGGTGCTTGCAAAAAGTTGGTTGACTTTCTAAAAAAGTTCAAGATTAAAACAGAAATTGCATCGGCCACATCAAAGCCCTTAGCCCACATATTTGTTAGAGAAATCCTAGATGTAGACAAACATCTACGGGTGTGGGATTGTGATCCAGTTTTTTCTACAATGGTTAGTTCAATGCGTGAGAAATATGATAAGTATTGGGGGAAGCTTGACCAACTTAATGACTACAAGTATTTTGCTATAATCTTGGATCCCACCATGAAATTATCTTTTGTTAAACATTGTTATAAAGAAATGATTATCTCTATCAAATCCGAGGATGATAATTGGACTGCGGGTGGCATTAAAAAGATGTAGCGGAAAAGACGATTGATCTTGAAAGTAAGTTACATGGGCTATTTTTAACATACAACGAAAGACTTGACAAGGTTGATGATGTAACACAAAGTGTACACATTTTAGCATCAAATTATCTTTTTATTTTGGTAAAACTCCATGCAAATTCGTTGTATTTAGTACTTAATTGAGTTATTTATGAATTTGTAGGTCCGGGCGCCCGCCCGACGAAAAAACGATGAAAAGATGGTGTTTTTCGGACAAAAATCAAGAATCTGCCCAAAGTGCATGACCATGCTAAGAAAGTGCATGACCATGCTGCAGGTGCATGACCATGCTAAGGAAGTGTATGACCATTCTGACCAAGCTGCACCATCATGCGCTTTTAGTGCACCACCGTGCACCTTTATTGGAACCCGTGCACATCTGATAACGTGCAAAAGTGCATGACCATGCTACGAAAGTGCATGACCATGCACCTTTATTGGAACCCGTGCACATCTACTGTCGTGCCAAAAGTGAAACTGCACCATCATGCACTTTTGTGCACCACCATGCACTTCCGAGTGCACGACCCCGTGCACTATCCGATGCCGAGAACAAGACACATCAACTTTGAAAGCGCACTAGCTAGTGCCGGTAATGCACGACCATGCACTTTTTGTGCATGACCGTGCACTTTTTTGGAACCTGCAACTCTGAGCTGCTGAAAGTGAAAGTTTGACTGACCCAAAATAGTGCACGACCATGCACTTTTTGTGCATGACCATGCACTTTGACCAGAAGCTTATAAACACTTGTTTTCACTTCATTTTAGTGTGTGGAGTCTTGGGGATTCTCTCCCAACCAAGTGCAGCAATTTTTGGGGATTCTTGGAGGCTTCCACCAACACAAGATTCATCATTCCATCCTTCAATCCTTGCTTGATCTTAGTTTGCATTCCTTTGTTCTTGAACATGTTTTGTAAGCTTATTTCTAGTTTGATTGTAGTTGTATTAAGCCTTATGGGCTAGTTACTTTTGCTATCTAGACAATGTTGAAACTCTTATTAATGTGATATATTATCTATGCATGATTTTGGTAAAGTGGTTTTCTTTCAAGAATATGGTTGAATTTGTAAGTTGATATTGATGGTGTTCATGCTTGTTATGTTACATAACCTTGTTAGTTTTGCAAATGTTTAGGCATTCATGTTGGAAAACTATGTTCTAGATGTTTGTTTGTGAACTTTGAATGTTCATGAAATCTTTGTTTACATTACTAAGTTAGGAATGACTAGTAAAAATTAACTTGGTTATATAATTATTAATGAGTATGAAACCCTACACTTAATATTGGAAAATTGATGAGTGTTGTTATGATTCTTGACTTGGTGATGACTTGCTAGTTAAAGTTTCATAAGTTTATAATAATTTCCTGAATTTGGCTACTTTAGTGTAATCTTAGGTGGTTAGAATGTTGTTCATGCTAGCTTTCCTTTGATTATGAGACTTTGTTGTTTTGACAAACAAGTTAGTCTATGTTTATCTCTTGATTGAAGACCCATCATGATGATTATTTGCTAGTATTAGGTTGCTTTATTGAAATCTAGTATTTATGTTTAGATTCATGATGTCTTGCCATATCATTGCTATTTTGTCATGTTAGTAGAGTGGATTCTTGTCTAGGTAGTTTGTTGGATTGATTGTTTTTCTTGTATTTTTACTTGCTTTGTTTTCATTGTATGCTAGTTTAATTAGTTAAATATCCAAATCAAGATTTATTTGTTCGGTTGGTCATTTACAAAGATTTAGTACTAGAAAGTTGCCGTGTCCATGGATTGATACTCGGTTCTTACCGACACTTTATTACAAACGATAGGTACACTTGCCTTTCGTGTGTGGTTTAGTTGTAGGTGAAAACCTATTTTAAAACCCGATTTGTGTGGAACTTTTACTTATATATATATATATATTCACACACGTCAGTTGATCACAATTCGGCATCCCAAGAAGCATGTAATGTCGATGTCGTTGTATGTGATGATGGCAATGAATTCTTTATGGAGTTTCTAAATAAGGGGCAGTGGCGGATCCAAAACATTAACTCAGTGGGGGTAAAAAATAAACTATGTAAAAATGTAAAGATAAACTTCATTCAATAATAACAAATCAATATACCTATTACAATTGTTTTCTATGTGATTTGATTTTTTTAGAAACGGTTAATGACACCACATTTTTTAATGCTTTTTTTCCAATACAAATTTCACAAGCATTCAAAAAATCCTTACCAATTCGATTATGCAAATTTGTTTTTACAATCTTCAAATGCGACAGAGCATCTTTCAACCAACGAGGTTACTCCCCATGTTTCATTTTGAGAAGTTATGCTTATGTGGTTGGCAGAGTCCATTAAGACAATACTTTCTCCATATCGCTTATCTATCTTGATGATAATTCAAAATTCTTTTCCCATCAACGTAATCCCAATAAGGATTATCTAAATAAGCTAAACTATGCGGAGTCTCATTAATAATAATTGTTCCAATAATAGATTCAATCGTTATCAGTTTTATATAACTGAATAAATTAAAAGATATAAACTTAAAACAATATTTCCTTTAAAAGAAATCAAATCTCACAAATGAAAAACTAAAAACAACATTGTTCATCCAGTTGGGAGAAGGTAAAAGGGGGCAAAGGGGGTCTAATAAAAAAACTAAAAAGGGACTAATTATAATTTTTTTTAACAAAATGACACTACAAAATTAATATAAATACATAAAACTATAAGGTTGAGTGGGTGACTTACCCCCTCTCAACATAGCTTCCATCCGCCACTGATAAGGGTGAAAGTCAATCGGCTTGTAAGAAAACTGAATTACAAAGGTACGTGATGGAGCCAAAAGCGGATTTTAGTATGGGATTTGACATACTTAAGTGGTGGAAACAAAATGGGATTTTAGTATGGAATTCGACTAATAAACGGCACATACGTGTCTAGTCCCATCATCACTCTGGTGCCACTGAAACCAAATTATGGAAGCATGAAAAGTTTTTATTTTTTCTTATTAGGCAACTTGCATGAAGATTAAAGATGGTGAAAGAGGTTAACAAGTGTGGTGAAGTTTTTAGTTTTTATTCACGTATTTGTTATTTTCCTTTGTATATGATTGATATTTTACTTGACTTGAGAGTTATGAGACATATAATATGCATATGGAATGCGATTGGTGTGTGCTTAGAATGCGATTGAACTTTTAGTTATAGTTAAAATATTATAATTTCTATATTTGACGGTTTTATTTTTATTTTATGTTAGTAGATGGATAAAAATGTCACTGAAAGTCCAAAATGAATGGCATACGAAAAAAATGTCACTAAAAGTCCAAATTTTTTTTAATGGCATACGGATTAAAATGCCACTAAAAATCTAAAATGTTTTTATGGCATACGGAAAAAAATATCACTGAAAGTCCACAATGTAACTAATGGCATACGGAAAAAAATGCCAGTAAAAGTCCAATTTTTTTTAATGGCATACAGATAAAAATGCCATTGAAAGTCCAAAATGTTTTAATGGCATATGAAAAAAAAATGCCACTAAAAGTCCAAAATATTTTTATCGACATACAGAAAAAAGTGTCACTAAAAGCCGAAAAGTTTGTGTGCCATACGTGAAAAGTGTCACTAAAAGGCTTTTGTGGTAGCGCTTCTAGTGACATTTTTTTTGTGTCACTCATTCCAATAAGATTTTTTAGTGGCACTTCTTTAATTTTTTGTGACACTTTTTGTATGTCGTTACCAATAAGGTTTTTTAGTGGCACTTCTTTAATTTCTTGTGACACTTTTTGTATGTTAAATGAATTTTTATTTGTATTATTGTCATAGAGTTAGTAATCTGAGGACAAAAACAAAATCTTTTAAACATTTAAAAATTCTTCTTGATTTGACTCATGGCTTCCACCTGTCACAAACAATTTTTTTGTTAAAAAAATAAAATAAAATATTACAATACTTTTCGTTATAAGCATTACTTTTTTTTTGCAATAAGGTTTAAAAAATATAAACATTAAATGTGTGTCTTTAGCTTCTTTTTTAAAATATTATATTTAAATATAAAAAAATAACATGTAAGATTGATAAAAAATGCTAAGTATGTTTTAGAAAATTATGTTACTTTTTAGAATTTATTGATATTGTTAAAATCATATCATTTTTTATTAACTTTTAGCACATTAAAATATACGTTCGTATTAGCCACATTGAAACTTAATGACCCGTAAATTAATAGTTTAGTGGTATGATATTTGCCTCTTAAAAAAATATAATAATGGATAGAAATACTTGCAAATACAATCATTGCAATAGAGAATTTTAAATGGAAATTTTTGTTAAAATAAAACATTGAAAGTAAATCTTAATAAACAAAACAATCAACATGTAAACATGTGAATTCTGAATTATCTAACTTTCACCAACCAAATTTTATAGGTAGAAAATTTATCAACCAAAAGTAAAATTATACTCTAGTCATACTTAAATAAAGCAACAAGAAACAAAACAACTTTGTATTTCTGTCTTTAATGACTAGAATCTTGCATTTGGGTTGTGAGCTTCATTAAGACAATTTTATAAATACCTTGTGTGCATCAAACTCTAAATCGCTCACTAGCTCTTTAATCAACCAATATTCTTTTAGTCATGTTACCCTATACATAAACTTCACTTCTTTCTTTGACCATCAACATTAATTTTTTTACAAATGGGCAAATTCATAACGAAGTTTTTAATTATAAAATTCTCATAAGTGTTAAAATTCTAGAAAGTGTAAGAAAGATTATTATTAATATCGCCTCACTCATTAATGGTAATCAATGAAAAGGACGGGATTAACTATGCAAACTCAAATGTAGTGGCGGAGCCAGTGAGCCATAGCCTCTTGACTAGGTTCACCCAAATTTGTAATTAAAAGTGCATTTAAATGTAAGAAAATGTGTCATAAAACATGTATAGTTGTGTGTTAATCGATATGTGATCAAATCACAATGGAGCATAAAGAGTATCATATGTGAAGAGGTAGGTCCCAGCAGAGCCCAGTTGGACCCGCAAGACTCACCTTGAACAGGGACGTCTGCGCAACGACCAACTGCTCTCGCAGGACCCACCATGCTCAGAGAACCTTACGCGCAGTACGCCAGCTGTACCCGCAGGGAAAGCCTCCCAATGGTGAAGTACCCCGCCTGTTCCCGCAGTTGCGGATACAAGCCATCAGGGAAGGCTACCCGCACTAACAGCAAGGCTACACGCACAAGGCACTAGCTACTTCAGTAGTCACATGAAGGAATGAGCAAGGCGGGAATACTCCCGCCTAAATGAGCCAGTCCGTATGCTTCTGGAAGATCTTTTGTACTATACCTACTAAGGTATGGGCAGAACAGACGATTTGACCAGAACAGCCCATGAACCAATCACAGGGTGACAGCTCACCGACAACAGTACGAGGAGGAGCACCCTCTAGTACTGTTTGTCACTATTAGCCGCTGCCTACTCACCAACCCTTACGATGGGACGTGCGCAGCCTACAGTTGGTGGAACAGTGCGTAGCCGGCAGTAAAGGAACAGTGTACAGCCGACCTTGTTACTGTCGGCCGTAGCCTATCCACCAACCAGCATGGCCTGTGCGTAGTCCACTGTTGGTGGAACAGGAATACTATTCAGCCGGCTGTACCTTATAGGAAACCTACCTTCGGCTATAAATACTCCAACACCTTGGAATGGTAAGGACATCATCTGATATCTCACTCTTATCTAGCAATCTCTTAATATACACTTATATTCAGAGCAATCTAGTCTGATTCTCACGCCGGAGGGTGGTCACAAGGAGGAACCCCCCCCCCTTCTCAGTGACGAGCTTACGGTATCTGTTTTGCAGGTCCCCTGAAGAACAACCTTCTCTGCTGGACCTCATCCTCGTGGGAAACATTACTTAACCCCCAGATTATCCATAATCTGCCCCGGGTCACTTAGTGTTTCTTCATTGGCGCCATCCGTGGGTAAAAGCTAGAACTAATTCTTAGTTTTTTCAAAATTTCTGAAGAAATGGTTAACGTTACTCCGGTCCCAAGGCCAGTAATCGACCAAGAAACCCCGGTAACCACAACCCCAGCAACTGGGGGGAACACCGGCGGTTATACAAATCTTACGAACACTACCCCGGTTACCCAAGCCGGGGCAAGTGCAGTAAATATTCCACTGGGGTTCACTGATGCCCAGTTGGAAAAACGAACGAGGGTCCCTCGCCAAACACTAGATCAAGTTAAGGCGTGGGCCGAGGCACGTCAGAAAGAGTTCCAAGCTGAATTGGATGAACGCTTGCGTTCAGTTCAACAGGCTGACGAATTCGGCAGTACTCGCCAACATCTCAATATGAACAGTGAGTGCGAGTACTCAGACGATGAGAGGGAAGAATCCGATACCGACGCAAACCCTCGCCATAAGGCAAAAGGGAAGCGTAAGGAAACGGACTTCCAACCAAGGAATTTTGGGGAAGCCTTCAAACCAACGAATGCGGAGAGAAACCCGCGGGACTTCTCCAAAACCTTTAGACCAACTGCTGCAAACGCAGGAAAGTCAAAGTTCGCAAGGGACATTGCGGAAGTAATCGCCCCGATAAGTGCCAAACAAATGTCCAACATTGGCACTTATGATGGTCTATCCGACCCAGACGACCACTTGAACAGATTCATTGCGGGGGCAACCGTCAGTAACTGGACGGAACCCACGTGGTGTTATATGTTCCAGATGACTCTGGTTGGAGCGGCCAGGGCATGGTTCGATCGTTTACCGGTCCACCACATATATGATTGGGCGGACTTTCAAAACAAGTTCAGCCAACACTTCAGCCAACAAAAGAAATATACTGAAGAACAGTGGACGATCCTCAACTGCGTCAGAGAGGAGGATGAATCTTTACTAGACTTCATCACTCGCTTCAACTCCAAAAAGCTAAGTCTGGGCAACATAAGTGATAATCTTGTTCGCGCCGCTTTCATCCAGGGCGCCGAATACCCAGAGCTTATCCGCACATTGACGGGTAAGGATGGCATGCCATCCACATGGGATGCCATCATGACGGCAGCCAAGCGCTTTGCCGAGACGGAGAAGCAATTGGGAAGGGATCTTCCCCAGAGTACACACCTCTACACGCAAAGGACCAGAGAAAACAATGTTCGGATCGCCCGGCAGAACAAAAAGAGGAAGCTAGGTATTTGGCAGTCAAGGGTAAACTTTGACACCTCATCCAGCTCTCACCCTCTTGTTGGCGGAAGAAATAACACACACCCTTCAAGCCAAAAACACCGGTGGACGCCACTCACCAAAAGCGTCACGGAGATATTTGCCACTGAAAAGCTACCATGGCCAAAAGCTCCAATGATCCGGCAGCGACCTAATGCGGATCAGAGCAAATCCTGTGACTTCCACGGGACAAAAGGTCATAGTACGGAAGAGTGTACATCCTTGAAGGATATTGTTGAAGCATTCGTCAAGGATGGAAGACTGGCACACCTGGTGGCATCAATCAAGAAGGGAGGAAGGAACGACAACCGGTACCGAGGCAACGGGCGAAAGCCCGTTGACATCAGCATCAACATGGTTCATGGTAAGATCAGAGGAAGAAAAAGGCGAACGACAGAACCATGTGCGTGGAAGGAAGCTGAGGTGCGCTTCCCGCGAGTGCCAGGAGGACCCAGCAAAAAAGGCCCTATCGTCATCAAAAGCCAGCTGGGGCACTACATCACTTCTCGCACTCTTGCTGACAACGCCGCCTCGTCAACGGTGATGTACAGGCAGTTCTTCGACAAGCTAGATGACGAAGACAAGGAACGCCTGGAAACGATCTGCGCCTCGATGGAAGGGTTCGATGGCAGCACAAACACCCCCCTGGGTATCCTATCTTTCCCCGTCACTCTTACGGACGGGAATCACTCACGCACAGAAGACGTGGATTTTGTCGTAATGAGGAAGCCACACCACACATACGACATTCTCTTCGGAAGAGACGGGATGGCAAGATTCAACGCCGTGGTATCCTCAGTCCATGGCATGATGGGATGGCCAACAGCTGAGGGTGTAGCGATGATCACCGGCATTCCCCAGGTATGCATCGCATCTGTCTCATCTAAACCCAAACCAAAGATGGCTAAACCAACCATCACCGAACCAGAAAGATGGGCCTTCAACGGCAAATACCCTGACCAGGCCGTTTCCATTGGCCCAACAGTTGTTGATCCCACACGCACCTTACTCAAGCGCTTATTACAAAAAAACGCTGACATCTTCGCGTGGACACCAGCTGACATGACTGGTGTACCCCGAAGTAAGGCAGAGCATAAGCTCAAATGCGATCCGGCTGTTACGCCAATCGTACAAAAGCGCAGAGTAATGGGGCCAGAACAAACTAACGCGTGTAGAACCCAAGTCAAGGAACTCCTTGACGTAGGCATCGTACGCGTTAGTAGATATCAAACTTGGGTTGCAAATCCCGTTATGGTACCGAAGAATAACAAACAATGGCGCATGTGCATAGATTTCAAGGACTTGAACAAAGCATGCCCCAAAGATTGTTATCCGTTACCTGAAATTGATCTTAAGGTGGATTCGTTGGCACCGTTCCGCCTTAAATGCTTCCTGGACGCGTATAAGGGGTACCATCAAATCCACATGGCCGTTGATGATCAGGACAAAACCGCTTTTCGGACGCCCGATGGCACATTTTGTTACCAAATGATGCCATTCGGACTTAAGAATGCCGGGTCCACATACCAACGCCTGATGGACAACCAATTTCATGCCCAAATTGGGAGGAACTTGGAAGTCTACATGGATGACTTGGTCATCAAAAGCCCTGACCCAGAAGCGATGTTGAAAGACATCGAAGAAACTTTCAACACGCTCAGGAAGATAAACATGAAGCTCAACCCGAGCAAGTGTGCCTTTGGAATGGAAGAAAGGAAGTTCTTGGGGGTCATCGTCACTAAAGATGGCTTCAGAGCGAACCACCCTGAAAAGGTCGAAGCCATTATCAAAATGGAATCACCTACTACCATCAAACAGGCTCAGACACTGAATGGACGACTAGTAGCACTTAATCGCTTTTTGGCAAACCACGCGGATAAGTCGTTTCCCTTCGTGTCAACGTTGAGAAACTGTTTAAAGAAAACGCACTTCCGCTGGACACCGGAAGCGGAAGCAGCTTTTCAGGAGATTCGGTCACGCTTGATCGAACTCCCAACGCTCACAGCACCAAAAGCGGGAGAGGAGTTAATCCTATACCTTTCCGCAACAGATAGAGCAACCGGGGTAGTCCTACTAGTAGAGCGAAAAGGCATCCAGATGCCAATCTATTATGTCAGTCGTATCCTAACAGACGTAGAAACCCGGTACTCTACCCTCGAAAAATTAGTCTTAGCACTTATACACGCTTCACGCAGGTTAAGACGATATTTCCAGGGTCACCCAATCACCATTCTCTCCAACTTCAAACTTGCAAACGTTCTAGGCAAACCCGAGTTATCGGGACGCCTAGCCAAATGGGCAATTGAGTTGGGGGAGTACGCGATAAAGTATAAGCCAAGACCAGCCATAAAAGGCCAGGTTTTGGCCGACTTTATTGCAGAAGTGCCTGCATCGCGGGAAAAAGAGTGCCAGGAAGAGGCTCAACCCTCTCCAGCACAAGACATCAATGATGTCTGGCGACTCTACACTGATGGAGCAGCCAGTAACGAGGGTTCAGGCGCAGGGCTGAAACTAACCAACCCAGCAGGCCAAGAATACACTTACGCTATTCGACTGGATTTTCCAAGTACGAATAACGAAGCCGAGTATGAGGCATTCTTGGCTGGGCTGAGAATTGCGCGTAAGATGGGAGTGAAACACTTGGAAGCCCACGTGGATTCCATGTTAGTAGCCAATCAAATCAACGGGACGTACACGGCCGTGAACGACACAATGGCCCTGTACCTCGCACAAGCAAAATCCCTTATGCGCGATTTCAACGACTGCAAAGTCATACACGTCAAGCGAAGTGAAAACAAATCTGCGGATGCGTTAAGCAAGCTTGCATCGTTAGCCTTCACCCACTTAGGAAAGGACATCCGCATTGAACTCCTCGAGACACCTTCGGTCCCGCACAAGGAAATTTGTGTCATCCAAACCGGCACAGAAACATGGATGACACCAATAATAAAATACCTTGCGGCAGGTACACTACCAGAGTCAAAAACATAGGCAAGAAAACTACGCTGTAAAGCACTGAATTATCAACTCATCGATGACATCCTTTACAGACGTAACTTTCTTGGCCCACTCTTAAGATGCGTGGACAACCAAGATGCTGACTACCTCCTAAGGGAAGTACACGAAGGCATCTGTGGAGTACACGCAGGTCCCCGCGCTGTTGTAGCTAAGCTAAACAACGCGGTATACTTTTGGCCGGGGATGCATACGGATGCGCTGGCATACATCAGAAAATGCAGGTCTTGCCAGCTCTACGCACCCAACACGCACCGCCCGAAGAATGAACTTGTTCCAGTCACCTCTTCATGGCCATTTCAGAAGTGGGCCATCGATGTGACAGGCCCATTTCCTACAGCAGCAGGAAATGTTCAGTTCCTAGTGGTAGCCATCGACTACTTCACCAAGTGGATAGAAGCAAAACCCTTAGCCCAAACAACCGCGAAACATATCAAAAAATTTATTTGGGAATTTATTATTTGTCGTTTTGGACTTCCACAGAATTTGGTGAGCGATAACGGCACCAACTTTGCTGACAAGAAGCTACAACAGTGGCTGAAAGAACTTCAAATCACCCACACCTTTACCTCAGTGGCACACCCGCAAGGTAATGGTGAGGTGGAAAGAGCAAATAAGAGCATCGTCGAAGGCATAAAGAAAAGACTCTTGGAACACAGATCCGGCTGGGTGGACGAGCTTCCGCACGTCCTTTGGGCAAACAGAACGCTGAAGAAGGCCAGTACGGGAGAAACCCCGTTCAGTCTCACTTATGGCACTGAAGCCATGGTCCCGGTCGAAATTGGTTTACCCTCACCAAGGGTCTTGATTCAGCCAGAAGACAATGATGCGAAAAGACGGTTAGATCTTATGCTAACCGAGGAACACAGAGACTTAGCCGCAGTGCGTGAAGAGAACTACAAGCGACAAATGCAAAAGTACTACAACACGCGGGTAAAACTCTGCAACTTCAATATAGGAGACTACACACTGCGTAACAACGAGGCTTCGAACCAAGAACGCCCAGGAAAGCTGGCCCCGGTCTGGGAAGGGCCATACCTTATCAAAGAAGTTCTGGGAAAGGGCGCGTACCGGCTCGAAAGGCTCGATGGCACTCCCATCCCAAGAACATGGAATGGAGCTCAATTACGCAAATGTTATATGTAGATCAATTCCAAACTTGTAAAGAAAAGGCTTTGAGCCACTTCTAATGGAAATGATTCTCCTTTCACAATGTGTTAATAGCCTTACCTTTATACTTATGAACTTCCCACACTGATGTGCCGGTATTCACCGCATAAATAGGGGAAGAAGTAAGTCGTTACGTGTGGAAGGCGGCAAAACCCGCATAAACACACGGTAAAAATTTCAAGTTTTAAGGAAAACCTACACGCAGGTCAGATGTAAGTAAAGTTTAGCCATCCTTGTAAGTGCAAGTGACGGTCTTACCCGCACAATCACGAACAAGGAGGCAAAACTTCAACCTATCATCTACCACGTCCAAAGGTTAACTTATTCTGAACACTTAGAAAATTTCAAAGGAAAAGATGAGGAAAACTTCCACGCATGTCAGATATAAGTAAAGTTAAGCCATCCTACTAAGTGTAAGTGACGGTCATACCCGCACAATCATGAAAGAGGAAGCGAAACAAACTTATAATTTGCCACGTTAAAAAGTTAACTTATTTAAGTACTAAAGAAATTGCTAAGTTAGATCAAAACATGCGTAAAATAAACAAGGCAAAGAACTAACACAATCTTTATTCCATCAAATTCAAATATTACAAAGATAGCTATACAAAAGCAAAAATCTACGCTAATGGTGGAAAGGGATCTTCAGAATCAAGCTTCAGGACCACTTCCACTTGGACCCGCTCCATCAGTAGAGCATGGTGGTTCAAGGAAAGCTCTAAGGATAGCTAGCCCATCATCAGCAGCAGCGACTTCGTTCACCTTCTCCACCACCGGATGCGGGAAGGCGGCATACTGGTTCACTGCTTGGTCATAAACAGCTTCAGTATCCACATCATACAAAGGGAAGTTGGAAGGCGGGATGCCTTTCTCAACGAACCCTAGACCAAGCAGGAAGCCGGCCTTTTCCCCATCCTCATGAGAAGCGTTGAGGGCTGCGCTCATAGCATCGTCATAAGACGTCTCTGAGAAGACCCGATGCACAACCTACAAAGAAAAAATACAAGTATCAGAACCTTTTCTATTTACAAAGAAAAGCGTAAAGACATGAAAAGCTTACCTGAGACAACGCTTCTCGAAGAAGCCATTCCTTGGCAACCAGAGCTTCTTGGAGGGTGGCTTGAGCTTGGGTACAGGCGCGTTCGGCTTCACTTTTATTAAGGTTGGCAAGCAACACTTCCTTTGCAGCAGCCTCTTCGACGCCCTTTAGCTTCCGCTCAGTGTGGTCAAGCACGCCCCTCTGGTCCAGGATCTCTTGGAGCTTCTTCGCGTCCTCCATCGCCAAGGCATCATGAGCCTGCTGGAGAGCCTCTAATTTGGCCTTAAGCTCTTCATTCTCCACGCGTAGAGGCTCAGCAACAGCTTCAGCCTTGGTGGCCCTTTCAGTTGCGTTCCTAGCAGTTTCCTTAGCCAGCCGAAGCTGTTCATTAACAGCTTGGGCAGCCTTGGAGCGAGCCTCGAGACGGGCCTGAACCTCAACTTCAAGGGCCTTGAACGCCTTCTCCCTCTCCGCCGCCGCGGCGGAAAGCCTCCTATTCTCCTCCCGGACAGCCCGCGCCTGAGCTACTTCCTGAAGGCAAGCTGCTTTTAACTTGTCGTTTTCACGACAAAGCAGCTCGACGCGCGGCTGCATCCGGGCCAGGAGAACCCGAAGCTCATTGCTTAGCCTACCCTCCTGGTAGCTAGCCATGGCTTCCCCCAACGCACCACTGGGAGCAGCGTGACGAGCCCACTCCACGCACTCCACAGGTGTGCGAAGGGTTGTTCCTCGGCGGATGTTCCATCGTGGAACATACACTTCATTGGAATCCGACACTGCAAAAAACAAAAAGCAGTTAGGAAAAGATGATAATAAATATATATATATATATATATATATATAATAGGCCAAAAGAACCCTACGCACCTGTAGGGTCAATAACAGGCCGATAGCCGCCAAACCCGTCACCTGAACCCAAGGGAAATCCGTCCAAGAGGTCAGGTAGATGGGAAGGAGGCAGAGGTTGGCGAGAAGCCCCATGCGTACTTGAAGGATCGGCCATCGAGGCCGATGACGGAGGAGGCATGGTGAAGTCCGCCGCGGTTGCCGCTGTGGAGTCCGCAGCAAAAGTAACCGCCGGCTCGGTGAAAGATGCGGTAAAAATGGCACTCACAGCCGGCGGTGACGTCATCACAGCTGGAACAGTCGGCTCAGAGTGAGCAACTGAACCAGCGGAAGCAGGCGCAGGCGCCTGGGTCGTCGCCTCAGGTAGGCTGACCAAGCCTACCGTCATGGGCGGAGGGGTACTCTGCGCTCCACCCTGGAATGCGTCAACATCCACGCCTGCACAAAGAAGATTAAGTATTAATGATGGAAGACTATGAAGTTAAAGATAAAAGAAGTTTGTACTTACGGGTTTTCTTGAGCCTGAAAGTGCGGACGGGCGGGGATGAACCCGATGGAGCCGGCCTCTTCACGCCGGTCACCATTGTCATCCTGGGCCCTCCGGAGGTAACAATCGTCGCAGCCTCCGGAGCGGTGGTCTTATCACCACCGGGATTCCCCGCCACCTCTTCGCTCTCGGTCTCCGAATCAGACCGAGGCACCGGATCGGCAGTGGAGGCCACCTTCTCCTTCCCCTTTCCGCCGGCAGCCTTCTTCTTCCGCACCAACGGAGGACCATCTGCGGATTCATCATCAGAACATACGATTATAGGAATTCCAGCAGAGGTTTCAACATTGAGGGGTCGAGGGTTGAATAGCGCCTTACCTGGCCGCCTGGCGCTCAGGATCTCGTGGCCTAGCGGGTAGACCTCCACGAACCGATCCGCCGTTTGTTCTAGGATGGGCAACTCGTTCTCGTCTAGAGCGCGAGTACCCATCCGAGCGGGACCGTCAGCTTCCCGCGGGTACATGAGCGACTGCAAGTCGTTCCCCTCTGAAATAAACAGGAAAGAAGTTGGAAGAGATTCTAAATTAACAAAAAGAAACAAAGCATACCGTAAGGAACAGAGTTCGAACCGTATTCAAGGACGATTGGGATCTTTTGCGCATCCGCAACCTTCCACACCCGGCTCATCCCCAGCATCACCATCCCGGACTCCGCAAACCGGTAAACCGGAGATTGGACTCGGGATATCTTCGAGAACCATTCCGCCTCCTGGTAGTTGGAGGCGTGAAGGCTGGGAAGTGCTTGCCCATTCTTGAATTTCATGGCAAGGGGGATGGCGCGAGCGGAGATGTAGAAGAACTCCCGCTTCCACGAACGAAGACTGCGCTCGGTTTCGCAAATCTTCAAACCCTTGATACGGGTTATCATGGTATACCACCCCTGGATGCACCTCCAAGAGTAGAAGGTCATCAGGCGGTCAACATAGGGCTCAATGCCCAGAATCCGGCACACCCACTCGAAGTGCCGAATCTTGGCAATCGCCATCGGGTGCACCTCGGTCAGGTGCACACCGTGCCTCTCCAGGACACGGTACACAAACTTTGTCAATGGGAACCTAAGATTCCCATAAACAAAGAATGCAGCATATACCCCGATCTTGCCTCTGGGGGCATCGTACACCGTTTGATGGGGTTCAGGAAACTCAGGCTCGAGAGACTCGAGCATGAACTTCCTGACGACGTACTGATACAGATCGACAGGCAGAGCACACTGGCACTCGCCAGCAGTACTCTTGTCATCGGCTGTAGATTCGAGATCACGAGACGACATTTTGCAGATATGAAAGAAGAAAACGATTTCAAGGGAATGCTCGACTGAAAAGATGAGTATTCGCCGGAAATCGTTTTGAAGATGAAGAGAGAAGTGAAAGTGTGAATTGCAAAGGACCCTCTCCCCCTTTATATACTAATCGCAATTAATGCGATGAATTTAATGCGGAAGAGAGAGAAATCGAAGGTGCAATGAAACTATGACACGCGCCTGAAAAAGCGTCTGGAATGACCAGGTACTGTCACGTCACCATAACTTCCTGCACGTCCTGACACAGTCAGAAGAAACCGTCGCACGACGTTTCAGAGGTTTGGACTGTTCTTATCCTTTCACCAACTCTTCGAATTTCAAAATTCAAAAAGATTCAAAAGTAAGCGGGAAAATACCCCTTACCTTGGCAACCAAGTAACCATAAGACGGGTGCGGGTACAGTGTCAAGGCAAAACCCTTCACATACTTAGCACCCGCAGGGAATTGACGCCAGGAATACCTTAGAAGTAAAGTAACCATAAGACGAGTGCGGGTACAGTGTCAAGGCAAAACCCTTCACATACTTAGCACTCTGCAGGGAATTCAAACCAAGAAGGATCTTCTGGGCCATGCTTGCGGAAACGGGAATAACATCCCCGCGTAACGGGAACGTCGAGAACTATATTGTTTGAAACTCCAAGATGGAATTGGTGGTTTTAGCATAGTTGATCAGTATGTTGAAAACTACCAAAACCCCATGGAGAATCCACACAAGTGGGACTCAACGCTCCTGACTTGCGAGGAGGTTACAAACCTACCCGCTTCATACCCAAAGATCAAGCAGAAAAGTCAGGAATTTCTGCGTGACATCAGGAAAACCGCGGGAAGAATCACCACGGAAAACCTAAAAACTAAACCCTTTTCAAAACCCTTTGCTAAGTTCAAAAGTTCACCTCACTTATTAATAATTCATGAGAAGAACATTGGACTGGGGGGGACTTGAAGAGGTAGGTCCCAGCAGAGCCCAGTTGGACCCGCAAGACTCACCTTGAACAGGGACGTCTGCGCAACGACCAACTGCTCCCGCAGGACCCACCATGCTCAGAGAACCTTACGCGCAGTACGCCAGCTGTACCCGCAGGGAAAGCCTCCCAATGGTGAAGTACCCCGCCTGTTCCCGCAGTTGCGGATACAAGCCATCAGGGAAGGCTACCCGCACTAACAGCAAGGCTACACGCACAAGGCACTAGCTACTTCAGTAGTCACATGAAGGAATGAGCAAGGCGGGAATACTCCCGCCTAAATGAGCCAGTCCGTATGCTTCTGGAAGATCTTTTGTACTATACCTACTAAGGTATGGGCAGAACAGACGATTTGACCAGAACAGCCCATGAACCAATCACAGGGTGACAGCTCACCGACAACAGTACGAGGAGGAGCACCCTCTAGTACTGTTTGTCACTATTAGCCGCTGCCTACTCACCAACCCTTACGATGGGACGTGCGCAGCCTACAGTTGGTGGAACAGTGCGTAGCCGGCAGTAAAGGAACAGTGTACAGCCGACCTTGTTACTGTCGGCCGTAGCCTATCCACCAACCAGCATGGCATGTGCGTAGTCCACTGTTGGTGGAACAGGAATACTATTCAGCCGGCTGTACCTTCTAGGAAACCTACCTTCGGCTATAAATACTCCAACACCTTGGAATGGTAAGGACATCATCTGATATCTCACTCTTATCTAGCAATCTCTTAATATACACTTATATTCAGAGCAATCTAGTCTGATTCTCACGCCGGAGGGTGGTCACAAGGAGGAACCCCCCCCCCCCTTCTCAGTGACGAGCTTACGGTGTCTGTTTTGCAGGTCCCCTGAAGAACAACCTTCTCTGCTGGACCTCATCCTCGTGGGAAACATTACTTAACCCCCAGATTATCCATAATCTGCCCCGGGTCACTTAGTGTTTCTTCAATATGCAGGGTCGGCTATAAGGGAGGGCCGAGTGATCGACGGACCCCGGCCCGACACCTCGATAGGCCCAGATTATTTTTTTATAAAAAAAAATATATATATTTTTATGAAAAACAATATGTATATGTAATGTTTAAACTTAGTTACACAACCACTAGCTTGGTTTAGTGACAAAAGGGTATGACTTTTAACCAAAAGGTTGTGGGTTCTAACATCACTTGAGACATTTTAACCACATTTTTATAAAAAAAATATATATATATTTTACACAACCAAATCATAAGACTTAAAAAATTAAGTCTCATATAAAAATTTAATTTGTTTAAACCAACAAGATACCCTTTTTTATTTAGGCCCAAAAAAAAATTATGTATTCGGCCCAAAAAATTTTAACCTTTCTCGAAGCCGGACCTGATCATATGGTCATGCGAGGCAAATGGGTCACATATGGTAGTTATGTGAAAGGATGTAAAATTGATATTTTATAATCTAAATCAAAAAATATATATATTTTGAAGGCTGAATCGGGCAAAGTTGTTAAACACGAGAAAGCTTGTTTAGATAATCAACATGTCTTTCTACCATTTGCCTTTGATACATTTGGTTTTCTGGCTCCAGAGGCTGTGAAATTTTTGAGTAGGGTTCAGCGCGTCGTACACGGAACCTCTTCAGCTTCTAGGTCCCAAAACTTCGTTTTTAGCAGGACTGGCTTTGCTGTTCAAAAGGGGGTTGCGGCGCAACTTGTTGCCCGGTTGCCTGCCACTTTATTGTAATCGTTTTATAGTAAATTATATTAAATAATAATAAAAAAAAAATTTACCGTCGAATCGGTTAAAAAAAAAAATCAAAATGATAATGATAAATCTATTTTGGATAAAAACATATACACATATAGTGATTAGTATCATGTAAAAGCCACTATTGGAGGGTTGGCCGGTTGGGACTTGGGTATAGATCAAATCTAACTATTCTATGGAGATGGACTGAACACATGTCTCATTTTTATACGTCGTAATTAACTTTGAATGATTTAAACAAGACAACTTTTTGAATGTTAACATAAGTTTTTTTTATATAAATAACTAAGACGTTACTTATGTCTACAACTTTGATAAATAAACGTTTCTTAAATTTAGGTCGTTTCAATTTCAAATATGGGGAATATCGATGCCTCTTTATGTTTCGCTTTTTTTTAAAAACTTGTCTATTTTTAAAAGAAGTCATTATGGCATGTTGTGTGTTATGTATATGGGCAAAATTTTTATTTTATATGTGTTTGACATTTATTATATTTAATATGATTTTTAGTAGATAGATTTTAAAAAGGATATGGATCAAATCATACTGTCCTAAGGAGAATGTCTGAACATGTATCTCATTTTTATGCACCGTAAATAATTCTGGATGAAATAAATAATACAACTTTTTGGATGTTAACATATTTTTTTATATAAATAACTAGGACGTTACTTTCGGCTGCAACTTTGATAATTAAACTTGTCTTAAATTATGGCTGTTTCAATTTCAAGTCTAGGAAATATCCATGCTTCTTTATTGTTTCACTTTTTTAAAAACTTGTCTATTTTTAAAATAAGTCACTCTGTCATGTTATGTGTTATGTATACGGGCAAAACTGTTATTTTATATGTGTTTGACATTTATTGAATTTAATATGATCTTTAGTAAATAAATTTAAAAAAAGTTTTATCCAAAATTCCTAATTTTTAAAATTAAAATATAACTTCATAACACATCCTCCTTTGTTTTATCAACAAACAGTTGAAGATTTTTCCTAAAATGAAACTTCAATTTGTTTCATCAAAATTGATGGTTTTTCCTGAAAATGAAACCTCACTTCTCGAGATCTTGTCTATCCTTGTTAAATAAGGTTTCAGTTAATAACGTGTTAAAATTATGAAAAATACAATATTTTAAAAACCGGTATTTTATTAATTTTGATTTAATGGTACAACAGGTTGAACTAAAATGTACCGGGAGGTTCAACCGACTTGAATAATTTATCTTGTACTTCCATATTAAAACAACTTCAACTTCAACTTTAAAAATAACTCAAAAGTACTTTAATAACTATCACACATAAACAATGATCGAGTCAAATATAAAGTTTATACTTTGTATACGAACTTAATCAATTATAAAAGATGTTAAGAAACCGACTTTGGATTTGCAAGATACAAAATTGGTTATTAGCGAATCGTCGTTTATTGTGTTTACTCGTTTCAATTTTATCTACTAGGTTAAAAGTTGTCTTTAAAAACTATGGGCCGAAAAAAATATAAGAAATCTCTGGAATTAAAACCGGTATTTTTTAAAATACCGATAGTACGATGTTCTAACAAACTGTCCAAAAATACCGAACTTTATATCAGTTTCCTTACCAAAATCCGGTATAACTGGTTAAACCACTGGTACGTACCGGTTTCTAAAACATTGTAAAAATCCAAAAATATCTAATACAAATAAGCTATACATATATGATAAAAAAATTAATGTAAATGCTAATAAATACAGTATTAATTAATTTGGCTAATTCATAATCTGTTCTATAAATTATATCAGGTAACTTAAATGCCATTTAATAAGAATATAATCATCTGCAACCGATCATAATCATTTGCCATTTAATAAGAATATAATCATCTGCAACCGATCATAATCATACATAAATAATGGGAGAATTACCTAAATAGCCCGTGAGATTTTATTTTTCCAAAATAGCCCACCAAATCCAACGTTCTCGTGAGTTTTTGATATACCTCGTGAGTTTTCGTGGACGAATAAAAAGCGGCCATGTGTTTTCTATTTCCACCTACCACGTTATTATTCATTCTAAATATGTCTGAAGCGTGATTTTTGTCATCAAATATAACATGAAGAAAACCAACTGTGACGTGATGTTTCAAGCTGTTTTTATCGGCAACGTGAGTTTTCAAAAAAGATGGTTTTTGTGTTTTTTCTAAATTCATCTCCAAAGATGAATTTCATTTGATTTTCGTCTTTAACACCCTTTAATCTTCAACCTAGTTCTTTCACACCTATTAATCTTCAACCCAGTTACCAAGTGGTCTACTGGACCCCCGCTTCAAAAACCACTACGGTGGTGCGCCGCTAGAGTCTCACGCGCCGCCGTGGTCGTCACGAGTGGGATAGGCTCACACTTCGCACAGACCATTGCAAGGTCCGTGGAGTAATGGGTGTTTCGGGAATTGAATCTTTTTGATGAAAAGAGTGAAATATCAAATGTGGTTTGGAAGAAAATGAGTTCTTTGATAGATGTGAAGCTTAGCCGTGAAGCCATTGATGTTGTGCGATGCAAAAAGAAGCTTTATATAATTAATGGTGGTAAAGAAGGTGTTGTTTATGATGTGAATTCCGATGAGTGGTTGTCGATGCCGGTGGGGATGCGGGGTGGTTGGAGAGGTCCGACGACGGAGATGGATGAGGAGTTGATATATATGGTGGATGAGTTAAAAGGTGTGTTGAGGAAGTATGATGATGTGGTGGATGTATGGGTGGATGTTATGGAGGATGAGATGTTTAAAGGGGCTGAGTATATTGCTGCCGATGGTGGTAGGGTGTGTGTTGTCCGTGGTGGTGGTGGTGGGATTTTGGTGGTGGCGTCTGTAACACCCTTGGCAAACACAACATCGTCCCACTCTTAGGCCATCCCACATCGGCCGTGAACAAGAGAGATCCTTGGTTCATAAGTAAATGTTCTGCCTCTTCAATCACCAACGCGTTTTGGGCTTAGTTGGCTGTGGAGCACATGAAAACTCCACGGTTAAGCGCGCTTAGGTGGAAGTAGTACTAAGATGGGTGACCACCTGGGAAGTCTCTACCCAGGCAACCAAAAACAATGTCGTGAGTTCCCAGATGGGCAACCCATTGAGGACAAAGCGGACAATATTGGTGGTACGAAAGCCTGGGATGTTACAGGTGGTGTCAGACCCACTCCTGTGCCTTTCGGGATGATGAGACACGCCTCATCGAGGACGATGAGTCCAAAGGGGGGTTGTTTGTAACACCCTTTGCAAACACAACATCGTCCCACTCTTAGGCTATCCCACATCGGCTGTGGACAAGAGAGATCTTTGGTTCATAAGTAAATGTCCCGCCTCTTCAATCACCAATGCGTTTTGGGCTTAGTTGGCTGTGGAGCACGTGAAAACTCCACGGTTAAGCACACTTAGGTGGTAGTAGTACTAGGATGGATGACCACCTGGGAAGTCTCTACCCAGGCAACCAAAAACAATGCCGTGAGTTCCCAGATGGGCAACCCATTGAGGACAAAGCGGACAATATTGGTGGTACGAAAGCCTGGGATGTTACAGCGTCGCCGTTGCGGTTGGCTGTTTTGGGTACTCCGGTTGGGCAACAAGTGTTGAGGTTGCATATTTTGCCTAGGATGTGTCCGCCGGAGGTGTGTTAGGAGTCACGTGAAATTAATATATATCATTTGTTTCATTTTTGAATCATTTTGTGTCAAGTTTTTTTTAGATAAAAGAATATTCATTTGTACTTTAGTTTTCGTTGAGGTTAAGGGTTAGATAGATTCATATGGTGATGGTGTCGGTGGCCGGAAAGATGATGAAGGTGATAAATATGATGAAGAAGATGAAGATGTTTTAGGTTTTTTGAAATTTACGAAATTCTTTTGAAATTCATATTTGGAGATGAATTTCAAAAAATCTTTAAAAACCATAAATTTGAATGTGACATTCGTCAAATTCAGATCTCGAATTATATTTGTTTTTGTAAACTTTTAATACGTAAACCCGACTCGACTTTTTTTAGAATCTTATTAAATTATTATATAATATTATTATGGTCCTCGATTTTAAATAAATCGGTGTTTGTCATAATATAGTGTCATTAAGAAGAACATAAGGGGTCCAAACTGATTTTCCTAAAGTTATTATTAGTTTTAAGAACTTTTGAACTCATTTTAAACTTTGATTGAACTTTGAGGGGCCTTTATGTAAATATGTATATATATATATATACATATAGGAAGAATCAACCTTAACCCTATCTTTATATTAAACCACAGCTGCCACCACCTTGAGCCGTTTTCCGGCGACCGGAATAGCTCCGGCGAGAATCCGGCGATGCCAAACACCTCCGGCTACCACCTCGCACTGCATCACCACCATCTCAGCTACCCCCTCAACCCGACACCACCACACCCTTTCCCTCGTTTTTCCGGCGACCGGAAAAACCGAGCCGTGCTCTCCCTCTCCATCAACCGATCGCTAACCCCCCTTTAATTTTCGACAGAAAATCCGGCCACTGTTTGCATCACTGGCAACAGTTCCGGTGGAAGCAGACAGCGGCGCTGGTTCGGAGCAGTAGCTCTCAGCGACGCGGTCGCGTGGATATATTATTTGCTTGATTTCGAGCTCGTATGACCAAGTTATGAGCAAAACAAGAAACGGTTCGTATTCCGGCTGACGGTTCGTATCTCCAGCTGACTGTTTGGTTTTCCGGCGATGGTGAAGGTGATTTCCAGTGGCGAAAACATGTATAAATAGTGGAGTTCAATGAGACGAATGCGGGGATATCTTATTTGCCTTAATCGGAGTTCGTTTGTTATGGTTTCGAGCTATCCGACTATTTTTTTTAAGTATTTTAAAGTTTATAAAACTTATAGAAATTTATATTAAATTTAAATAAACTTTTTCGTATTAAAACCGAACATCATTATAACCTGTTTTCTCGGCTCGACTCGTTAAACTAATTTTATCTATATATATATGTATATAAATGTATAAATATATATTTATATAATGTTTAATAAATACGTTTTAATGAACTAAAAATCGTAATAAATATTAAAAATAGTTTCTAATAAACTTATAAAAACTGACACTTTTATGTTGATCTCGTTTCAAGGTTTTTGTGTTTATGTATGTATATATATGTACATATATATGTATGTAGTTATGTATATATCGTAAATATATAAATAACGAACTCTAACTTATTTAAACCCGACACCATCTTTTGGGTAAAGTTGTTTTTATAAAAGATGTACATTTTCGCATGATAAACGTAAGCCTTAAATCAAAATCTGTAAATTTGGAGCTTTCGGTGGTCAAATCGATCCTGGCCCGTTAAGGGGCATTTTAGTCAATTTTGGAATAATTCGAATACTCTATCTTCTGGTTAGAACTAGCTTTCGGACCAGAAGACTTTTCTGTTCGTCATAATATTTTGAGTGTAGTGGTTTGAGTCCGACTCCAGACTCGCAGTTCAGATTCTGAACAGTACTAGCTCGCTTAAACATTGTTTATTTCATAACTCAAATTCTAGACATCCGTTAGACCTGCTTCCAGCGACTACGTTCTCGCTTTTAATTTTATATTATTCCCTCAAAGTTTCAGGTTTATTTATTTTCTGACCAGTCAGCTCGCTTAACCGCATCCTTAAATTTCTCGTTAACTTTATTATTGCAAGGTGAGTACTTTCATACCCATTTTTCCATCTTTCATTTTGGGGAGACATTTCATACTTATCAAACTAAATGCTTTATTTACTTGAGTCTTAAACCCACAAACGTGATTGTATACTTGACTTGAATAATTGCTCGATTTGGTGTTCTATGCTTATTTGCCTATGTGTTTACAGCTTTTGGATAATGGAACTATAAATTCTATACCATTTGGCAATGGCAAGGTGTCGTTAACGTAATGCAATTAACGATAACTATAAAATCCTAGACTACTTGGCAACCCCTTGTAGCTAGGTGGTGCTAATGTAAGCTTATTAGCAATTGTCAATAAAATCCTAGACTAATTGCCAATAGCTAGGTGTCGCTAACTTGTTTAGCGATAACTATTTTATCCAGGTTTATAGCTCTTATTTATTGTTTTGTATACTAGTTTTGTGGCTTTTCATACCATATACTATTGTTGCTCAAATTTATGAATTGCTCACCAACCTTTGTGTTGACAAACTTTATTTTATGAAATGTTACATGTTAGACTATTGTTGACTCGAGGACTTGATGAAAACGTTACCAAGACTATTAGGATATTAGTAAAACGAACAATATATTTGCTACTTGTATTTAACTTGGTTGTGTGAATGAGATGTGTTGTTTATTGATTTGTTGAACTAAAATGAGTTGAATAAATATTGTCACTTTAAATAGTGTCTTGTGTATTTGTCCAATCACGTTGCACCCCGGCATGTTCCGCCGCCTTTGGTCGGGGTGTGACATTGAAAACTAATGTTGTCGATGAAAACAGCTTGAAACATCACGTTAAAGTTGGTTTTCGTTAGGATATATTTGATGTCAAAAGTAACGTTTCAGACAGATTTGGGATGCAAACTAGCGTGGTAGGTGGGAATGGAAAACACTTGGCAGATTTTGATTGGTCCACGAAAACTCACGAGGAATATCAAAAACTCACAAGGACGTTGGATTTGGTGGGCTATTTTGGGAAAATGAAATCTCACGGGCTATTTGGTCTTTTCTCTCTTATCAAAAGGGCTATTTAGGAATAAATTCATTTGAATTAGTTAATTAGTTAGTTATTTTTTTTGGAACGACCAACGAATGCTCCAAATGACTATTGACAAAGTTCACCACATCGGAATATACTCGTCTTTTGATCCGAGGAAAACCTCCACCCACAGCCAAAGCACGCGAACACTCGCCCAAAGACACGACAATGCGGTGAGACAAAACTCGTTCAGTTCATGAATCCAACCAGTGAACGCCACCTACTCACCTAGTCCCATCATCACCCTGGTGCCGCCGAAACCAAATGATGAGAGCATGAATCGAACCCGAGTCACATGAAACACCAAAGTCTTTTTCTTACAACTCCACCACAAGCTTATTAACAAGCTATACATATATAATAGAAAAAATAATGTAAATTCTAGTAAATATACAATATGAATTATTCTGATTAATTCAGGTTCTAGTGGTAAGATGTCTCCCCTCCTTTTATCAAGATGCATGTTTGATTCTCATTTGGAAAGGTTCAAAGGACATCTTTGTGAAATGATGAATTATGACTTTAATCCTGGGTTCCAACACAATTTAAGGCTAGGTTGCGAATTCCATCCGGTTCCCGTACATCTGAAGTGAGACCGACGGTCGAAAAGCCAACCTTAAATATAGTCCTAAAAAGATAGATTTACACGTGTGATCGTGTATCGTTAAAAAAAATCTACCTCCCTAATCTGTTTTCATAATCTACTGTATAGTCCATCTGTAAGTCTGTAACCAATCATACTCATAAATAAAATAAATATATATTTTAAATTAATGAATCCCTCAATATACATATGCACCCAAAATAATAATAATAATAATAATAATAATAAAATAAAAGGGGAAAGCGAGGAAAAACAGCACCAGTCACGCGCAGATTCCAAATCTTAAAAACCTTCAACGACGGGGAAAAGTCATAATAATAATATTCACATCACATACATACATACATACATACATCACCCAGAAACTCCAAAGAAACTTCTCCCCGATTTCACCCCAAAACCCCCAATTTCACATAATCAACCCTCAATTTCACCCTCGACGGACTATATATATATATATATCCGGCCGTTACAGTACTGATTACGGTTATAACTTGACGAATTAGGGTTAGGTTTTGGATAATTTTGTGGCTCTGATGATGATGGCGAACGTTGGCACGTCTTACGGATGGCAATTCGACGGTGATGATGACGATGACGGCCTTATGGCCGATGACGGTGCCCTCAGTATGGATATGGACTCCTTCATGAGTATCCTTGAGGAGAGGCAACCTGATGATTCTCAGCAGGTAGATTTTGTTATTGATTTCGAGTATCATGTGTTGAATTGTTGATTAGATGTGGCCACATGTGATGTTTGTTTAGGTTTATTGTGTGGATTATGATTTATGTGAAATTGCATGAGGTATTTGACTTTTGTTTGCCATCTAGGGTTAGTGATTTGAATTTTGGGACCAGGTTAATTGAGTTTTTGTTTAGTTAATGTGATGAATAGGGCGCTTTAATGCTGTTGAGTTGGGCATCTATGTTTAACGAATTGATGATTTGATTATTTTTTTTTAATATTGTTGAATAAGTGTTGACTATTTGATATATGTTTTCAGAGTGGATTAGTTGATCCTTCTTTAAGTACTGCACCGTTTAACGAGTCTGCATCAGATGTTGGTCCTAATGAGCACTCTCCAACTCTTTATGGTAACAGTTACTTCTCATGAATGATGAACCAACTTATGTGTTTTGTGAGTATGTATTGTGAATTCTTAGTTACGACTTGGATTTTTTCTTTCAGACCATGCAGAAGGGTCAGCTTCTAGGACTGTTTACTCAAGTGGTTCGTCTGATTGCGGGAAACAAACGATTAATCATGGGGTGACAAAGGTGGAGCCTCAGCCAGATGTCTCATCTGCACACGTGAACTCATGGACCCCTGGTGACTGGTCAATACCAATTCTACCAGGTAACTTTTCTCCTTCGGGACATTATGACAGTAAGAAGGATTTTCGATCGGCTAGTCATTATGATGTCAGGGAACCTAAGTTTGAGAGAGCTACTACAAGTGCGACCTTTGATGGTAATTTTGATCTCAATATGATGGATAACTCTGGGATAACTGATGAAATGTACTCTGATGTTATGTACAACATGAATGATAAATCTTCTATGCCATATGGTATGGATATAAATGGACCGTCTTATTCTGGCCCTCCATCTATGCTATATGATGATGGAACGCTGTTTGAGGATAAATTTGCATCAGCCAGTAATACCTTTTTACCTAGCAGTGAAAGCTCTACTGAAACACATGCTAAATTGTCCAACAATGGAACTCATTATCCTTCTATGTTACCAAGCAAAAGAGAAATTATCTCTATCATGGTTGGGACATCTGATATGGGTACCGAAAGATCATATGATGTTGCTGATCTTTTTACTGACAACAAACCGTTGCCACCATTTTATGGAGCCCAAAATTCTCGTGATTTTGTCAAAATCAGGAACAGCTCAGTCATGCCACCCCAATCGTATATTTTTCCCGGTATAGATTTAATGCCACCAAAAGTTGGCCCGCAAGCATATGTGAAAAATACTACATACATCGATGTTGACGACCCTGATATATGTATTCTGGAAGATTTGAGTGTACCTGCACCTAGAAAACAGTCTCCTGTAGAGGGGAAATCACCTATTACTGTTCCTGTAAGGCCTCCACTTGTTGTTCCTCCAGTTCACACTGGATATAATAATAACGTGAGGGCCAAGGCAAATGATGAACATATTATTTATCGAGCAGCGTTGCAGGTGAGTCTAATATTGAAGGATCATTAGCTGCAGGTTTTTGTTGTTTAGGCATTCTGAATTTGATGAATTTGGATGTTGGTCAACTGCAGGATCTTTCCCAACCAAAGTCAGAGGCTTATGCACCTGAAGGTTCATTGGAGGTTCAACTTTTGAGACATCAGGTTCAGAACTGTGTACAGAATTTTAAAATTTTGAATATACAGTAATAGTTTAAAATGGTTTTTTGTGGATTTCGTATTCTAAATTTTTGAGGTGTTTTGACAGCGAATTGCTTTATCATGGATGGTACAGAAAGAGACTAAAAGCTTGCATTGCTTTGGAGGAATCCTTGCTGATGACCAGGTGGCTTGGCTTTCCTTTATTTATATGTTTGTAACTTTAAGCTTTGCGATTACCATGTTTTAAAGTTATGTCTATGTTGATGGTACATAATATATATTTGGACTGCGGCCCGTTTATTTATGAATGGCTTGATTCTGGTTAATGTCTTATCTTGAATGGGCCAAATGGGTGTAGTTAAAAGCTAATAAGGAAACACGTCATATGGGTCATCCCAAAGTGTTAAGTTAATGCATAAACCTTATAAATCATCATGTTAGTGAACAGATTTTTATTGGTTTTCTTGAAAATATATATGAGACACTAATTGATTCAAGGAGGATTTTAATATTTTAGAAGATGCAGATCAACTGTTTTGACCTGAGCCCATGTTGACCTCTTACCCGACTTTCTTGTTCACTATCTTCTTGTTTTGTATGGTCATTTGCAGGGACTGGGTAAAACAATATCAACAATTTCTCTTATTCTGAAAGAAAGATCTCCATCTTCTAGTGTTAATACTGCTGAAATGAAAAACATAAAGACGGAGACTTTAAATTTGGATGATGATGATGAGGATGATGTGACAGGGGGTAATCAATCCAAACAATCAGATTCTAGTGTGATGGAAAGTAATGCACAAAGTAGGCCAGCTGCAGGGACCCTAGTTGTATGCCCAACTAGTGTTCTTCGTCAATGGAATGATGAGTTGCATAACAAAGTAACCAACAAAGCTAGGCTCTCTGTTTTAGTATATCATGGTCCAAACCGAACCAAGGACCCATGTGAGCTAGCCAAGTATGATGTGGTTCTAACTACTTATGCAATCGTGAGCATGGAGGTCCCAAAACAGCCACTCGTTGATGAAGATGAAGATGAAACAAAAAGGCGTAACGAACTTCATCCCTGTGGGCCCTCATCTGGAAACAAAAGAAAACATTCTTCTAGTAAGTCTTCTAAGAAAAGCAAAAAGGGAATTGACTGTGAGTTGTATGAATCTCTTGCTCGGCCTCTTGCTAAGGTGAGATGGTTTAGGGTGGTACTTGATGAAGCGCAGAGTATTAAGAATCATAGGACACAAGTAGCTAGGGCTTGTTGGGGTCTTAAGGCTAAACGCAGGTGGTGTTTGTCAGGGACTCCTATTCAGAATGCTATTGATGATCTTTATAGCTATTTTAGATTCTTGAAATACGATCCGTATGCTGTTTATAAAACATTCTGCTCAACGATCAAGTCCCCAATTCAAAGGAATCCTGCAACCGGGTACAAGAAGTTACAGGCTGTTTTAAAGACCATTATGCTCCGACGGACCAAAGGTGAGAGATACTTAGTAATTACAGCTGGAAAAATGGTACAGATTGAAATGGGCCGGGTCAGGTTGAAACTGCTCGGGTTTTTTAATGGCCCAGATACAAAATCACAGAAAACCCTTTTTTATTATCTTGAATAAACCGAAAAAAACTTAACCATATTACAAACCATCAACCCATATATGAAGACTCAAAAGGACCCAAACCGAATTAAACTCTAAACTCTTAACAAATAGATACTTTAAACTAACCGATGTTTATCATGACCCATTAAAATAAACCTAAACACATAAATAAACAAACCAAGTAAATAACCCAATTAAATATCTTAACTAATTAAAAAAACCCATAATTATCAAAATACCAGACTGCCTCTGAACTCTTTAAACCCAAATCGGTCCATAAACAAACCTGCTTCTTCTTTGCACCGACTCGTTTCACTCTTCACACAACAAACCTGATTCGTTCCAACAATTGTTTTTTTCCAATAATTAGTTGGACACGATAGAGAAACTATATCTTTACTATAAAAATTACACGTTGGGTGAATTACTGAGTTTCAACCCCTTTAGACTCATTTGGTATGTTAAAATTTTAACATAATCCAAGTGGGAAATTAATCCGTTTGTTGCTTTTATATTTTGTTAAGCTACACTGCTTGATGGAGAACCCGTTATATCTCTGCCCCCTAAGACCATTAATCTGAAGAAAGTGGAATTCACTCCTGAGGAACGCGATTTCTACCACAGGCTGGAGTCTGATTCCCGTGCGCAGTTTGAAGTATGTTTTTGTTTTCTTTTATCTATTGTATATTTCAGTTATCTTTCATGCAAATTTACTAAAATAAAACTTATAATTGTATCAGGAATATGCAGCTGCTGGAACGGTGAAACAAAACTATGTTAACATACTGCTGATGCTTTTACGCCTCAGACAGGCTTGTGATCATCCTCTACTGGTCAAAGGATGCAAGTCAAGTTCTGAGTGGACGTCATCTCTTGATAAGGCCAAACAGCTTCCTCATGAAAAACGAATTAGTCTCCTTAATTGTTTGGAAGCTTCTTTATGCAGCCTTTGCAGTGTATGTTAAATGTTTAAACATCTGAAACAACATTCTTTGCTGATATTTTGTCATTAATATACTTCTAAAATTTCGCAGGATCCACCTGAAGATGCTGTGGTGACACCTTGTGAGCATGTTTTCTGCAACCAGTGCATACTTGAACATCTTTCAACTGATGATAGCCAGTGCCCGTTTTCTAAATGCAAGGCTGTTCTTAACACAGCATCGATATATTCTAAGTTGACACTCAAAAGCTCTATTGTTGATGAAATAACCGAATTTTCTGGTATAGTGAAAGCTGAGATTAATGACCCTAATTCGTCTAGCTGGTCCTCAAATGTTGTAGCTTCTGAGGCACTCGATTCCTCTAAAATTAAGGCAGCGGTTGAGGTTCTAGAATCTATCGTCAAACCCTGTGAAATAGAAACTGATGATAATAGTAATAAAGTCAAAGTTGTTAGAGAGAAAGCAATTGTGTTCTCGCAGTGGACTCGGATGTTGGATTTGCTTGAAGCATGCTTGAATAAATCTTCTATTGATTACAGAAGACTTGATGGAACAATGTCTATTGCAGCACGTGATAAAGCCGTGAAGGATTTCAACACTCTTCCAGAGGTTTGTTTGAACTTTTAACGATATGTTTGTTATTGTCGGAAATTTGTTTAAACAATGTTGTTCTTGTAGGTTACCGTTATGATAATGTCATTAAAAGCAGCAAGTCTTGGATTGAACATGGTTGCTGCTTGCCATGTGCTGCTTTTGGATTTATGGTGGAACCCAACAACTGAAGATCAAGCGGTTGATAGAGCTCATAGGATTGGGCAGACTCGTCCGGTTTCTGTTTTAAGGTTGACTGTTAAAGATACCGTTGAAGATCGCATATTGGCTCTTCAGGTATATATATTTAATCTTTCCATAGTTATCCATATTACCCTTAAAATTTACTGAAATTAGAGGTCTGCGTTTGTGGCTTTTGCAGCAAAAGAAGAGAGAGATGGTGGCTTCTGCATTTGGGGAAGATGAGACAGGAGGCGGCCAGACTCGGCTTACAGTTGATGACTTGAAATACTTGTTTCAAGCTTGATCAAGGTTCATTAATGGATATATTGACTTCCAGTGATGATAATTAACAAAAGCAAGAATTTTTTTTTTCAGTATCTTGGTAGTTGCTCTTTAGAAGGTTTATAGAAAGATTGAATTCTTTTCAAGACTGGTTTTGAGTTTGGGCTCATTGTATAGGATTATATTGGCATACAGCAGGTGAAGATATAGAGGTTTTTGCTTTTGCTTTTATTATGTTTTTATATATTTTCTGCCTTCTACTGACAACAAATTAATTTATTTTTGCTTATATATGAACACATATAAGATTGTATGCGGTGTCTACGGTTTGGTTTGACCAGTTTTAAAGATAGCAAGCAGAACTAATCCAACACAATTTGGCATGCCTGTCAAAACTTTTTGCTTGTGCAAGTCTGGGCCATTTAAATGGCTTTTTATTATTTTCTTCTTTTAAAAGTTTGCAATAGTTTTCTGATAATGTTACCTATTATGTATATATGTACAGCTGTGAAAATAGATAATAGAGGTAAAATAGATGGTTTGGTTTATATGGACAGTTTCAAGTTATAAGTTAACATGCGAATGAATCGGTACACCTGGTTTGCAATTGGTAAACTCTAGACCGGACCAGGTCTATACATACGGCACTGACACATTGTACGCTATATCATACTACCCGAATAACATTAACCTGATAATGACGATGCTCTTGCACAGCAAACTCAATTTCAATAGTTTTCAAATTAATCAAACACAGTTTCAAACAATATCAATACACATTCCCTAACACAAATCAATCAAAACAACAATCAAATTTTCCTTCATTCATCAACACCGTTCATTCAACCACGCGAGAATATCACCACGAACAACCTCAACATTCTCATCCGTCTCCCCAAACAACAACGAATGCATCATCCCATCGTAAATCCTCAAACTCTTATCCTTACTCTTGGCCTTCTCATACAACTCCTTACTCACCGCAGGATCAGTAACCGCATCCGCATCACCATGCAACACAATAAACGGTATCTCCACATCACTCAACCTCCCACTCAAATAATCCGTCACTCGTAACAATTCAGTCACCGTCCCCAACCTCGGCTTCCCCGTATACCTCACCGGATTCATCGCCCCAATCACCCTCTTCTCGGGCACTTTAACCGACTTATCAACCAAATCAGCCGTGGGTACAATCGCTAACCTCGGAGCAAACCTCGACACAAACATTAAAATCTCGGGAACCGGCCACCTGGGTCTAACGTTATCCGAAATCTTACACATGGGTGCAATCAATATCGCGCCGTCAAACATGTCTGGTCTTGTAAAGTGAGTCAACAAACATATAGCTCCACCCATAGATTCACCAAACAGAAACTTAGGAACAGCAACCTTAGACTCAACAGTAACAATAACAGAATCAAAGTATGCTAACAAATCTTCAACAACAAGGTCAACGTTGGGAACAAAGGCTTTGAGACCATCGGATCTGCCGTGGCCTTCCATGTCAGCCGCAAAACATGCGAAGCCGTTGGCGGCTAGGAAGATGGCGGTGGCTTGAAACGTCCAGCTGATGTCGTTGCCGTAGCCGTGGACCATACAGATGATGCCACGTGGCGGGGTGATCAGCGGGGTCCATGATCTGGTGAAGAGAGATAAGCCTCTGGGAGAGTTGAAGAAGGATGAAGTGGAGTTGATGTTGTGGAGTTTGTAATAGTCTTGTTCATCTGGTGTGTTGCCCCAGTAATATTTTCTTTTCTGGATGATATCATCCTTTTGTTCATCCATGGATAATATGATCTCACCTCTGTGATCTCTTTTTATTTTTGTTTTGTTTTTTTTATTATACTGGGCACGATTGCAAAATATAATAAGATGTTAATATTTTATTAATTAAATTGGTATGTTATGTGCGGCACACGTTTGATGACTGACTTGTATTTAACCATGTGGATGTTAGATAAAGCTTCCTTGATGCCAATTGCCAATATTCTTGTGTATTTCTCTTTTATATGTAAGTTTGTTTACTTTTGTTATTGTGAAAATTGGACTTCTTTTACAATCATGCTTAGTAACCTTGGTACGATTTAGTAGTCAGAGGTACCATAATGGAAGTGGAAACACATCATTATGGACTTTATAGCCATGACAGACCCTTAAGTCGTTTTTTTTCTTTTATGAAGTTGAAAATTTTTAAATTTGAATTTTTTTTTGTCATATATCTATATAATAACATATATGGTTTGATCGTATGGGGTCAGTATGTGTTTATATAATAATTCCTCACCTAAATCTTTAAAATTTTGTTGAACTACCTCTTGTGCATAATTTTGAATTGGAAATTTATCGTCATATGCCCATATAGCAATGTTTTTGGTTTGGGTCGAATCATTCGTTATATGTTTAATAATATTCATCACCTAGATCTTCAAATTTTTTTTGAAGTACCTTGTGCAAATAAATTTTAATGTCTATTGAATTTTGATAGGAGATGCCATTTACCTATTTCCCAAAACATTCTCTAAAATTACCTTACCAAGTTTCATTTTGTCTTCTCTAGTTGTAACATTTTCAAGAAGTTACATTTATTTGAAAAATCTTTTGATTTATCATGATCAAGAAGTGATAATCCTTGGTTCACTAATGTTTGGGCGTGAGAAGTTGAAGCACTAATCTAAGTCGGCATTCATACTTATTGCTAGAGATGATGCTTAGTTTGGTTAAGTTTGTTAAGCGTGTTAAACTGCTTGTTTAACTAGTTTTTAAAGTATAGGGGTCATATAGTAATTAATTGAAAGATATGGCAACTGAACAAGCAGGAGACGGTAGTTCGCACAGGTACAAGAGTCATATGCACCTGGTCGAATTGTCGTCTCATGCCTGTTCAATTGTCGATTCTACCTAATTTCATTTGTTTAAATTACTTTATTAGGTTTGATTGATTGGGCTAAGTTAAAACTTAACGGGCTTAATAAATAATAAGTTAATAAACTAAATAGAAAATTGTTAAATGAGTTTAATGGGTTAATTAGTTATTGTTTATTTTTGGGCTTAATTATTGAAATTAACTACTTTACAAAAGGTTTATATTTATAACACTTTAAAATGTTATAAATTTAAAGTTTCTTTGGACTCGGTGTCAAAATTTCATATGATCACTCAGGATTTTATCATGTATATACTAAAATTTATGTGTTTCCATTTTTTCATGGGGTGCATACGAACCCATCCCCAAGCTCTACGTCTACCCCTTGTAAGACATAGAATCAGCCTATCAAGAATCTAAATCCAAATACTTGATCTTAGAACTAAGCTTTATAAAACAAGTGGATTGGGTCACGCTAAAATGAGTTTGGGTCGCGTTAAACTAGATTACAATGTATTAATTTATCTTTATCATATTGGGTTATTAACAAAATGACCTCAGTTTAAAACAGTTTTAAAAAGCATATTATTACTGGTTCATCTGTTATACTTGCTTTTATGTCGATGACAGCATCACCAAAATAGATGGATGTGACGAAGGTGCCGACAATGGCTTGACGAATTGACGATGGTGTCAGCGATGACCAGTAAGTGCTGACGGGGCACACATGCCAATTTGGCTTCTTTTTAAGCTAACAAGTTTCATAAACGTGAGTAGACTAAAGCAAACACTATGTACTCACAACTATATATAAAAAATATATCTCTGGGCATTAGATCATATGTAGTCGAGAGGTCCACGAACCTCCACATTAGACACCACCTGCTGCCTACCTTACGGACCAACCAATTCTTCCACGTATGTGTTGTAACTATGAAACCCATTGGAGATGTTAATGTTATAGCTTTTATGAGATATCATACTGATCTTTTATATAATACGCTTACTAGAATTATACAAAGATAATAGTGTAACTTTAAAGGGAAAACTGATACATTATTGAACGAGAAAACAACACATCGAACTCTCTTTTATATGGAAACTAAATCACTCAAAAAACATAAAAATGGGGTGAAATGATCAAAGGAAAACGAGGTTGTGACCGCGCCTAGTAACTTCATATGGATCAAACATACGACCGTTTTAAGTTGGATCACCCTACTTGTAATTATCAAGTTTCTCCAAATGCGAATTGCTAACTGGATTGTTGTAAGTAAGTTGGCCGATCTACCGTAATATACTAATATAGGATGCACAACTTTGTTAATGTACATATCCTTTTAAGAATTAGACCAAATAATTGAGGTGTAAAGCCACAAAAAGAGGCCGAAGGTCTTAAAACTCTCAATTAAACAATTAGTCTAAGAAGGCCAACTTTTGAAGCCAAATAAATGCTTGAACAAATACCATGTGGGGAACAGGAACAAAACAACTCCATATACTTATAACTTTTGAAAGGTTAGGACGAGAAAACCGCACTTTACTCTTCACACAAATTATACCAATCTAACGTTTGATATATAAAAAAGCAACCCCTTAGTGCTTCTAAGCTTAATTTGGTTAAACAATATAAAAGAAAGAATAAAGTGAAGGAATCTGTTCTAGAAAGAGAGGTGTAAATATATAGACAATGTGGATTGGTCAAAGTATAAAACAGGCAAAGTCTTAAAAGGATAAAGTTGGCTAAAGATAAAGATAAAGGAATTAAAATCTAATTCTTTCGTCCTGATCAAAGACTTGAACAAAGTTTTGAGAAGCGAAAAACCACCCGCGTGCAGAAAAGTTAAAGCTATATATTGTATTGGATCAGTCAAATAAGGTTATCTGATACCACCTTTGGAATTGGAATCGGGTCAAGACCCAACAGTTTCTAGGTCCCAATGTCATTACTTATTAACCAGTATGAGTAAAAAAACGGGCGGGTCGGGTCGGGTCAGGTTGTGTAACATGGCAAATTGCTAGGAATTGCTTTTGTCCCAATTTGCATTTCGTTTTGTGCATGCAACATGCTATTAGTTGGCTTGAGCTTTGAAATTATTGTATACTTATGATTAACTCGGAGATATCAAGAACACAAATATTGATCACAACCGATTTTTGATTGATATTGAAAACGTAAACAGTGAAGAAAAAACAAATAAACATGGGTTTATTTATATATAGACCCAAATCCTTACTCCTATTATGACTCAAATACGAATTTGAAATTCAAACAAAACAAAGGACGAACATGGTTTAAGCTTAAACTCCAAGTAATTAAATTAAACCTTTTAACTCTGATCTCTTTCATAACCACTCTTTGAGTTTACCGGTCTACATATATGGTATTGCTTATAATTTCACACTCCCTCTCAATATCGATTATCGTAATTACCAAAAATTAAACAAAACTTTGTCGGTTTCTCCTAGAGCAGACCCTTCGTTAACACATTTGCCATTATATCATTTGTATGGATGTAAACCAAATCGACCTCACCATTCAACACTTTCTCCCATACGAAGTGGTAGTGCACTTCAGTGTGTCAGGTTCTAGCATGGAATATCAGATTTTCAGCGAGTTGTATCGCGCACTTGTTGTCACAAGTTTAACCTTGTAATCAACCTTTTGATTACCTTCACCCAATAACCACACTAGCCAAACTAATTCTTGCTTTTCCAGCGTTGATGCTCGGTATTCGGCTTCTATTGTCGACAAAAAACCCGTGGGTGGTTGTTTACTACACCATGATGCCGCACTTTCTCCAATAGAGAAGACATAATTTGCTGTCGACCTTCGGTCATTCATATATATAACACGCATAATTCGCAACACATGACCCTTTGAGTTCGACTTTCATCCCTCTCTTGAACTCAACTCATAACACATCATGTTTATAACATATTGGAACACCCATGCAAAAACAATGAGGGCATTTCATTTCTTGCATAAACCGACTCTAAGACCCCAACTGAAAACTCAATATATGGTCTTGTTAAATTTTCATAAATAAGGCTGCCAATAATTTGCCTATACCTGGTTAGATTTTCAAGCCTTTCTACTTATTTCAGTAAAAACATGTGTTCGTATCCATCGCCGTTGTAGCTAGCTTTGAATCAAATAACCCAAACCGTTGTAGTGTCTCGATCATATACCTTTTTTGATGCAAGATTAGCATGTCAGCTCCATACGTTTGTTTTGTCAACGCTTCTTATATGACAAGGATGTTTTCGAATTCGGTGATGCTAGGTTGAGTCGCGTTAGCTGTAATGAAGGTGCAACATTCCAACCTTAAATCATGTATGAGTATCCGTTTCATACGAGTGTCACTAACCCGAAATTAGGGATCAAGCTCTTTTATTTCATGATACAAGTTCTTGATTGTTAATAAATACTGTGAAATCAAAAGATCACCTTGGGAAGCCGCCATCAGTTCATCTTCAACTAGTTGTAATTGTGCATCGTTCTTCTTTGTGAATAAGGTCTCGAGCATGTCCCACGCTTGCTTTGGGCATTCGAGTTCTTGAATATGATCAAATAAAACTTCATCTTCGACCATAGTCTTGATTAGAGATGGCAATGGTTCGGGTTTAGGTATTCCCAAACCCATACCCGGTTATTAAAGTCCGTCCCAAACCCGTTGGGTTTTAATCAGGTAATTACCCGTCAGGTTTTGGGTTTTCCCATCGGGTTTCCTATCGGGTTTTGATAAAATACCCGTCAGGTATACCCGACTCTTTGACAAAATATAATTAATCGATTACAAAGATGGTTACCATAAGGATAAAATATCTCAAATAATTGACATAAACAAGTTTCGACAAATAATAATTTGAAATATAGTGTATATATATAATATAATAAGCTATATCGGATACATCGGGTATATAATCGGGTAAATGGGTTTATGTTATCGGATAATCAGGTATATTAGAAATCCCAAACCCGTAAAAATGTTTAAAACTAATCCCAAACCCGTCCCAAACCCTAATGGGTCGGGTATTACCCGTCCCATCTATGTTGGGTTCAGGGTTTTCCCATTGAGTTCGGGTTTCATTACCATCCTTAGTCTTGATGATGAGCTTCGCACTGGCCGCTTTCACATGCCATTTCACAATACTATCGTTAATATCGTTTGCGATTGTTTTGTCTCAGGACTGTTCGTTATCTGCAAACATCTTGACCATGAAGATACAATTGATGCATGTAGTTCGCAATCTGTAGCTTATATGATTCAATTTCTTGAGTTGTCCTATGTAGTAACTCTGCCATCATTTCGGTTTCTTGAATGATCCTTCGTTGTGATAGGTTTTCTTGAAAATGTCATCAATCGGAATCCATCAATCAGGTGGGAGACTATTACGGGTACAAGCCTATATTGTTTGGATCTGACACCACATGCTAATTGGGAGATATCAAAAACATGAATATTGATCTCAACCAATCAACTCTTTTGATTATTATTGAAAACGAGTTTCAATGAAAAGAAAACAAATAAATTAACACGGGTATATATAGATCCCAAATTTCTACTCCTATGACTCATATACAAATTTAAAATTACAAAAAAAACAAACGTATAAACATAATTTAAACTTAAACTCCATATAGTTAAGCTAAACCCTCTAAGTTTGATCTCCTTTGTAACATTCCATGTGCATATAAAATTTAATCTGTCCAGTAGGGATGCTTTTCGGATAATTTTCTCGGGTTTGGGTTATTCGGATTTGAGCTCAAAGGAAATTGACCCGAGAACCAACCCAAATAAGGTCAATTTATTCGGATTGAACGTGTCAGGTTAATTCAGGTCGGGTTTCGGGTTTAACAAGTTAAAAAAAGTTATTCAACTTCAAGAAGATCATAAATAAATAAAACCATTTTCCAAACCTTGATAAAACCATTTGTGAGCATACGTTTAAATTTCCCCTACACGTTTTTCACCAAGATCCATGCTTTCGGAAATTGTTGAAGATGAAATAAGCTAAATGCCGAATTAAAACAAAACACATAAAACTCTATATTTAACAAAAATGAGGATTACAAGATTAATATAGAATCATCAAGTGACCCACTTGATTTCAAGAAAGATGAATAATGTGTGTGCGAATGGTTATGAAAAGTTGTTAGTTTTCAAAAGCTTTGTTTCACAAAAAGTCGAGTTTTTTAATTATAAAAATGATTTTTATCTTAACCAAACCACACACAAATAGGCAAGTGTACCTGTCGTATATGTAGTATAGTATGGGTAAGAACCAAGTATCGATCACAGACACACTTATTTGATTTTTACTACTAAATTCATTATATTTATTTAAACCAAAAGTAAACGTCATAGCAGTTTTGGTTTGACAAGTAAATTTTATAAAAAATTTAAAAACATAAATAAAAAACATTATTTTTGGATTTTTATAGAGATAATCAAGGATAAAAGTGTATCATCTTGTTTAAAACTCATCTTAACTTGGTTTAACAATCAATTGTTAAACATGTGATGTATGTTTGCTATGGTAATTAAATGTGTGAAACATCATTTTATGTAAGCAAATAGTTTATATTAAATATTTGCAAGGTAACTTATTTTAAAGATGAGACAATCTCTTAAATTACTAAGTGAACTGTCCTTGATATTTTAGTAAAAATAACCTTTGTATTATACTTAAAACAACAATTAAAATTAGTTAAGTTGTAAAGGATTAAATTACCAAGTATTAACTCGCACAACTCTTGGACGATTATAGAACTCATGTAATAATTATTCAAGAGTTGTTTAAAATAGGTTATGTTACACACTCACTTAAGTAATTAAACAATTTTAGTGGATTAACATCAGCAATCCGTTTTCTCAACATTATCTACATTCCCATTTTAAGATGATCAATTACTAATAATACTTCATTTGGTACATGTTCATATTAGGATTTATATATTTTTTAACCAAGCCCTTATTAGAATTGCAGTTCCCCAACTTATCATCAAGCTCGGTACTTGGTGTCTCTTTTAAGTTTATTATCCAAGGCCTCACAAGAGTGGAAGTTCCCGGCTTATCGTCAAGCTCGACACTTGGGGTATCTTTTAAAGGTATTTTAACATTCCTAATCAAGTGATAATTACAACATAACCCTTACTTTTTATAAATCGATCACATGTTCAACCAATATTATTAAACTTTAATTAAGATTCATTATAAACCAAGATGATACTATAGAAATTTAGCAAATACTAAGCATAATGTTATACATCAATGTAATAGATACAAACATGATCAAATTAGAACCATCTAACCAATTTGGATGACTAATCTTTTATTCTAATGACTTCTTCCAAAAGCTTAATCTCCTTAATCTTCAAAGGTTGGATGTATGAGATAATTCCCTTATTAATGGTGGTGAAAGTGAGTGGGTGGAGTGTATCAAGTGTTCCTCCATGTCCATTGAATGTGGTGGATGAGCATTCAATATATAGGTTGATGTGGGCTCTCAACACGACCCGTGTTGAGCTGGGCACGGCCGTGTTGATCGCTTTGTCTTATTGTATTTAATGCTCATTATCAGATGGTACAACAGGAGAGATAACACGACCGTGGTGAGCTTGAAAGTGTCATTTTTTTTTGTCTTTTCTCTTGTACTATCAACATGGGGCCATGTTGAGGGACAACATGGCCATGTTGAGCTTAAGAATCTTCTATTTTGTTTTTTTCTCTTATACTTTCAACATGGGGTGTGTTGGTGTTAACAAGGGCCATATTGTGACTTCTAAATTTTGTATTTTCTTCGTATGTTCTTAACATGTCCAAACCTTGCTTCACCATGGGGTGTGTTGAGTTATTTTTCACTGTTTTTCTTCGTATATCAGCTCATTTATTCTTTAAGGCTATATTTACCCAGAGATAGAATTTATAAACATTAGTTGTTATTTATTCTCATATAATTTCCAATAATACGCCTATTTGGTGATTTTTAGTGCTAAAAAGATGTGTGTGTGTGTGTGTGTGTATATATATATCAATGAATAGAGCTTGATGAGCCAAGATTTCATCAAATCTATTAACCAAAAAGTGAAAAACCAATAGGGATCCAAGCAAAAGACAAAAGATGAAAAATTGAATGAAAAATATACATTTGTTTTTTTAAAGAGGTAACTTAAAAAATTACAAATTCGATTAGGAAGATACTTTGTTGAATATAAATAAGTTTCAATGACGCCACTAAATCAAGGAAAATTGAACATGAATAAATAGGTTTATCATAAGTGGTGATTAAATTTTAGTTTTAAAAGCTCACTTCACCTCAATCACTAAGAAAACCACATAATGTTTGGAGAAGAAAACAAGTAGAACGTTAGTTCGAGTTATTCGGGTCAACCCGAATTTGGAAATTTCAAGATCTCGGGTTCAGGTTGGAACTTTAAATGGGTCGGGTTATTCGGGTCTCGGGTTGCTTTGGTTCGGGTTTGGTAGTCAAGTACGGTTAAAAAACACACCACTATTGTCCAATGTAATATCTGGGCCTCACAAAACTTCCTAGGTATTCATGTTGTCCTCTAATCTATAAGTAGTGCATCCAAAACTTGCGTGGTGGTCTTGACATGAATTGATATATAGGATCGATAAACACAAAATTGATCAAACAGTTATTTCAATTGATAAGAATTTCGTGGGTCCGTTAACTCCTAAATGATACATTGGCATCATTTCTATACATACGACACTTACATACAACTATACTATAATGATACACTTGACCCTTGTACTTTGTTTATATTACACAACTAAACTAAAACATAAATAAAATAAATAACGTAAATCAATAAGTTATGATTGATTATTTTCTCCATTTATTGTATTTGTATTGTATACCTGACTCGTTTAAAATTTTTTATTTTCATGAAAGATTTTTTATTATGATGTTTATCGTTGGTTTGTATTTGTTAAGTTACAATCTCGATTTTAATGCTATATTATTATTATTATTATTGTTGTTGTTGTTGTTGTTGAATCATAAATTATTATTTAATTTCAAGTTATTAACATTATTTTCATATGTGCAAATACTTGAATCTATGCTCATTTCATTGTTTACATGTGTAATCGTTAATTTGACACGTTGAACATATTGTATCTAGATTAATATTTTAACATGTAACATAAATAATTATGGTTATCTTAAATTAATTTTTTTCCTAATTATTTTACTTGTCATATTTTATTAAAATAAAAACATCTTTCTAGCATATTCCAAACACAACTTTCTCTACAGGACTTATTTATTAACCCCGTTTTAATCACAACTATAGACACCCCTCATTTTCATTTTTTTCCTTTGCTCATTCTTCTTCTTCTTCTTTCTCTAATAATAATTCGTCCAATGGAGTTTTTAATTCATATTTTCTTGTGTTTGTTCATCTAAAGATCACAAAATATGCATAAAATTTTGTTCTTGTTCATGTTTTCTTTTCTTTTTTCTTCGTTTATTCTTATTTTCTTATTGTTATAATGGTTCTAAGACAATCACCTAATTATGTTTATGATCCACCTAATCTATAAACTATGGCATATAGGATAGAGGAGACAAATAACATAAGGTTGCGGGATGATCCTTAATGGTCACACCTTAACAAGTTGTTACATTCTTGAAGTTTTTGTTTGTTTTATTTATTTTGACTCAAGAACCATTAGGATTTTGATGATACATGGCCAAAAATATTGTATTTATCATACCATAAGTGGTTCATAGTTTTCTTTATCAAAATCCATTTCAAAGCATCAAAAACATTGTTGTTTACGATGTTTCAGATTTAACTACAGAATAGTTCGACAAAGGTTGAACAATAAATTTGTCATAATAAACTAGAATGATGCAAGGACAAGGCCTATCATTAATTTTACTGAGTAATGGTTCTAACGACTATTTATTTATATTTGTATTCTTTTGTATGGATTCGCAATTGTTATTTTAAAATTAGTGCAAATATTTTTACCCTTTAGGAAGATCGACTATTTTAGCCTATATCGGATCCGAATCTGGACAAACTTTCTATAGCAAAGTTGTTCCTTACATATTAATTTATTTGATTAGATATTTTTATAATTTTTGAGAAGTTATTGATATTTTTAGAAATTTATGCAATCGGTGACAGATTTCTGTCCAAAACTGATTTCGTTTTTCTTGTTTCTTTTTCAACTTCTACTTGTTTTATTTTAATACATATATGTATTATTTGACCTTTATTTATCCAAAAAGTTCTAAAGAAGACTTAATTACTTGGATTTAGGGATTACTTGTTAGGACTCGCCCGAAATTAACCAAAGTCTATAGGCTCAAATTCTATTTGTTCTAGGATCAAAAAGTCTATAGGCTTTTGATCCTTGTTCACTACTTAAACTTCTTTAAGTGGGGTAGTAACACCTAATTTGCATATGCCTTACAACCAAAAATTTTAAGATACTTCAAATTCGGCTTATCGCATTTAAGCGCTTCAAAAGGTGTGCTATTAACTCAAGCTCTGGTCAGAGTTCAGTTTAGGATGTACACATGTCTTACTGCTTCGGCCTAAAAATTCTAAGGCATATTACTTGCCTTTAACATACTCCTTGTAGCATATATGATTGTTCTATTTCATCGTTCTAACATGCCATTTTGTTGTGGGGAGTACGGTGCAATAAGTTCTCTTGCTATTCCATTTTCTTTATAGAAGTTGGAGAAATCATTTGATGTAATTTCTCCACCTCTGCCAATTCTAAACATCTTTATTTTGGTTCATAATTCTATTTCTATCATCAACTAAAATTCTTTAAACGTCTTAAATGATCTTTTGATTCAATAAAGCATACCCACATTTACCTTGTACAGTTGTCGACTAATAAGAATATATAATTCTTGCCTAAATGAGTTGATGGCGAGATACGACCACAGAGATCTCCCGAAACTAAAGCTAATGGTTTAGTTGATCTAGATTCTGCTTGCCTTGGTAATGGAGATCTACTATGCTTTCCAACTAGGCAGGCATCACAGACTTGTGAGGAGTGTAAAATTCTAGGTACGACTTTAACTAAATTCTTCCGTGTCATGCCTTTAATTGTGTTAAAGTTCATATGACAAAGTCGTGCGTGCCATATCCATGCTTTATCTTGAAAATTTGCTAACAGTGAAATGGGTGTACCAATCATCAAATTAATTATGTAAAGTCTATTATTCGAATGTTCGACTTTCATAAGAAGTGATTATATTATTTCATACAAAATTAATTGATAGTATTCCATAATGACTTTACATCCGAATTCTATTAGTTGCCTTAGACTCAAAATATTGCTTTTTAGACAGAGAATGTAATAAAAATGGCTACAACTCTTTGCTCCCTTTTTTATGTTCCAACAATATTGAGCCCATACCTTTTATTTCTACTTATGAACCATCATCAAAATGAGCATTCCCACTGATCTTCTCATCAAATTGAAATGTTCTCGCCATCGGCCATATGGTTGCTAGCACCATTGCCGAGATACCACATACTTTCATCAGTTAATCTATAGTTATTGGGCTTGATATCCTTTTTGTTTAAAAAAACAATATGGGGATCCTTAATCTTCGCGGATTTCCACTAAAAGGGTTGGCTCTTCGTCCTCTTGCACTAGATTGGCCTAATCTTATGCATGATCATTTTGAGGGAAATTTGAAGAATAATCTCCAAGTTTGTTACATTTGTAACATCTAACCCTGCTCGTGTCATCGGTGAACTTTCTTCCTTTATTTTGGTTAGAGTCATTGGACATGAATCTTCCCGCGATGATGATGGTGAAAAACGTCGATGGCCTTCTTTGACTTAATTCATTCCTCGAAAGTTTTAAGTATAACAAACCAAAATATAAGCAAAGGGAAAGTGGAGAATTAAGAAGGTGGGTTTGTCCCACATTGGTGAAAGAAGAAAGTGAAGTTATTCTACATGAATATAAATATGAAAAGAGAATTTGCCCCACATCGATAAGAAGAAAAACTTGTAAGATCTTTATAAGAAATACGATCAGAATGCTATTGATGATCTTTATAGCTATTTTAGATTCTTGAAATACGATCCTTATGCTGTTTATAAAACATTCTGCTCAACGATCAAGTCCCCAATTCAAAGGAATCCTGCAACCGGGTACAAGAAGTTACAGGCTGTTTTAAAGACCATTATGCTCCGACGGACCAAAGGTGAGAGATACTTAGTAATTACAGCTGGAAAAATGGTACAGATTGAAATGGGCAGGGTCAGGTTGAAACTGCTCGGGTTTTTTAATGGCCCAGATACAAAATCACAGAAAACCCTTTTTTATTATCTTGAATAAACCGAAAAAAACTTAACCATATTACAAACCATCAACCCATATATGAAGACTCAAAAGGACCCAAACCGAATTAAACTCTAAACTCTTAACAAATAGATACTTTAAACTAACCGATGTTTATCATGACCCATTAAAATAAACCTAAACACATAAATAAACAAACCAAGTAAAAAACCCAATTAAATATCTTAACTAATTAAAAAAACCCATAATTATCAAAATACCAGACTGCCTCTAAACTCTTTAAACCCAAATCGGTCCATAAACAAACCTGCTTCTTCTTTGCACCGACTCGTTTCACTCTTCACACAACAAACCTGATTCGTTCCAACAATTGTTTTTTTCCAATAATTAGTTGGACACGATAGAGAAACTATATCTTTACTATAAAAATTACACGTTGGGTGAATTACTGAGTTTCAACCCCTTTAGACTCATTTGGTATGTTAAAATTTTAACATAATCCAAGTGGGAAATTAATCCGTTTGTTGCTTTTATATTTTGTTAAGCTACACTGCTTGATGGAGAACCCATTATATCTCTGCCCCCTAAGACCATTAATCTGAAGAAAGTGGAATTCACTCCTGAGGAACGCGATTTCTACCACAGGCTGGAGTCTGATTCCCGTGCGCAGTTTGAAGTATGTTTTTGTTTTCTTTTATCTATTGTATATTTCAGTTATCTTTCATGCAAATTTACTAAAATAAAACTTATAATTGTATCAGGAATATGCAGCTGCTGGAACGGTGAAACAAAACTATGTTAACATACTGCTGATGCTTTTACGCCTCAGACAGGCTTGTGATCATCCTCTACTGGTCAAAGGATGCAAGTCAAGTTCTGAGTGGACGTCATCTCTTGATAAGGCCAAACAGCTTCCTCATGAAAAACGAATTAGTCTCCTTAATTGTTTGGAAGCTTCTTTATGCAGCCTTTGCAGTGTATGTTAAATGTTTAAACATCTGAAACAACATTCTTTGCTGATATTTTGTCATTAATATACTTCTAAAATTTCGCAGGATCCACCTGAAGATGCTGTGGTGACACCTTGTGAGCATGTTTTCTGCAACCAGTGCATACTTGAACATCTTTCAACTGATGATAGCCAGTGCCCGTTTTCTAAATGCAAGGCTGTTCTTAACACAGCATCGATATATTCTAAGTTGACACTCAAAAGCTCTATTGTTGATGAAATAACCGAATTTTCTGGTATAGTGAAAGCTGAGATTAATGACCCTAATTCGTCTAGCTGGTCCTCAAATGTTGTAGCTTCTGAGGCACTCGATTCCTCTAAAATTAAGGCAGCGGTTGAGGTTCTAGAATCTATCGTCAAACCCCGTGAAATAGAAACTGATGATAATAGTAATAAAGTCAAAGTTGTTAGAGAGAAAGCAATTGTGTTCTCGCAGTGGACTCGGATGTTGGATTTGCTTGAAGCATGCTTGAATAAATCTTCTATTGATTACAGAAGACTTGATGGAACAATGTCTATTGCAGCACGTGATAAAGCCGTGAAGGATTTCAACACTCTTCCAGAGGTTTGTTTGAACTTTTAACGATATGTTTGTTATTGTCGGAAATTTGTTTAAACAATGTTGTTCTTGTAGGTTACCGTTATGATAATGTCATTAAAAGCAGCAAGTCTTGGATTGAACATGGTTGCTGCTTGCCATGTGCTGCTTTTGGATTTATGGTGGAACCCAACAACTGAAGATCAAGCGGTTGATAGAGCTCATAGGATTGGGCAGACTCGTCCGGTTTCTGTTTTAAGGTTGACTGTTAAAGATACCGTTGAAGATCGCATATTGGCTCTTCAGGTATATATATTTAATCTTTCCATAGTTATCCATATTACCCTTAAAATTTACTGAAATTAGAGGTCTGCGTTTGTGGCTTTTGCAGCAAAAGAAGAGAGAGATGGTGGCTTCTGCATTTGGGGAAGATGAGACAGGAGGCGGCCAGACTCGGCTTACAGTTGATGACTTGAAATACTTGTTTCAAGCTTGATCAAGGTTCATTAATGGATATATTGACTTCCAGTGATGATAATTAACAAAAGCAAGAATTTTTTTTTTCAGTATCTTGGTAGTTGCTCTTTAGAAGGTTTATAGAAAGATTGAATTCTTTTCAAGACTGGTTTTGAGTTTGGGCTCATTGTATAGGATTATATTGGCATACAGCAGGTGAAGATATAGAGGTTTTTGCTTTTGCTTTTATTATGTTTTTATATATTTTCTGCCTTCTACTGACAACAAATTAATTTATTTTTGCTTATATATGAACACATATAAGATTGTATGCGGTGTCTACGGTTTGGTTTGACCAGTTTTAAAGATAGCAAGCAGAACTAATCCAACACAATTTGGCATGCCTGTCAAAACTTTTTGCTTGTGCAAGTCTGGGCCATTTAAATGGCTTTTTATTATTTTCTTCTTTTAAAAGTTTGCAATAGTTTTCTGATAATGTTACCTATTATGTATATATGTACAGCTGTGAAAATAGATAATAGAGGTAAAATAGATGGTTTGGTTTATATGGACAGTTTCAAGTTATAAGTTAACATGCGAATGAATCGGTACACCTGGTTTGCAATTGGTAAACTCTAGACCGGACCAGGTCTATACATACGGCACTGACACATTGTACGCTATATCATACTACCCGAATAACATTAACCTGATAATGACGATGCTCTTGCACAGCAAACTCAATTTCAATAGTTTTCAAATTAATCAAACACAGTTTCAAACAATATCAATACACATTCCCTAACACAAATCAATCAAAACAACAATCAAATTTTCCTTCATTCATCAACACCGTTCATTCAACCACGCGAGAATATCACCACGAACAACCTCAACATTCTCATCCGTCTCCCCAAACAACAACGAATGCATCATCCCATCGTAAATCCTCAAACTCTTATCCTTACTCTTGGCCTTCTCATACAACTCCTTACTCACCGCAGGATCAGTAACCGCATCCGCATCACCATGCAACACAATAAACGGTATCTCCACATCACTCAACCTCCCACTCAAATAATCCGTCACTCGTAACAATTCAGTCACCGTCCCCAACCTCGGCTTCCCCGTATACCTCACCGGATTCATCGCCCCAATCACCCTCTTCTCGGGCACTTTAACCGACTTATCAACCAAATCAGCCGTGGGTACAATCGCTAACCTCGGAGCAAACCTCGACACAAACATTAAAATCTCGGGAACCGGCCACCTGGGTCTAACGTTATCCGAAATCTTACACATGGGTGCAATCAATATCGCGCCGTCAAACATGTCTGGTCTTGTAAAGTGAGTCAACAAACATATAGCTCCACCCATAGATTCACCAAACAGAAACTTAGGAACAGCAACCTTAGACTCAACAGTAACAATAACAGAATCAAAGTATGCTAACAAATCTTCAACAACAAGGTCAACGTTGGGAACAAAGGCTTTGAGACCATCGGATCTGCCGTGGCCTTCCATGTCAGCCGCAAAACATGCGAAGCCGTTGGCGGCTAGGAAGATGGCGGTGGCTTGAAACGTCCAGCTGATGTCGTTGCCGTAGCCGTGGACCATACAGATGATGCCACGTGGCGGGGTGATCAGCGGGGTCCATGATCTGGTGAAGAGAGATAAGCCTCTGGGAGAGTTGAAGAAGGATGAAGTGGAGTTGATGTTGTGGAGTTTGTAATAGTCTTGTTCATCTGGTGTGTTGCCCCAGTAATATTTTCTTTTCTGGATGATATCATCCTTTTGTTCATCCATGGATAATATGATCTCACCTCTGTGATCTCTTTTTATTTTTGTTTTGTTTTTTTTATTATACTGGGCACGATTGCAAAATATAATAAGATGTTAATATTTTATTAATTAAATTGGTATGTTATGTGCGGCACACGTTTGATGACTGACTTGTATTTAACCATGTGGATGTTAGATAAAGCTTCCTTGATGCCAATTGCCAATATTCTTGTGTATTTCTCTTTTATATGTAAGTTTGTTTACTTTTGTTATTGTGAAAATTGGACTTCTTTTACAATCATGCTTAGTAACCTTGGTACGATTTAGTAGTCAGAGGTACCATAATGGAAGTGGAAACACATCATTATGGACTTTATAGCCATGACAGACCCTTAAGTCGTTTTTTTTCTTTTATGAAGTTGAAAATTTTTAAATTTGAATTTTTTTTTGTCATATATCTATATAATAACATATATGGTTTGATCGTATGGGGTCAGTATGTGTTTATATAATAATTCCTCACCTAAATCTTTAAAATTTTGTTGAACTACCTCTTGTGCATAATTTTGAATTGGAAATTTATCGTCATATGCCCATATAGCAATGTTTTTGGTTTGGGTCGAATCATTCGTTATATGTTTAATAATATTCATCACCTAGATCTTCAAATTTTTTTTGAAGTACCTTGTGCAAATAAATTTTAATGTCTATTGAATTTTGATAGGAGATGCCATTTACCTATTTCCCAAAACATTCTCTAAAATTACCTTACCAAGTTTCATTTTGTCTTCTCTAGTTGTAACATTTTCAAGAAGTTACATTTATTTGAAAAATCTTTTGATTTATCATGATCAAGAAGTGATAATCCTTGGTTCACTAATGTTTGGGCGTGAGAAGTTGAAGCACTAATCTAAGTCGGCATTCATACTTATTGCTAGAGATGATGCTTAGTTTGGTTAAGTTTGTTAAGCGTGTTAAACTGCTTGTTTAACTAGTTTTTAAAGTATAGGGGTCATATAGTAATTAATTGAAAGATATGGCAACTGAACAAGCAGGAGACGGTAGTTCGCACAGGTACAAGAGTCATATGCACCTGGTCGAATTGTCGTCTCATGCCTGTTCAATTGTCGATTCTACCTAATTTCATTTGTTTAAATTACTTTATTAGGTTTGATTGATTGGGCTAAGTTAAAACTTAACGGGCTTAATAAATAATAAGTTAATAAACTAAATAGAAAATTGTTAAATGAGTTTAATGGGTTAATTAGTTATTGTTTATTTTTGGGCTTAATTATTGAAATTAACTACTTTACAAAAGGTTTATATTTATAACACTTTAAAATGTTATAAATTTAAAGTTTCTTTGGACTCGGTGTCAAAATTTCATATGATCACTCAGGATTTTATCATGTATATACTAAAATTTATGTGTTTCCATTTTTTCATGGGGTGCATACGAACCCATCCCCAAGCTCTACGTCTACCCCTTGTAAGACATAGAATCAGCCTATCAAGAATCTAAATCCAAATACTTGATCTTAGAACTAAGCTTTATAAAACAAGTGGATTGGGTCACGCTAAAATGAGTTTGGGTCGCGTTAAACTAGATTACAATGTATTAATTTATCTTTATCATATTGGGTTATTAACAAAATGACCTCAGTTTAAAACAGTTTTAAAAAGCATATTATTACTGGTTCATCTGTTATACTTGCTTTTATGTCGATGACAGCATCACCAAAATAGATGGATGTGACGAAGGTGCCGACAATGGCTTGACGAATTGACGATGGTGTCAGCGATGACCAGTAAGTGCTGACGGGGCACACATGCCAATTTGGCTTCTTTTTAAGCTAACAAGTTTCATAAACGTGAGTAGACTAAAGCAAACACTATGTACTCACAACTATATATAAAAAATATATCTCTGGGCATTAGATCATATGTAGTCGAGAGGTCCACGAACCTCCACATTAGACACCACCTGCTGCCTACCTTACGGACCAACCAATTCTTCCACGTATGTGTTGTAACTATGAAACCCATTGGAGATGTTAATGTTATAGCTTTTATGAGATATCATACTGATCTTTTATATAATACGCTTACTAGAATTATACAAAGATAATAGTGTAACTTTAAAGGGAAAACTGATACATTATTGAACGAGAAAACAACACATCGAACTCTCTTTTATATGGAAACTAAATCACTCAAAAAACATAAAAATGGGGTGAAATGATCAAAGGAAAACGAGGTTGTGACCGCGCCTAGTAACTTCATATGGATCAAACATACGACCGTTTTAAGTTGGATCACCCTACTTGTAATTATCAAGTTTCTCCAAATGCGAATTGCTAACTGGATTGTTGTAAGTTGGCCGATCTACCGTAATATACTAATATAGGATGCACAACTTTGTTAATGTACATATCCTTTTAAGAATTAGACCAAATAATTGAGGTGTAAAGCCACAAAAAGAGGCCGAAGGTCTTAAAACTCTCAATTAAACAATTAGTCTAAGAAGGCCAACTTTTGAAGCCAAATAAATGCTTGAACAAATACCATGTGGGGAACAGGAACAAAACAACTCCATATACTTATAACTTTTGAAAGGTTAGGACGAGAAAACCGCACTTTACTCTTCACACAAATTATACCAATCTAACGTTTGATATATAAAAAAGCAACCCCTTAGTGCTTCTAAGCTTAATTTGGTTAAACAATATAAAAGAAAGAATAAAGTGAAGGAATCTGTTCTAGAAAGAGAGGTGTAAATATATAGACAATGTGGATTGGTCAAAGTATAAAACAGGCAAAGTCTTAAAAGGATAAAGTTGGCTAAAGATAAAGATAAAGGAATTAAAATCTAATTCTTTCGTCCTGATCAAAGACTTGAACAAAGTTTTGAGAAGCGAAAAACCACCCGCGTGCAGAAAAGTTAAAGCTATATATTGTATTGGATCAGTCAAATAAGGTTATCTGATACCACCTTTGGAATTGGAATCGGGTCAAGACCCAACAGTTTCTAGGTCCCAATGTCATTACTTATTAACCAGTATGAGTAAAAAAACGGGTGGGTCGGGTCGGGTCAGGTTGTGTAACATGGCAAATTGCTAGGAATTGCTTTTGTCCCAATTTGCATTTCGTTTTGTGCATGCAACATGCTATTAGTTGGCTTGAGCTTTGAAATTATTGTATACTTATGATTAACTCGGAGATATCAAGAACACAAATATTGATCACAACCGATTTTTGATTGATATTGAAAACGTAAACAGTGAAGAAAAAACAAATAAACATGGGTTTATTTATATATAGACCCAAATCCTTACTCCTATTATGACTCAAATACGAATTTGAAATTCAAACAAAACAAAGGACGAACATGGTTTAAGCTTAAACTCCAAGTAATTAAATTAAACCTTTTAACTCTGATCTCTTTCATAACCACTCTTTGAGTTTACCGGTCTACATATATGGTATTGCTTATAATTTCACACTCCCTCTCAATATCGATTATCGTAATTACCAAAAATTAAACAAAACTTTGTCGGTTTCTCCTAGAGCAGACCCTTCGTTAACACATTTGCCATTATATCATTTGTATGGATGTAAACCAAATCGACCTCACCATTCAACACTTTCTCCCATACGAAGTGGTAGTGCACTTCAGTGTGTCAGGTTCTAGCATGGAATATCAGATTTTCAGCGAGTTGTATCGCGCACTTGTTGTCACAAGTTTAACCTTGTAATCAACCTTTTGATTACCTTCACCCAATAACCACACTAGCCAAACTAATTCTTGCTTTTCCAGCGTTGATGCTCGGTATTCGGCTTCTATTGTCGACAAAAAACCCGTGGGTGGTTGTTTACTACACCATGATGCCGCACTTTCTCCAATAGAGAAGACATAATTTGCTGTCGACCTTCGGTCATTCATATATATAACACGCATAATTCGCAACACATGACCCTTTGAGTTCGACTTTCATCCCTCTCTTGAACTCAACTCCTAACCCATCATGTTTATAACATATTGGAACACCCATGCAAAAACAATGAGGGCATTTCATTTCTTGCATAAACCGACTCTAAGACCCCAACTGAAAACTCAATATATGGTCTTGTTAAATTTTCATAAATAAGGCTGCCAATAATTTGCCTATACCTGGTTAGATTTTCAAGCCTTTCTACTTATTTCAGTAAAAACATGTGTTCGTATCCATCGCCGTTGTAGCTAGCTTTGAATCAAATAACCCAAACCGTTGTAGTGTCTCGATCATATACCTTTTTTGATGCAAGATTAGCATGTCAGCTCCATACGTTTGTTTTGTCAACGCTTCTTATATGACAAGGATGTTTTCGAATTCGGTGATGCTAGGTTGAGTCGCGTTAGCTGTAATGAAGGTGCAACATTCCAACCTTAAATCATGTATGAGTATCCGTTTCATACGAGTGTCACTAACCCGAAATTAGGGATCAAGCTCTTTTATTTCATGATACAAGTTCTTGATTGTTAATAAATACTGTGAAATCAAAAGATCACCTTGGGAAGCCGCCATCAGTTCATCTTCAACTAGTTGTAATTGTGCATCGTTCTTCTTTGTGAATAAGGTCTCGAGCATGTCCCACGCTTGCTTTGGGCATTCGAGTTCTTGAATATGATCAAATAAAACTTCATCTTCGACCATAGTCTTGATTAGAGATGGCAATGGTTCGGGTTTAGGTATTCCCAAACCCATACCCGGTTATTAAAGTCCGTCCCAAACCCGTTGGGTTTTAATCAGGTAATTACCCGTCAGGTTTTGGGTTTTCCCGTCGGGTTTCCTATCGGGTTTTGATAAAATACCCGTCAGGTATACCCGACTCTTTGACAAAATATAATTAATCGATTACAAAGATGGTTACCATAAGGATAAAATATCTCAAATAATTGACATAAACAAGTTTCGACAAATAATAATTTGAAATATAGTGTATATATATAATATAATAAGCAATATCGGATACATCGGGTATATAATCGGGTAAATGGGTTTATGTTATCGGATAATCAGGTATATTAGAAATCCCAAACCCGTAAAAATGTTTAAAACTAATCCCAAACCCGTCCCAAACCCTAATGGGTCGGGTATTACCCGTCCCATCTATGTTGGGTTCAGGGTTTTCCCATTGAGTTCGGGTTTCATTACCATCCATAGTCTTGATGATGAGCTTCGTACTGGCCGCTTTCACATGCCATTTCACAATACTATCGTTAATATCGTTTGCGATTGTTTTGTCTCAGGACTGTTCGTTATCTGCAAACATCTTGACCATGAAGATACAATTGATGCATGTAGTTCGCAATCTGTAGCTTATATGATTCAATTTCTTGAGTTGTCCTATGTAGTAACTCTGCCATCATTTCGGTTTCTTGAATGATCCTTCGTTGTGATAGGTTTTCTTGAAAATGTCATCAATCGGAATCCATCAATCAGGTGGGAGACTATTACGGGTACAAGCCTATATTGTTTGGATCTGACACCACATGCTAATTGGGAGATATCAAAAACATGAATATTGATCTCAACCAATCAACTCTTTTGATTATTATTGAAAACGAGTTTCAATGAAAAGAAAACAAATAAATTAACACGGGTATATATAGATCCCAAATTTCTACTCCTACATGACTCATATACAAATTTAAAATTACAAAAAAAAACAAACGTATAAACATAATTTAAACTTAAACTCCATATAGTTAAGCTAAACCCTCTAAGTTTGATCTCCTCTGTAACATTCCATGTGCATATAAAATTTAATCTGTCCAGTAGGGATGCTTTTCGGATAATTTTCTCGGGTTTGGGTTATTCGGATTTGAGCTCAAAAGAAATTGACCCGAGAACCAACCCAAATAAGGTCAATTTATTCGGATTGAACGTGTCAGGTTAATTCAGGTCGGGTTTCGGGTTTAACAAGTTAAAAAAAGTTATTCAACTTCAAGAAGATCATAAATAAATAAAACCATTTTCCAAACCTTGATAAAACCATTTGTGAGCATACGTTTAAATTTCCCCTACACGTTTTTCACCAAGATCCATGCTTTTGGAAATTGTTGAAGATGAAATAAGCTAAATGCCGAATTAAAACAAAACACATAAAACTCTATATTTAACAAAAATGAGGATTACAAGATTAATATAGAATCATCAAGTGACCCACTTGATTTCAAGAAAGATGAATAATGTGTGTGCGAATGGTTATGAAAAGTTGTTAGTTTTTCAAAAGCTTTGTTTCACAAAAAGTCGAGTTTTTTAATTATAAAAATGATTTTTATCTTAACCAAACCACACACAAATAGGCAAGTGTACCTGTCGTATATGTAGTATAGTATGGGTAAGAACCAAGTATCGATCACAGACATACTTATTTGATTTTTACTACTAAATTCGTTGTATTTATTTAAACCAAAAGTAAACGTCATAGCAGTTTTAGTTTGACAAGTAAATTTTATAAAAAATTTAAAAACATAAATAAAAAACATTATTTTTGGATTTTTATAGAGATAATCAAGGATAAAAGTGTATCATCTTGTTTAAAACTCATCTTAACTTGGTTTAACAATCAATTGTTAAACATGTGATGTATGTTTGCTATGGTAATTAAATGTGAGAAACATCATTTTATGTAAGCAAATAGTTTATATTAAATATTTACAAGGTAACTTATTTTAAAGATGAGACAATCTCTTAAATTACTAAGTGAACTGTCCTTGATATTTTAGTAAAAATAACCTTTGTATTATACTTAAAACAACAATTAAAATTAGTTAAGTTGTAAAGCATTAAATTACCAAGTATTAACTCGCACAACTCTTGGACGATTATAGAACTCATGTAATAATTATTCAAGAGTTGTTTAAAATAGGTTATGTTACACACTCACTTAAGTAATTAAACAATTTTAGTGGATTAACATCAGCAATCCGTTTTCTCAACATTATCTACATTCCCATTTTAAGATGATCAATTACTAATAATACTTCATTTGGTACATGTTCATATTAGGATTTATATATTTTTTAACCAAGCCCTTATTAGAATTGCAGTTCCCCAACTTATCATCAAGCTCGGTACTTGGTGTCTCTTTTTAAGTTTATTATCCAAGGCCTCACAAGAGTGGAAGTTCCCGGCTTATCGTCAAGCTCGACACTTGGGGTATCTTTTAAAGGTATTTTAACATTCCTAATCAAGTGATAACTACAACATAACCCTTACTTTTTATAAATCGACCACATGTTCAACCAATATTATTAAACTTTAATTAAGATTCATTATAAACCAAGATGATACTACAGAAATTTAGCAAATACTAAGCTTAATGTTATACATCAATGTAATAGATACAAACATGATCAAATTAGAACCATCTAACCAATTTGGATGACTAATCTTTTATTCTAATGACTTCTTCCAAAAGCTTAATCTCCTTAATCTTCAAAGGTTGGATGTATGAGATAATTCCCTTATTAATGGTGGTGAAAGTGAGTGGGTGGAGTGTATCAAGTGTTCCTCCATGTCCATTGAATGTGGTGGATGAGCATTCAATATATAGGTTGATGTGGGCTCTCAACACGACCCGTGTTGAGCTGGGCACGGCCGTGTTGATCGCTTTGTCTTATTGTATTTAATGCTCATTATCAGATGGTACAACAGGAGAGATAACACGACCGTGGTGAGCTTGAAAGTGTCATTTTTTTTGTCTTTTCTCTTGTACTATCAACATGGGGCCATGTTGAGGGACAACATGGCCATGTTGAGCTTAAGAATCTTCTATTTTGTTTTTTTCTCTTATACTTTCAACACGGGGTGTGTTGGTGTCAACAAGGGCCATATTGTGACTTCTAAATTTTGTATTTTCTTCGTATGTTCTTAACATGTCCAAACCTTGCTTCACCATGGGGTGTGTTGAGTTATTTTTCACTGTTTTTCTTCGTATATCAGCTCATTTATTCTTTAAGGCTATATTTACCCATAGATAGAATTTATAAACATTAGTGGTTATTTATTCTCATATAATTTCCAATAATACGCCTATTTGGTGATTTTTAGTGCTAAAAAGATGTGTGTGTGTGTGTGTGTGTATATATATATCAATGAATAGAGCTTGATGAGCCAAGATTTCATCAAATCTATTAACCAAAAAGTGAAAAACCAATAGGGATCCAAGCAAAAGACAAAAGATGAAAAATTGAATGAAAAATATACATTTGTTTTTTTAAAGAGGTAACTTAAAAAATTACAAATTCGATTAGGAAGATACTTTGTTGAATATAAATAAGTTTCAATGACGCCACTAAATCAAGGAAAATTGAACATGAATAAATAGGTTTATCATAAGTGGTGATTAAATTTTAGTTTTAAAAGCTCACTTCACCTCAATCACTAAGAAAACCACATAATGTTTGGAGAAGAAAACAAGTAGAACGTTAGTTCGAGTTATTCGGGTCAACCCGAATTTGGAAATTTCAAGATCTCGGGTTCAGGTTGGAACTTTAAATGGGTCGGGTTATTCGGGTCTCGGGTTGCTTTGGTTCGGGTTTGGTAGTCAAGTACGGTTAAAAAACACACCACTATTGTCCAATGTAATATCTGGGCCTCACAAAACTTCCTAGGTATTCATGTTGTCCTCTAATCTATAAGTAGTGCATCCAAAACTTGCGTGGTGGTCTTGACATGAATTGATATATAGGATCGATAAAAACAAAATTGATCAAACAGTTATTTCAATTGATAAGAATTTCGTGGGTCCGTTAACTCCTAAATGATACATTGGCATCGTTTCTATACATACGACACTTACATACAACTATACTATAATGATACACTTGACCCTTGTACTTTGTTTATATTACACAACTAAACTAAAACATAAATAAAATAAATAACGTAAACCAATAAGTTATGATTGATTATTTTCTCCATTTATTGTATTTGTATTGTATACCTGACTCGTTTAAAATTTTTTATTTTCATGAAAGATTTTTTATTATGATGTTTATCGTTGGTTTGTATTTGTTAAGTTACAATCTCGATTTTAATGCTATATTATTATTATTATTATTGTTATTGTTGTTGTTGTTGAATCATAAATTATTATTTAATTTCAAGTTATTAACATTATTTTTATATGTGCAAATACTTGAATCTATGCTCATTTCATTGTTTACATGTATAATCGTTAATTTGACACGTTGAACCTATTGTATCTAGATTAATATTTTAACATGTAACATAAATAATTATGGTTATCTTAAATTAATTTTTTTCCTAATTATTTTACTTGTCATATTTTATTAAAATAAAAACATCTTTCTAGCATATTCCAAACACAACTTTCTCTACAGGACTTATTTATTAACCCCTTTTTAATCACAACTATAGACACCCCTCATTTTCATTTTTTTCCTTTGCTCATTCTTCTTCTTCTTCTTTCTCTAATAATAATTCGTCCAATGGAGTTTTTAATTCATATTTTCTTGTGTTTGTTCATCTAAAGATCACAAAATATGCATAAAATTTTGTTCTTGTTCATGTTTTCTTTTCTTTTTTCTTCGTTTATTCTTATTTTCTTATTGTTATAATGGTTCTAAGACAATCACCTAATTATGTTTATGATCCACCTAATCTATAAACTATGGCATATAGGATAGAGGGGACAAACAACATAAGGTTGCGGGATGATCCTTAATGGTCACACCTTAACAAGTTGTTACATTCTTGAAGTTTTTGTTTGTTTTATTTATTTTGACTCAAGAACCATTAGGATTTTGATGATACATGGCCAAAAATATTGTATTTATCATACCATAAGTGGTTCATAGTTTTCTTTATCAAAATCCATTTCAAAGCATAAAAAACATTGTTGTTTACGATGTTTCAGATTTAACTACAGAATAGTTCGACAAAGGTTGAACAATAAATTTGTCATAATAAACTAGAATGATGCAAGGACAAGGCCTATCATTAATTTTACTGAGTAATGGTTCTAACGACTATTTATTTATATTTGTATTCTTTTGTATGGATTCGCAATTGTTATTTTAAAATTAGTGCAAATATTTTTACCCTTTAGGAAGATCGACTATTTTAGCCTATATCGGATCCGAATCTGGACAAACTTTCTATAGCAAAGTTGTTCCTTACATATTAATTTATTTGATTAGATATTTTTATAATTTTTGAGAAGTTATTGATATTTTTAGAAATTTATGCAATCGGTGACAGATTTCGGTCCAAAACTGATTTCGTTTTTCTTGTTTCTTTTTCAACTTCTACTTGTTTTATTTTAATACATATATGTATTATTTGACCTTTATTTATCCAAAAAGTTCTAAAGAAGACTTAATTACTTGGATTTAGGGATTACTTGTTAGGACTCGCCCGAAATTAACCAAAGTCTATAGGCTCAAATTCTATTTGTTCTAGGATCAAAAAGTCTATAGGCTTTTGATCCTTGTTCACTACTTAAACTTCTTTAAGTGGGGTAGTAACACCTAATTTGCATATGCCTTACAACCAAAAATTTTAAGATACTTCAAATTCGGCTTATCGCATTTAAGCGCTTCAAAAGGTGTGCTATTAACTCAAGCTCTGGTCAGAGTTCAGTTTAGGATGTACACATGTCTTACTGCTTCGGCCTAAAAATTCTAAGGCATATTACTTGCCTTTAACATACTCCTTGTAGCATATATGATTGTTCTATTTCATCGTTCTAACATGCCATTTTGTTGTGGGGAGTACGGTGCAATAAGTTCTCTTGCTATTCCATTTTCTTTATAGAAGTTGAAGAAATCATTTGATGTAATTTCTCCACCTCTGCCAATTCTAAACATCTTTATTTTGGTTCATAATTCTATTTCTATCATCAACTAAAATTCTTTAAACGTCTTAAATGATCTTTTGATTCAATAAAGCATACCCACATTTACCTTGTACAGTTGTCGACTAATAAGAATATATAATTCTTGCCTAAATGAGTTGATGGCGAGATACGACCACAGAGATCTCCCGAAACTAAAGCTAATGGTTTAGTTGATCTAGATTCTGCTTGCCTTGGTAATGGAGATCTACTATGCTTTCCAACTAGGCAGGCATCACAGACTTGTGAGGAGTGTAAAATTCTAGGTACGACTTTAACTAAATTCTTCCGTGTCATGCCTTTAATTGTGTTAAAGTTCATATGACAAAGTCGTGCGTGCCATATCCATGCTTTATCTTGAAAATTTGCTAACAGTGAAATGGGTGTACCAATCATCAAATTAATTATGTAAAGTCTATTATTCGAATGTTCGACTTTCATAAGAAGTGATTATATTATTTCATACAAAATTAATTGATAGTATTCCATAATGACTTTACATCCGAATTCTATTAGTTGCCTTAGACTCAAAATATTGCTTTTTAGACAGAGAATGTAATAAAAATGGCTACAACTCTTTGCTCCCTTTTTTATGTTCCAACAATATTGAGCCCATACCTTTTATTTCTACTTATGAACCATCATCAAAATGAGCATTCCCACTGATCTTCTCATCAAATTGAAATGTTCTCGCCATCGGCCATATGGTTGCTAGCACCATTGCCGAGATACCACATACTTTCATCAGTTAATCTATAGTTATTGGGCTTGATATCCTTTTTGTTTAAAAAAACAATATGGGGATCCTTAATCTTCGCGGATTTCCACTAAAAGGGTTGGCTCTTCGTCCTCTTGCACTAGATTGGCCTAATCTTATGCATGATCATTTTGAGGGAAATTTGAAGAATAATCTCCAAGTTTGTTACATTTGTAACATCTAACCCTGCTCGTGTCATCGGTGAACTTTCTTCCTTTATTTTGGTTAGAGGCATTGGACATGAATCTTCCCGCGATGATGATGGTGAAAAACGTCGATGGCCTTCTTTGTCTTAATTCATTCCTCGAAAGTTTTAAGTATAACAAACCAAAATATAAGCAAAGGGAAAGTGGAGAATTAAGAAGGTGGGTTTGTCCCACATTGGTGAAAGAAGAAAGTGAAGTTATTCTACATGAATATAAATATGAAAAGAGAATTTGCCCCACATCGATAAGAAGAAAAACTTGTAAGATCTTTATAAGAAATACGATCAGAATGCTATTGATGATCTTTATAGCTATTTTAGATTCTTGAAATACGATCCTTATGCTGTTTATAAAACATTCTGCTCAACGATCAAGTCCCCAATTCAAAGGAATCCTGCAACCGGGTACAAGAAGTTACAGGCTGTTTTAAAGACCATTATGCTCCGACGGACCAAAGGTGAGAGATACTTAGTAATTACAGCTGGAAAAATGGTACAGATTGAAATGGGCCGGGTCAGGTTGAAACTGCTCGGGTTTTTTAATGGCCCAGATACAAAATCACAGAAAACCCTTTTTTATTATCTTGAATAAACCGAAAAAAACTTAACCATATTACAAACCATCAACCCATATATGAAGACTCAAAAGGACCCAAACCGAATTAAACTCTAAACTCTTAACAAATAGATACTTTAAACTAACCGATGTTTATCATGACCCATTAAAATAAACCTAAACACATAAATAAACAAACCAAGTAAATAACCCAATTAAATATCTTAACTAATTAAAAAAACCCATAATTATCAAAATACCAGACTGCCTCTGAACTCTTTAAACCCAAATCGGTCCATAAACAAACCTGCTTCTTCTTTGCACCGACTCGTTTCACTCTTCACACAACAAACCTGATTCGTTCCAACAATTGTTTTTTTCCAATAATTAGTTGGACACGATAGAGAAACTATATCTTTACTATAAAAATTACACGTTGGGTGAATTACTGAGTTTCAACCCCTTTAGACTCATTTGGTATGTTAAAATTTTAACATAATCCAAGTGGGAAATTAATCCGTTTGTTGCTTTTATATTTTGTTCGAGTTTAAGCATGTAGGATGCTTATTTCTCTCGAATTTATGCTTTGATACCAACTTGTAAGGCCCTGGTCCCAATGCCCTACATTAGCGTTGGATTTACTCATAAATAAAGTTCTAAATATCAGAGTTAAATAAAACTTTTGGTGGAATATAAAAACATCAAACATATTTTACAAAATCATAACATTCTTGTTTAAAACATTCAAATTGTCTTAAGATAAAACATTATAACTTTCCTTCACTAGATGCTAGTCAACTGAGTCCATGACATGTGTCCTCCTCAAGCCAGCTCCTTCACCCTACTTGCCTACGTGCATACTAAAAGTCAACTACCCTGAGTGAGTTCTAGTTAATCAAGCAACATACAATACATTCATTTATTACATAGTTAACCTGCTTTACTTTCTTTCGTACATACATAAGTATATACCTTCATTCGTACTTTCATACTTTCATACTTTCATTCTTTCAACTTTCATTATTTCTTGTTTAAACTTACTAATACATACATAACTATCTCTACATTTTAAAGAGTCTTTCGCCCTATAACATCTCAGATATTATAAGGGTCTGGTCTCTATCCTCTCAGATGTTTTAAGGGTATGGTCCCTATCCTCTCAGATTTTATAAGGTCCTGGTCCTATCATCTCAGATATTATGAGGGTCTGTTCCCTATCCTCTCAAATGTTATGAGGGTCTGGTCCCTACCTTCCATACATCCATACAACCATACATTCCTTGCCATATAACCAAACATACTTTGCCATACATACATTAGATATCTATATATATTTATACATATAATCATAAACATCTACATATATACTCCTCACCTTTTCTACATTCGTTCACCATTTCAATATCATTCATATATCTTTCATAAGACATTCATATAGCATACACTTAGCATTAAGGTAAGTGTATTAACTATCACATAGGAGTATGCACACAGCCCCGAAAAACATAAAAGAGAAAGGGGCTAGAAGCTCACACGTGTCCTGCTTCTTTCGGAATTGATGTTAACACCTCTCTTCAACTGAGCACGGCTAACTGTGTAACAAGGCACATAAGTTTAACTACTACCCGCGTGCTCTTACCTATCTATTATAGTGTCGGTTTGTCTTTCTAGGCTTTTATCATTTTTAAACATTACCTTTAGTTATTAATTAACTACGTATTCTTGTCTTACATGCCGCATAAGTTCTTGGCGCACAAGTCATTTCAACGTATAAGTCAGCGCATAGGTTATTATGTATAAGTTACTTCTCAACGTATAAGCTAGGCTAGCATATAAGTCATGGTGGCGTATACATCATGTTAGCGCATAAGTCTTGGACGTATATGTTATATGTCCGCATAAGTTATGCGCACGCATGACTTATGCGCCCCGTATAACTTCTACTCCCATACTTATACACTTCATACATATATGTGGCCACACATATGCGCTCCCAAAACTTATACGTGATACATACATATGCGTGGTTCATACATATGCGCTCCTCATATATATATATATATATATATATATATATATATATATATATATATATATATACACGTCCTTACTACATATGCGCCTCTAATCATATACTATCACACATACATATACCTACATGTACACATATACGCTGGTATACATACGCGCCCCCAAACATATGTGCCCATATAACATATACAACGCATATGTTCAGATCTGATTATCATTAACGCGTTTTTTATGGGTTTTTCTTCGATTCCAGCGCCGTTAGCCGCCGCTAACCAACATGATTGGCCGGATTTTGATTGTTTATAACCCAGGTAGCTTCGGGTGGTCCAGATTCAAGCTAAGGTGACCCTTAAGCTAGTTTTTGATTGATTAAACACCCGATTAAAGCTAGATCTAAATTTAAACGGCTCATTCAGCATCCCAGGGCTGCGGTGTCGGGTTCCAAAATGTTGGGTCAGCTGTGAGAAATGATTTCTTCCAAGTTTCATGCAAAACCGACTTCGTTTACCCGTCCTTTCATGAACCGAACACTACTCGTTTTCCCAGAAACAAACCAACTAACCCGTTTACTATCAAGTTCATTACTTTATAAATAATCATGTCCCGTTCTATCATTATACCAACTTTCATGCAAATCCGTACACGAAAAGTAAACCTTTTTAACAAAAACGTACCTTTGAGGTTTATGTTCGAAATCACTCGAATAGACCAAAACCATATCAAACGAATTTGGAATTGAGTGATTCAAGCAGCCACGGAACCGCCTCACCCTGATCTACAAACCCATCAGCTCGCCTTAGCCGGAAATGCCGCTACAGTCTCCGGAAAAGCTGAACAGTGGCCGGAAAATTTCATTTTTATCTGTTACGGTTTTGCTGATAAAAACAGGACTTCTCGACCTCTGATTGAAGATCTGATCTGTGGAAATCTTCATTTCTATTCCTTGAATACTTGGTTAAAATTTTAGGCCGATCCGACGGTTAGATCTCCGGGAATCGTCGTATCTTTGTGGGTTATTTTCTCAAAAATGAGAATTTGATAAAGAATGAGTTTGGAGGCTAGGATGGGTATGAATGAGATGGTGACTACATTTATAAAAAGATGTGAGGGTTTCATGTTTAACTTTTCATCTAATGATACTTATTCCCCTCATACTTTAGATAATTACATTTATCTTACATAATTTAATTAAACTCAATTCCTTTTAAATACCGACGAAACTTAGGATGTTACAATAATAGACAAACAGAAATATAAGATTTTTAGTTTAAGGTATACAATATATTTAGTATGTTGTACCATATTTTGAATCTCCGAATATTTGATTTAATAGACAATTCAAGTAATTAAGGCTATACATTAAAATAATGTTACCAATGTCAATTAAACTAAACTACTTACGTTATAATGAATGCAAAATTAATAGAAATTAATAATCATTTAATAGAACTGATTGTATAGTATTTTAATTTATTTTAAAATTATTTTATTCACATGAAAATTAGAGAAGTGCTAAATTTACATGAATATGTTAAGAATACATCAATATGAAAATTTCATGTTCAGTTAAACTCTATTTTCTTAATAGCATAGATATTAGATAGATATTTAGTTGTGCGAAAAATATACTTTGTAGTAGGTGAATATAAATCGTGAAACGTCAAAGTATAAAAACAGGTTACAATATACTGTAGTAGGCGAATACGAATAGTGAAATGTCAAAGTACAAAAACAGGTTACAAGAATTGTCATTTGAATAATAAGCGACCTAGAAATGCTTTCAACAAAAAACTACAATAAGACATTCAATACTCTTACTTGCCAAACAAGAAATTTCCACACTTCCAGATCCAAAGCTGTTAGTCTTTCTGTTTTGTTAAAATAGTCATTTAATTAAGGATGACTCTTATTTATGCTTTTCTTGTAAAGCACGTAACATTTCTTATTTTGTGTAGATTAATCTTGTAAGAATATTTAATTATATAATATGGGGTATTAATTATGACCTAATCCAAACGAAAGTTTCACCTGATGTTTGAGTTTTTCTCTCCATTAGAAAAATGAATTAAATAATAATTTTATAAATTGTAATTTAGTAGACCGGTGAAATGTAACATAACTTAAAGACGTGTCATTCTTTTTGTAGTGAAGAAACGCCGCAAAAAATATTTGTTAATTGAAATTGGTGTATTGATTTTTATTGGTCTTAACTATTATTTTTAGTCGTTGTTGGTTTCAAGTAATAAATTGGTTGGCAACTGACTGGTAACGGTCCCAACTATTATCATCTTTTCTTCCATCCAACCCTGACTAACTGAGTACTAACTCCGTTAAATATTGCTGACATGACATGCTTATGTGTAAAAAAAAACCTCTTATGCGGAAAAATTACATGGCATTCGTCTCCTTGAATCAATTAACTTCAATAGCATTTGTAGATCCAACTCCTAAAAACTTCAATTGATCTCCTAAACTCCCAAGAAGTTGACATCATATTATGAGGGGGAGAGAGAGAGAGCATGACGAGGAGAAAGATACCGACATAAAGTGAGAGAGTTGCAAGAATTGATTCTCGACGACTACCATAGACCACCGTAACAATAGTGGCAAGAACAACCGGTAGTTGCTGCCATATCTCTGGCACCATTAACGACAATGGGGGTGTTCAGTTGTGATGACCTTGCAAATTGCAGACGGAACCCCAACGGCTAGGGCTCTGCTATGGTATAACGACGGCGGTGACGATTCGACATCCGACAGGAAGTAATGGCATCGCCAAGGACTAATCATACAACAGTAAGTGAATTGATAGGACACAAAGCATTCCAGGGAGCCCGGTTCATGACTCTGGCGATGAGAATGACTTTAAGGCAAACACTAATTTTCAGACGGGTTGACCATGTATTCAAACGAGCACCCGAAAGAGATAGATGAGTGATTTCCATCACTATAGTTCGCCATGTATTTTCAGACGGGTTGACCAACAACGACCAAAAGGTGTTAGTTGAGACCAATAAAAACCAATACACCATTAGAATTGAACAACTTTCTACTTACTTTGCGTGAAATTTTGTATGTGTGCATTTATAATTTAATCTCATTATTATCATAAAGTTTTTCGCGCATGATCATGTATCGGGAAAATACAGAGTCGACCCTGATAATTAACGTGCTCCGGCCAAGCTGGAAAAAATATGTCTCTTAAGCCTTAGCGTGCTAAATAATGTAAAAATATTTTTATACGCTATTAAAGTTATGACAATAAACATAACAATTAGCAAAATCATGGTATTAGAATGAGTTTATGACATACCGAATAGGCTACTAGCTAACTGAGAATTTGTGAAGCTCTCCTAACATTCTTGATAGCAAATTGGTGAATCAACTCTTCGCATTTTATGCTCTCTAATATTCCGTTCTTGATAGCTATTATCGCCAACCCGCTAAATATTTCTTGGGGCATTGTGGATCGTAAACAATATTTTAATAACCAGAATTTCGAAAAACTCCTTTTTGCAAATGCTGACGTGAGTTATGGTGTTCGAAGTCGACTTTGTTGTTATCCCGCTTATTTGTTTCCTTTTTTTATTTATTTAACTTTATTAGTTAATTAAAAGTAATGAGCATTTTTCAATTTTTAATAGGACTATAACTATTTGGGTAATCTAAAAAAAGTGGGCTAAAAATGTGTTTTGAGTATTATATAAAAAGTGAGATTATAAGCGTTCGAGTTTCTATATATATAGCGTTAGGAATTTTTTAAATATTTTGTGCCCTCAAAGAAACGTGCTCCGACTAAACGCCCATATGACTCACCCTTATAGCCGGTCATGAGAAAACATGTATATTACCTTACTTATTTACACACAAACATATCTTAATGGGAAAGATCAAAATACTTTGTTTACTAAACATTATATATATATATATATATATATATATATATATATATATATATATATATATATATATATATATATATATATAAGAGTTTAAATAAAAATAAAGAGTTTCCTAAGAATGATAAGAATCAATAAATTTTTGACATGTGACACTACAGCCTATGGTGAAAGAACAATTCTAGGAAACTATGTCGGTTATAGTGGTAAAAGAGTAATTCTAGGAAACTATGACGGTTTTTGGTAATTTTAAATCTCAACCATTGATTAACATGATCTAATGGCTAAGATTCATTCCTAGTCTTCCTAGGAAACTACTTCTTTTTAGAATAACCCTCCTATATATATATATATATATATAAATATTAAAAAGTAACAATTGTTACTCTCACATTCTGCGCTGTTCATGAAATTATCCAAATAAAGATGCTTAGATTACAACTCTTTATACCACACTTTTAGTACATGTCATGTTTCCACGTGTGTTGTTTTGAAGTCAGACAGAAAAGCAACACATATAATACTCTCTCTCCTTCTTTACACAACCTTTACAGATGAGAGCGTCGACAATGAGGTCATCGTTCACTGCCTCTACTAGAAATCTCTATCGACATGGATGTCTTCCCACGACAGTCGATCATCGCTGTTATTGAGGCTATAAGCACGATCCATGTGACTTTTATTTACATATAAACCCTATATTTGTTATACACTTTTGTCGTCTGTTATTGAGGCTATAAGCACGATCCATGTGACTTTTGTTTACATATAAACCCTATATTTGTTATACACTTTTATCGCATGAGTAGACGTACCGACAAAGGTGCCATTATCGCCATGGAAAACAGTTGATTTCCCCTTTTACCCCAAATATTACATTGAAAGTTTCCTCTGTTGTTTTTTAAGTGGTATACACAACTACGATCGGTTATACCCGACAAAGGTTTTTAGCTGTCGGTTTAAGAAACTGCCTATGCAATTTAATTTGTACATGAAATTTTATATATACAGGGGTGAGTTATTGTACAGTAATTGTTTATCGTACAATACGTAAGCGACACTTCTATGTGTTGATTTTAATTGCACGTGGTGGCGTAAAATGTAAATAACGTAAATCTCTTATCGCGATCTAAATCTTCGATTCAACTAACTCATCGAGCATGATACAAATTGCATATCAAATTAACCGTAATTCAAACCTGAAAATTGGCTAGATACGATCGATTTGAGAAAATTAAAATTAATTTCGGGAAAAATATTCTGAGTGAAACAAATCAATTGAACTTTCAGTTCTTTGTTAGCCGATGTTAATTGAACAGTTACCATATATTTCATGAAATAGCTTACACGTCATTGTCGACGCTGGTAAAAGTTACATGTCACCATTCAATTTCAATTCCATCACATAGTTGTATAAAAAGGACTCATCTTTTGCAAAATAGTTGCAATTTTCAAGGCTTTTGAATTGAATTGTTTCTCTATGGTGTGATTTGTTTATTTGAAAATGATCTCATCCCTTTTCTAAACAACAGAGTGTTCACAAACATGTAGAACACTCACAATTCACTAAAATAATACACTCACACCTAATTCTACAAAAGCTGCATATGACACTCAAATCCAATTGGAACGTTATCTACTTTTCATCATTATCGGATAGTCGCAGTATGTAATTATATTTCCTCATTGTTGTCAAGTAGTCGAAGCATGTAATTATGTTTCGCCAAAGTTACTAAGCCGAACATCTTCAAAGCCGCTTAAGATATAAACAAAACACACTTATTGAAATATTTTTTTGAACGACCAACTAAAATTCGTATTATAAACACATGCCCGAAGGCTCACGATTACAAACACCAAATCGCCAAGACACCATACATTTGTAAACAAAATTAAAACGAGAAGCTCCTCCAATTTTCCCATGAAACGATAAGCTTTCTTGAACGATTCTTCACCCAAAAATAACTAAGAGATTTGACTTCCCCAACAACGCTTGCTAGGTGTATCAACATCCCATTAAACACCACCTCATTTCTCGACTTCCAAATAAACCACATGGTAATGAGACATATCGCGTGATACACTTTCTTTTTATAAGAGGAGAACCCCGAGTATTTATATAAATCTAATAAGTCTCGTGTATAGAACGCGTAAACCGGAGGCGCCCGACACCACGTAGAAATCACATGCCAAACATCTTGCGCAAACCGACATGAATTAAATGTGTGTTCAACGGTCTCCTCCAAGTCCCCACATATTGGGCATATGACTGACCCATAGTTTATATTTCTTCTAGCTAACGCCACCAAAGTTGGAAGCCGCTCAAACCCTGCATGCCAAGCCAAAACCCACAGCTTCTTTGGAAACCAATTATTCCACATGGTGATGTTTATCGATAATATGTACTATATCTCCTCCACCTTATTTTTGATACTCTTGACTGTGAACTCACCACACCCATCTAGGACCCAACTCACTTCGTCCTCCTCACTGTCAAGATTTAAACCCTCACATGTATTTAGTAGCACTCTCAACTTCTCAATTTCCTCCACTGATTCTGAGTTTACTAACCAATCCCACACACCACAAACTTCCCCATCATACATTACCAATGTATCTGCAACCCGGCACGTCTTATCGTTTTCTAACGCATATAACCTCGGGAACCGGACCTAAAATGCTTCCTCCCTAACCCATATATCGACCCAGAACAAGATATTCACACCATTCCTTATTACGTTCCTCAAGATCGACCTAAGGCATATCCCCATACTATCCAAATTAGAATCTAACTTACCAATGCCTCTCCATGGACCTAGTAACGACGGGTTGCATAAGAAATTCAAGTCGTTGCGGTCAACATCAAGATGACGAATGGATGATTTACTATGATTCTGACATCCCCTCCCTAACATCACCACTCTATTTCCATACCCGACTCCGTCTTTTGACTACTGTCACTGTTGCAAACGTTTCTATTTTGTTCGTTAGTTTGTGACACCCTCAGTTTTAGATGGTCGAAATTATCTAACTTTATCTACTATGTGTTTGGTAATTTTTTTTTAAATCTATTAGGTGGTCCTTAATGAGTTTCCCAATGTATGTGTACTATGTTGTTGTACTTTTGTTCAATCCCCTATGTTAAGATTGTATCTTGTTTTTTAATGGTAGTACTACATGTGAATTAAGTTGCGGTTCTCTCTTTAGTTTACTATATTGGCAAATGTGTCAAGGTCTCATCATGTAAATCAATTAATTGACCTATCTACTTTTCCCTCCTACCATATTATCTTGCATTACTTTTCTTGTATTGATTTAACATTTTTATTCTCCCCTCACTGAGTTTGAGTTGTTGTTAAATACCCATCCAAAAAGCACATTACAAAAAACACATTCCACTCGGCTGCCATCAAAAAGCACATTCCAAAACTCAGACTCACCAATATGTATGTTTGCTACTGCCATAAGGTTGCCACCTTACGTACGTCTTGGACCGATTTGAATCCTGGTTGCCATTTTTATTCATGTCCTCATTTGGTATATTATGTTTTTTGTCTGCATAATTATGTAAAACACACTGTATTTTGTATTTTTTTTATTTTTTGTTTTTGTTTTTTTAAACTGCAGGAGAACAAGTGTGGTTATTTTGTTTGGCTAGATCAGCCTATGTGTGACCGTTCAAAGCAAATCATCCCTGGGTTGTTGAAATCAAAATACAATCTTGAAGATGATGTCAAAGTGTTTGCGACGTCAAATACGAAAAAGGGGCATTCTTATTGTTGTTTTAACTTTATTTTTGTTGTTTTTGTTTCTCTTATTTTTAGTTTAGTTTTAGTTCCCTTGGTTGGAGTACTTATATAGTTTAGTTTATGAAAATAGTCATTTTACTAGAATGACTAGTCTGTCCCATCGTTAATTGATGTTGTTATGTTAAAGTAAAGTTTCCTGGTGAACGTGCATCGTACTTTAGTAGGTTAGGGACCCTAGTAGGTTATATTTACTTGATATGTCTTATCTTTATTTGATACTTTTGTATATTAACGAGGTAAATGTGATCATACAAAGAATACCTAATTGAAAACAATATTATCTAACTTCCAAAGTACAAGATAGTACAATACAAGTAATACTAAAACGTTTTTTTCCTTTTTTTTGTAGTTTATTCTTGAATTATATTTTTTAGATATTTATTTTTGAAATAAAAGTTGTCCGCTTTTAGTATACATTAATCTTTGTTTAAACTTTAATGAAAAGACACTTTTATTTTACTTATTGTAAAAAGGCATCCCATATAAAAAAACCTTTATATGAATTTTATCTTTCTACAACTTTCGTTGGATGTCCAATCACTTTTAGATGAATTTTGTTTGTTTGTCAACTCGAGCATGCCACGCTCGATAGAAAGATAACATATGTTAGGAAACATTGTAAAACATATGTTACGTTGGATAACATATGTTATGAAACACTGTAAAACATATGTTACGTTGGATAACATATGTTTTATTATATCTTAACACATATGTTAACATGGATATCACACAATACAATGGGTTACCCATATATTATATGAAAAGGCTTAACATATTGTATATATAAATGCTTTTTTCACAATCAAATAAAGGCTTTCGGTAATGATGACACCTCTTTTTGGCATAACATACGAGTTCATTTCTTCTTGATAAATAAACATACTAGAATTTTAACAAAAACATTTTTGTGTAACCTAAATCGTTTAGTCAACCTACCATACGTTTTGGCTAATCCTCATGTGTTCAACTAAAGCAAGTCTTATCCCCCCCCCCCCACATTTGTTTGACTGCTTTGTTTCATTTTCCACGTGTTAAACCAACTACATTAGGCTACTTAAAATATTATCTTTTGTACTTTTGTACTATAGGCTACTTTAAATATGATCTTCCTTGGAATTCCTTACATGGAGCCACCTAATATCTATTTCCAAAGACACTTTTTGTCCACAATTTACATATTAAACCATAAGATAAAAATATAAGGGCACACAATTACTACCTGTATTGGACAAAAATCAACTAAGGATCAAGTATCCAAATCTGTTATGTGAGGTAAGGTGTTGACTTGATAATTACAAGTGTATAAGCGTGAGATTAATGAACACAAAGGTTTGATCACGAGGGAAAATGCCCTTAACCAAGATGGTCTTACTTCGGTCAAAACTTATCAAGGTAATCTTTGGTAAAATAACTTCGGTCAAGGATTAATAAGATAATCTTTGGTCGAATTACTTTAGTCAATGATCAACAAGGTAACCTTTGGTCGATGAGTATGTGATTATCGTGGTCTCCGGCACAAAAAACCCCCCGACGGTGAAAACTATCACCGTCAATTATATTGATAATAAAAGGTGGTTACAAGTGTTGTGGAGTTGATGATCGAGATTACAAAGTAAGCTAGTGCGTAGAGAGAATTATGTGTTCTGCTCTAGTGTGTGATAGTACATGTGTTTTCTAACTGATCACAATCCCCATTATATATAAAAGATAATAACTCAAGGGAATTATGATTAATAAATACTATTAACTAATAATCCCTAAAAATCCGCCATGTATTCAATATAATCGTAACAGCCACTTTGACCACATGCTCCATCACTCAAGCTGCGAAATAGGTGGTAGACCAGGTCTTCTAGCCGTTACACTTATTAAATATCAGCCTTCATATAAGATACAATCGTTAATAGCATCAAATACTGAGGATCCATGATCCTGACATAGTTCTGGAACTCTTCAGAAGGATAATTAATCTAGACACGTTAATATCTTCTTGACTGCAATTTAGTGGATAGACTGAGTCTTCTAACCGTTATACCTGCTAAATATAAGACCCCACATGAGAACAACCGTTAGTAAATAATAAGTACTGTGGATCCTTGATCCTGACGGGATCTGGAACACACGCTAAGGATAACTGATCCAAAACATATGCCAGGATAACATATCCACAGTGTCAAATTTCTGTGCACTAACAATTGCCCCCAAAATGGCGGTTGTGATAATATCACAGCTGTCATTTTGCCTTTGAATTCAAACTTTCTGCAAAAACATATGAGATTTGACAAGCTAGACATAATTGTCACATATCAATGGAGTTTTCTTGGGAACTTCCCTTTCTGGTTGTATATCATTCTCCCTGCAAATCATGAACAACTAGTAACACCTGATTAACCCGGGTGGATGATCCATTTTTTGAATGGTAAAATCCGAGTTAAGATTTTTGGATAAGTCCAGGTGACTTATATTTAATAATAATCTAAAACTTTTGACTATTCGCTTGTTACTTGTTATTTTGAAAGTTTGTTTGATATAGCTTAAGTCTCATTGAAAGTTTTAAGAAATAATATTCTTTAGTAAAAAGTTTTTAGGATAAAATATCCTTGCAAAAATAAACCAGGATCTTAAATCCTTATAAAAATAGATTGAGAATAATGAATCCTTATATCTATGATGATATAAACTGAAATCAAATAAGCGTAAACCGATAAACAGAAGTCATATCGTAAGGTCTGGTTAGACCTAAGTTACCATAAGTATTGATCCTTTTGCAATACTTATAAATCTGAATTTAAGGATTTTGATTCCATAAGTATTGATCCTTCGGTGATCCTCAGAATCTAATTTATGATACCTGATGCAAATAACTTATGATATTATCTGGGAATAAACCCAATAAACCGGGGACAAGCCCATAAAATAAACTGGGGACAAGCCCGTGCAACTGGGGACAAGCCCGTGTAATCTGGGGACAAGCCCAAAAACTGGGGACAAGCTCAAAACTGGGGACAAGCCCAAATACGGATGTTAACTGGGGAATCGCCCAAACCGGGATTTAGCCCAAACGTGAGATAACGTGAAAACGTTATAAACCTTAGTTAACATGAAAATGTTAGAAACCTTTGTCTTGAGATAACGTGAAAACGTTATAAACCGGTGGTATGGTACGTCTACTATAAATCGTAGGATCCTCCATATAGCCAAAAGCAACGAAATTGTCAGCCACTAAGCGTGTACTGGTCCCGCTGCCCCGGACTATACGTTGGATAGCGTGCGCTCCAGGCGAGAGTGTTGAAACTCTAATTTATAAGAAAGGTGAAAAGCTTTAAACCTTAGAGGATATGACCATCAGGGGTCATATCCAATCGTGGGCTAGGCCAATGAAAATAGCAATGTAACTTAAGCGTGAGGGAGAGGTGGCCAACCTCTTGGACATCTAATGAATCATTATATTCCTGCATGGTTATTCAAAACTTGGAAAAGATAAAGTGTTAAGAATATATTATCCTTAAATTAACAATAATAATTCAAAAGCATAACTGATCAGAAAGATGTTACCGATTTAAGGATCCTCGATCCTCTTTCTGGATAATCTATTCTCTCAAGATAATGGATCCTGATTAGAAAAAATATTTCTTGAGGTGGATGGCATTCCATGCTCTTGGTAACCTGTTGCCTTCCATTGTGAGCAAATGATATGCCCCCTTTTCTGCTTCCGACTCAATTTGATAAGGTCCTTCCCATTTGGGCGCTAGCTTCCCGTCAGCCGGATTTGTTGTGTTTTGGAAGGCTTTCCTCAATACTAGATCTCCTTCTTGAAATCTTCTGATTCTGATATTTTTGTTATATGCCCCAGCTACCCTTTGTTGATAAGCTGGCATCCTGATCTTGGCCAAGTCTCTGAGTTCTTCTATAGTATCCAAGTCTTCAAGAAGGATTTCTTCATTGGCTTCAGGATCATGGATGCTCGTCCTTACTGTAGGAACCACCATTTCTGTGGGAATTACTGCTTCTGATCCAAACACCAAAGAGAAGGGTGTCTAGCCTGTTGCATTTTTAGGTGTAGTTCTATCTGCCCAAAGAACATAAGGAAGTTCTTCAGCCCATTTTCCCTTCTTGGATCCTAGCTTCTTCTTTAGATTGTTGATGATGATCTTGTTTCTAGACTCTGCTTGACCATTGGCTTAAGGATGAACCAGAGTGGAAGTAATCATTTTGATGCCCAACTATCACAAAATTTAGTAGTTCTATTCCCGATAAACTGGGAACCGTTGTCAAAAACAATTTCAAAGGGGATACCAAATCTAGTTATAATATTTCGTTTAATAAAAGATATTACTTCCCTTTCTCGTACTTGTACGAATGCTTCTGCCTCAATCCATTTGGAGAAGTAGTCAGTCATAGCTAGCATAAAGACTTTTCCATCTGGTGCTTTTGGTAGCTTGCCTACAATATCCATACCTCACTTCATGAAAGGCCATGAGGAGAATATAGGATATAGAGGCTCCACTGGTTAATGAAGGATATTCGCGTGTCTTTGACAAGCATCACATTTCCTTGAATACTCCACTGCATCCTTATTCATTGTTGGCCAGAAGTATCTAGTTCTAAGTATTCTGGAAAATAATGCTCTTCCACCTGTGTGATTGCCGCAATCTCCTTCATGAAAATCCTTGAGTACTTCTTGGATCTCAGGATCCTCAATGCATCTCAAATATGGACATGCAAGAGATTTTCTATATACCATATCGTTTAACAAAATATATTGGGATACCTTGAGTTTGAAGGACTTGGGATTTTCTGTGGCTGGAATTTCTCCAGTCTGAATATAGTTCTTGATAGGATGGATCCATGATCCTCAGTTATTTGAGGATAAAAGATCCCAGAGCACGATTTCTTTATCATTCGTTATCTCTCCAACTTGTTGTTCTCCTATTGCTGGTGAGAGAATGTGGATTATTGGGATTTTCAAATCCTCAGGAATCTTCAAAGATGAGGCTAAGTTTGCTAAGGCATCTGCCCCAGCGTTTCCTTCCCTCGGTACCTGTGTAATACTAAATATTTCGAAGGATTTCGATAACTTCTTCACAACATCTAAATATTTCATAAGTTTCTCACCGTTAACAGCATACGAGCCATTAAAGTGGTTAGTTATCAATAAAGAATCTACATAAACTTGAACATACCTGATCCTCATGTTTTTAGCTAATTGCAAACCTGCGATTAAAGCCTCGTACTTTGCTTCGTTGTTTGTTGCTTGGAACTCACAAGCTATGGACTGGGGTAATATGTCCCCCTGTGGCAATTTCAGTAGGATCCCTAATCCTGTTCCTCTCACGTTGGATGCTCCATCAGTGAAGAGTATCCAAGGATCATTGGTCTTTTCCAGTTGTTGTACTTCCAAGTCAGCTTCTTTTTGTAGATCACTAGTGAAATAAGCCACAAAGTCCGCTAGTGCTTGAGACTTGATTGCTGTTCTTGGCTCGTATTGGATATCATATGAACTTAATTTCACAGCCCACTTAGCCATTCTACCTGACAACTTTGGTTTTCTAAGAACATTCTTTACAGGATAGTTAGTTCTTAAAATAATAGGATGAGTTTCAAAATAATGTCTCAATTTAGTAGAAGCCATAATAAGTGCAAGAATTAACTTTTCTAAATGAGAATACCTGGACTCCGCATCTAGAAGACTTTTACTTACATAGTGTACAGGATGTTGTTCACCTTCATGATCCTTTACCAAGACGGAACTCACCGCATTTCCTGAGACAGCAAGATATAGATACAAGGATTCTCCATCCACAGGCTTCATTAGAGCTGGAGCTGAGGATAAGTAATCCTTTAGGGCTGTAAGCGCAGCTTCATGCCTTTCAGTCCATTCAAATTTCTTGTTCTTTCTAAGGATATCATAGAAGTCTTTGCACTTCTCGGAGGATCTTGAGATGAATCTATTCAAAGCCGCTATTCTTCCGGTGAGTCTCTGGACATCTTTGGCATTTGCAGGAGACTTGAGATTGATAATGGCTTCGATTTGCTTCGGGCTTTCTTCAATTCCTCTTTTTGTGACCATATATCCCAGAAACTTCCAGCCTTAACACCAAAGTGGCATTTGGATGGATTCACTTTCATGTTATAGTAGTCTAGGATATTGAATGCTTCCTCAAGGTCCCTGAGGTGATCCTCTGCTTTCTTCGACTTTACCACCATATCATCTATGTATACCTCCATAGTCTTGCCCAATTGGTCCTTGAACATCATGTTGACTAGTCTTTGATACGTCGCTCCTCTTTTGAAATATCTGTCATGTCCGAGTGCTTGAAGGCAAAGGTAGATCTTCTTCGCCCTAAGAAGGATATCATATCCTCCTTAATCTTACTGGGGATACTGGATCCTACGAACACCTTCATCTCTGGATCCTCGGGGTCCAAATATACTTCTTTAAGGTCTTTCTCCCGAGCTTCAAGCACGTTCCTAGGATGTTGTTGTAGTTGCTATGCTATAGTTTGCTTGGCTGCTGGCTTCATTGATGAAGAATAATAGTTCCTAGCCTCCGCTTGGTCACCCACTATCTTCACAACTCCCCAAGGAGTAGGTAGCTTGATGCATTGGTGATAAGTTGAAGCTACAGCCTTCATTCCATGGAGCCAAGGCCTACCTAAAATAACATTGGAACATGAAAGGTTATCTATAACACAAAATTTTTGGTATGAATTTAAACCTTCGATATAAATCGGGAGGTTGATGTCCCCCAATATCTTCTTGGTTTCACCACTGAAACCGACTAGCACCGATGTTCTAGGAATGATTTCTGAATCCGGGATGTTCATCTTCTTGAGGACATCATGTTGGATAATGTTGACCGAGCTGCCACCGTCCACTAGGTTCCTGCGTACATAATGGTTAGAGATAAATAAAGTAATAATCAAACCGCCATGATGAGGGTCCTGAATGTTCAGCTTGTCTTCCTCATCGAAGAAGATTCTCTTGTCTGTTGTTAACGTGTTTGGCACTATTGGATGATCCACGTTATCCATCTTGATCTCCTTGGCGAATCTTTTTGCTGCAGAGAAAGAAGTTCCACATATGTCTGAACCTCCAGAGATGAAATTGACTGCCCCCACATCCAGCTTGTCCTGTTGAGGATCCTGGATCCTTGAATTGAAAAAGATTCTCTGATCAGTCACTCGAGTAGTGGGGATGAGCGGTCTTCTTTCATCGTCCAACTTAAATTCTTCTGCAAGCTCTACTTTTGCAGGACAAGAGGCTCGAAACATGTCGTAATCTCTGGCGACGAAGTTGATTACGTGAGCATCTGGTGGTGGTGGCGTTGCTTTTTATGGAAGGTCTTCAGGATCCTGGATCTTGGATTTTTTCCTTCCCAGGAGTTCTTAAAGTGACCCTTGCTCAGGAGGTATCCAAATTCCCTCCTTAAGCCGATACACTCGTCTGTCATGTGGCCAAAATCTTCGTGGAAGGCGCACCACTTAGACTTGTCTTTGAAGCCGGTCGTCTTCTCATTCTTTCGAGGCCACCTTGCTTTTTCTCCCAGATCCTTCATGGCACAGATCAAGCCATGAGTGTTCACAGAGAAGTAATAGTCGGAGATGCAGGGATAGTCTTCATCGTCGTCTCCTTCTTCAACTGCTCGTACGTTCTAATTGTTGAACTTGGTGTACGGCTTCGAATTGTTGTTCCTGTTCCAGGATCCTTTATTCTTTTCGGGAGTTTCTTGTTTCGTTTGTCCCCCAAGACGATCCTGGATCCTCTTGTCGTCTTCTAACCGTATAAATCTGAGAGCCCTGTTCCTTACTTCATTTAGGTACCTGCAAGGATTCATCACAAGATCTTCATAAAAGGGGGAGCCCCTCTGAAGTCCCATCTTGAAGGCTTCAACAGCCGTAGCCATATCAAGATTAGGGATTTCCAAGGCTTCCCTTCCAAACTTCGTAACATAATCCCTAAGGGATTCATCACTGGTTGGATAACTCGGTATAAGTCACTGGTTAACTTTTCAAATTTCCTGATACATGAAAATTGGCTGTTGAACAAATTAACTAAGTGAGAAAAATAAGTAATTGAAAAGGGAGGAAGACTTAGCAGCCAATTTAATGATGATCATGTCAGTGTGGATCCAAAGCCTTTGCATAGGCAAGCTTCTTTGAGTCTCACCGGAATAAGATTGATCTCCATCCTTTCTCTATATTGTGCCACATGTTCTTCAGGATCAGTGGTCTCGTCGTAAGTCTTCATATTCGGAGTCTGGAACTGCTTTGGGATTTCAACATCACGGATAGGTGGAGCAAATCTGGATAACTTGTGGCTCCCATCTGGTATTTCAGGAATTGGACGGACCACTCCTGGCACGTTGGATATCATATCCTTAAGCTTCTGAAGTTCCCTAGCCATAGCCTGATTGATACTTGTATCCTGCATAGAGCCAAGGTTAGTGTCTGAGGATATGTGATTATAGACGTTACCTCTTGGTTGGTTGAACGTTGGCATCCCAGAAGTGTAGTTAAGATAAGAGGCATCTGCTACAGTAGCAGGTCCATTAGAGGCAATGGTCTGCATGGGGATTATATCTCCTTCATGGACCTTAGAGGATCTTTGATGTTGAATTCCTGAGGATCCTTGATTCTACCAGAAGGATCCTTGAGGTTCGGAGCCGAAGGATCCTTGAGGATACAACCCAGAGGATCCTGGTTGAAGGATGGATGATCCATGTTGAAGGAACGAGGATCCTTGAGTTTGTTGACCCATGGACCCTTGTTGAAGGATAAATGATCCTGGATGAATGAACGAGGATCCTTGAGTTTGTTGACCCATGGACCCCTGTTGAAGGATAGATGATCCTTGCTGAAGGATCGAGGATCCTTGAGTATGTTGAGCCACGGATCCTGGAGTAGTGAAATCCAGCACCCTAGGCATCAAGGGAGTCTGATCCTCCGCTGGCCTCTTTCTTTTCTTGAGATCTTCAATTTCACGTAGGATCATCTGGTTGGTTTTGTTCTGCTGCTCCATGTATACCTTAACCTGTGAAAACATTGCAGAAACATCATTGTTAGATTTGACCACCGAAGTGGCAGCAGTGGCTTTTGAGCTCTGGAAGACTGGAATTTGTATCTTGTTTCCAGCTGCGGTGGTCCTTGGTGCTCCCGTAATTGGAGGAGGCATCGGCGGCAAAGTTCTTGATGAGAGAGAAACCGAAGACGGCATGGTTGATGAAGCGAAGGTTGATTGAGAGGCCATTGAAAGTGATATGGGTATGAAAGGTTGGAAATCGATAGGGAATAATCTGGATTATAGCACCAATTGCCCTACGGTGGGCGCCAAATTGTTTTGGACAAAAATCAACTAAGGATCAAGTATCCAAATCTGTTATGTGAGGTAAGGTGTTGACTTGATAATGACAAGTGTATAGGCGTGAGATTAATGAACACAAAGGTTTGATCACGAGGGAAAATGCCCTTAACCAAGATAGTCTTACTTCGGTCAAAACTTATCAAGGTAATCTTTGGTAAAATAACTTCGGTCAAGGATTAATAAGATAATCTTTGGTCGAATTACTTTAGTCAATGATCAACAAGGTAACCTTTGGTCGATGAGTATTTGATTATCGTGGTCTCCGGCACAAAAAACCCCCGGAAGGTGAAAACTATCACCGTCAATTATATTGATAATAAAAGGTGGTTACAAGTGTTGTGGAGTTGATGATCGAGATTACAAAGTAAGCTAGTGCGTAGAGAGAATTATGTGTTCTGCTCTAGTGTGTGTGATAGTACATGCGTTTTCTAACTGATCACAATCTCCATTATATATAAAAGATAATAACTCAAGGGAATTATGATTAATAAATCATAAGAAGGATAATTAATCCAGACACGTTAATATCTTCTTGACTGCAATTTAGTGGATAGACCGAGTCTTCTAACCGTTATACCTGCTAAATATAAGACGACACATGAGAACAACCGTTAGTAAATAATAAGTACTGTGGATCCTTGATCCTGACGGCATCTGGAACACACGCTAAGGATAACTGATCCAAAACATACGTCAGGATAACATATCCACAGTGTCAAATTTCTGTGCACTAACACTACCTATCACAGTCCCCACCGTCATATTCTAAAACAAAAAATACACCACAAAAACAGAAGTTACATCCGTAACTTCTTTGCCCCAACCCCTTACCCCACTTAAATCATGTTCAGAGACCACAGTACCCTACCCCATACTTAATTAAAGTTTTACAAAACAAAATGTACAAGTTTAATCAAAAGCATACTGAATTCATGGGATCTTTTCACTTACCTCCTGCCTCCATTAGAACTTCTTTCTTCAGAGTGTTTAAGTCAGACAAAAGAATATTTTATAATATTTTTTTCCTTACACTTTTAAGCTGACTTTTTTTCTTCATGCCTTGTCTAGCAAACCCGGCTTCAAAGTTTTCTCTTTCCCCCATGAAAGTCTCCATATGCCTCATCAACACTACTCCACCTTCTGTCGTGTGGCTTGTGATTGCCCACTTTACTTGAATTCTTTCAATCTTACTCCCCCTTATCTCCTCACTCTTTGGGTGATTCCATGATTCCAAATATCTCACAAACATGTCCTTCTAGAAATCCGTTAATAAACTAATTAACATATTTACAATTTTTTGTTTCATTTTACTAAATTAATTATCATATTTACTATCTAATTAAGTAGATTCTTACCAGTTTGTACGCGGTGTCTTTAAATTCGAACTCGTCATTGTCCCGTATTGTTGCCAACGGAAAAATATTTGGAAAGTGGTCAATTGTGACAATTGACGGCTTCTTAAGATTGAACACCACCACAAAATACTCATCGTGTTCCATTACTAGGAAAAAGACCAAGTCTATGTTTTTTAAACTACATATACTCAGGTCTGACCTCATTGAAATGTACACGTTCTGGGCGAACTTTGCGTCTCTCACAATCTTGTCCCATTTCTCTGCCCCTATCAAACCCTCACCCTATTTTCATATCATTATGTATTGTTTAGATTTATAATTTATTAACCAACATAGAATAAATACCTTTAAACAATTACGAACTTACCATCACCTCTGTGTTTAGGAAGTATTTTCTCGGTGTTTTTTGTGTATCCAAAGTTATGTTCTCATTCAATATTGCCGACCACAAGTTCACCACATTCTTGTCTATCCTTTCCTCGTAGTTCAAACTCCTAATCACCTCCACATCCGCTTTCAGTCGTTGAGAATATTATTTTACTACATGTTAATACCTTTTTTCAGTACTTATTTATTTACAACTTATAAAGAACACAATTAAAAAACCCATTTTCTATAATTCATTAACATTGGAGTTAGTAAAACGGACACCACAATAACCCAATCATTATTTTGTAGTAGCTTACCGATTTGTTTCTTCACTGTTTTCGTCCTCAACCATCACGTAGTCTCATATTATATTTTCCAAATTCGTTGTCTTTCTATCAATATCCAATGCCCCACTTATTGTTGTCATTTTTTCAGCTTTCCCTCCAACTATCCCTGCGTTCAATCTCGTCTTCTTTTTCTCCATTTCAGAAACAACTCCGCTCGGATCTATTCCCCTTTTCATTGGCTCAACTACATATAGCACACTTTGTCAACAATATATAACGTATGTTTTTCTTAAAAAATAACATATGAAAATGACTTTTCTAAAGTTTTTTTATAACTGTTTTTTTAATACCTCTCCTTTGTTCATCTTTGACCGGTTGATGCGATGAGCTTCCTACGTCAACATTTGTCTTTGTTGGTGTGGCTACCACACATATACAACACCAAAATTAGGTTGTTTAATACGTTTTCGTTTTCCAGTTGACAGTAAAACGACATTTGAAACATATGGACTTTGTTTTTAATACCTTTTTTTGTTCCTCTGTTACTTTATTTGGCGACGGTGTTTGTAGCTCCACAATTTTCTTTGTTTTTTTTTGTGTGTCTACGACATTTGAAACAAATAGTTACTATCACAGTTTACAATTATTCATTACTACAATATATTTTTCAATACCTATCTTGTCATCCTCTTTTTTTGTTTGAGCCGAATAATTTTTCGGATCATCAGTTTTGTTGCTCTTTTTTGGTGTTGCTGCAACACATAAGGAAGACGTCAAATATGTTTGTAATATCGTTTTAATTTACACTTTTTACGAAATCACTAACTAACAAATAATTCTAATTTATTACCAATCTGTGAAACCCCTAGACTGAAAGACGGTGCATCAGTTCCAAAATCTTCATTTTCTGCAACATTCAAATACATATAACTTGAAATTGTAAATGTAATCAACAACTATGTATTTTTTGGGCTTACCTACTGTCTTTGGTTTGCGGGCGGCTTCCCTTTTTGTTCTTCCTTCGTTAACCCGTTGTTGGTATTCGATTTCATCTTCCGGCAACCTATCATCATCATCCCTAGTACTCTCATCTCTTGTTGTTTTTTCATCCTCATTGACATCCAAATCTTCGACTTCCATGTTGTCCACATCATTTTTTCCACCTGTCACAATTTTTTCATACATACGCAACGTCAATTACTCCTACATATATGTATTGTGAAGTTACATTTTTTTTGCTTTAACACAGATGACTACTTACTTTCATCTTCCGATTTCTCAAAGCTATTCATGTCATCTCTGTTTTCATCTTCACTCAAACCAATTTCTTTGTCTTCTTTATCAACCTCTACATCATCTTTGCTCTTTGTGTCTTCCAATTCTGCCACATCGTTAATCTTCCCTCCCATCTCATCCTCTCCCATCTCATCCTCTTCGCTTTCCTTATACTCCCTTTTTTTCTTCTGCAATAAATTGATTTGACAAAGACTTTATATATCAGTTGACTTATGTTATATGCTAACCTTTTTTTTCAATGTGTTTATTTTTTGTTTTCACAAACCTCCGTCGCTGACATTATCCTCGTCTTGGTCGTTGTCTAAGCTTACTTCTGTTGCGTCTCCTGGATTTCCCTCTTCTTGGACATCTGTTTCCTCCTCATATACTCTTTTTAATTCAAATGTTTTAAAAAACAATATTAATATTGATTTGTAAGCGAATAAATTTTTTTTGTAATATCTTACCTTCACAATTTAGGTCATCCAAAACATTATTAATTAACTTACTGGTATCATCTTCGTCACCATTTGTTCCATCCACTACCTTTACCGTTAATGCACTTCTGTAACGGCTGCAAAGTTTTTCAAATTCCTCCGACTCTATGTTCTTTTCTTCTAGCTTTCTTAACACTTTGTCCATTTGTTTATTTTCACTCTCAAACTCTTCAAGATATTCTTTTGCTTCATTCAACTTAGCTTTTGTTACAAGGATAACAAAAATACAAATTAACATACTTTTTATTTTACAAATAACATATGTTATAAAATTATATCTTCTCACCTGCAAAACTTCTTCGTCGTCACCTTTTTCCTCCTTAATCCATTTCCTTATTTTCTTTTTCTCCCAAACTCCCAATCCTCCTGCTAACCTTTCTTTTCTATCTCTTGATATAAGCAACTCCTTACTCCAAAACTTGATTGGGTTCGTATTCTCATCTGAACAAACTTATTTGAAGTCCATGCTTTCAACATATAAAATTTGTAAAAACAAAACTAACAAGTTACTAGTTTCCTACCAGTTAATGTGTTTATACTTTCAAACATTATTAAATTAACTAAAAAATTACCGTTAAAACTGTCAGTGGCCCGCAGAAGTACTTGCTTACATTACATCTTTTCCATCAAAGCTTACATGTTTTCAAGCATTCCATAATGTAAGAACCACAATCAATTTTCTTGAATCTGTTTTGCTACTTATGTAGTTCAATATTTCCTCTCTACATCTTCCTTGGGTTTTGCAGTCCCCCATGATGCACAAGAACAACATTAAAAAGTCAAGACGAAACATGAATGTATCTTTGTCCTCAGCTTCCCTTATTTTTGCCACAATTTTTGTTGGCGCAACAAGTGGTCCACGATATCTCTCTCTCCATTCTGCCACATTGTTGGTATATTCTTCATGATACTTGAGATTCTCAATTTTCTCACCCTCACATGGTATTCCAAACGATCTCCTTATTGCCTTTTTGGTTACCTTAATACTCCTTGACTCAACCTCAATTGTCGTTTTTTCTGGATCGAACCTGTCTACAACGAAATGTGCTAACTTGGCCGGTATCCCGTCATTATTAAAGGGCATCATTCTCCCAAAACCCATTTTCTTTACTCCTTTCCTTTGATTCTTTCTTAACTCCTTTATGCACATGCATAATTGAGACAGTGATGACCTTGTTCTTATACCGTGCCACTTTTCCTTCTTCTCATCGTCCGTCGTTTCTGCCCTATCTTTTTTACCCTCTCTTTTTAGTTTCCCCAAAAACTTTTGCCTTGACCACTGATCTTGTCACCTATTTTTTAAGTAAGTTTAGTTATTTTTAACAAACATTGTCTACACTTCACAAACTTTTTTTTATTTGATATCTACCAACATATACCTGTTTCCTCCCCGTCTGAGTATTCCCCCTGTGAATCTGTTGCCTCATACTCTGTTAGTATTAACAAGTTCATTAATTTATTTTTAAATTCTGACACATGCTTACAAAATCTATGTTCAACTTCACATGCTACAAGTTACCTATTTTTTTTCTTTACCACCTTGCGTTCCCTCTTTATGCCAAAATCGTGGCTGTCTGAATCTGTTGTTTAAATTAGCAACAAATTAGTATCAAATGTATTCAAACAAAATAATGGGATTTAATTCAACTACAACAGATCTTTATATGTCTTTTCTGATTATCTGTTGTAACCTTTTTTTATCATTCTTTTTGTTTTCTAACCCCAAAACTTTTTGTTTTCTAACTGCTATTCTTTGTTAAACAAAGGCTATCATATTCAAAACGTATGTTTTACTTCATAAATAACATATGTTCTAACTTTATTCTATCAAAACAACCTAATTTTCACCCTCATCAATTTACAATGTAATTATCGAAAACATTTTATACTAGAGAAGATCTTTTATTTTTACCTGAAAACCTATTTTTCTTCAACTTCAGTTTCCCCCTCGCTTAGTATTGCTTCTTGGTTGATTCATTTTTTCGGATCCCTGTTCTTCACTTCCTGGTAAATCTGCTCCTAACGAATAATCCATATTTTATTTACTTCACATATCACATAATATAAAGGTTTACTCATAAGGGATTCTTTACTCATAATATATAACTTATATGTAACATCCCGAATTTTATATTAGTAAATAAAAGAAGTCCATGATTTAAAAACGAGTGTTAATATTTAATTAATATTAAATATAGAAAGAATCATGGACTAGGGTAATTACATGGATTAAGATGGTGGGATGGGCCTTAGGTCCATGGGCTTTAAGGGACATATATACCCCTTAAACCATCCTAAAACCCTAGCTTCCCATTCCATCTTTCCATAATCCCTACAACACCCAAAACACACACACAACCCGAACCAAGATCCAAAGGCGAGGACCCGAGCTTGTTGGTGCTAGATCGTCGTGACGAACCAAAGCAACATCAAAGACCAGCTCGTGTTCGTAGTTCGACTCATTTACGGTACGTTTATATCGAGAACTTATTCGTTTAGGTTTGGATTAGTATAGAAATGATAGATCGGTGTTTGTATGGTAAAAACGAATCCTACAAAACTAAACTTACTGAAAATGGTTAAGATTTGATGGGTTAATCGATTGATAAAAGAACCCGTAACCTATATGCCTAAATCGCACCCCTTAAACATCGATGTTAGGCCGATTTGATGGTTGGGGTTTGTAGGCGCTGGTCAGACGATTCTGTTGATACCTAAATCGAGTAATTTGGTTAAGAAACGAAGATGATTATAGGATTTAAGAACGAACAGTAGCTGCAGCTGGACAACTTCGCTGCAGCTAAGTTTGCCCGATGACAACTTCGCCATATGTTAACGAATTTCAACGAGAATTGTTGTGTTTGATCCGTTTTTACCATTTATATATAGATCTAGGAACACTAAACGAGCCGAACAAGTTTTCGTTATTGAACGTACCTTAAACGAGTCGGTTACACGAACACGATCTAAGCTTGGTGTATGTCTAGCCCGTCAAGATGCTCTAACGTCAACAAGCTCGGGTCTTTTTTTTCGGATCTTGGCTCGGGATATAGGAGGTGTTTGTGTGTGTTTTTGAGAGTGTAAGGAGACTAAGAGATAAGAATGAGAGATTAGGGTTTTAGGGAGGTTTAAGGGGTTTATATACCCTTAAGCCCATGGACCTAAGGCTCATCACCATCCCTTATTCCATCTTTTAAGATCCAAGCCCACACTCTAACATTTTATTTAATCTTGACTAAATATAAACACACCCGTAAGTGAACGAAGTTCCTTTTATTTATCATTATCGAAAGTAGGATATTACATAATGAGTGTAAAAGGGCCTCATTCTCTGAGTACGTTGGTGCACAATCTCAACTGGAAATGACCTTACTTGTGATTATCTGAGTACACTGGTGCACAATCCCAGCTGGAAAGGACCTTACTTGCTCATTTACACTTGTTCATGTAATTATATGATTTTTATGTACTTATATCAAAACTCGTGTGAACTCACCAACTATTCATTTAGTTGACTTTATTTTATATATATGTTACAGGTACAATTATTAGAGGATGAAACGAAGAAGACACTAAAACTTAGGTTATATTAATAAATGGACAAGTTGTTTATTGTTCTTGTATTTCTTGTTACAAACTTGTGTACTTGATGTTTAAATTAATTAATGATAATATTATCACTTAATAGTGTCACATGTGTTTTGAGCAATCTGCACGTCACACTCAGGCATATTCCGCTTTAGCCGGGGTGTTACAAAGATTTTAAAAGAAAACGAAAAAAATAAAGAAAATAACAAAATTACTAAAGCACTCCTGACTTAACGGACAAAATAGACGGGGTTAGAAATGAGTACGGAAATTGCAAATTTTAAAAAATTGAAGTATACATTTGCAATAAATTTAAAATCGGTACTAAAGTTGCGTAATTAAACAAACCAAAAGTACTAAAATGGCAGTTAACTCATTAATTTATAAAACTTTGAGGATGTTAATGATTTCATGATTTAGCATGACGCAACACGGACAGGTTAAATATTTATTTACTTTTATCAATATGAGCTTTTATAAATGTTGTCGGGTTTATAGCTCGCAGTATTTGTATGTTAAGTTGTCGTTTTGTTAACTTCTACATTGAAAGTGGAAATGTTCAAAATTTGGTGTGAGAAAATTAAGCAAATGGAAATGGAATGTTAAGTGTAAACACATAAACGACCAACTAGTTTTCATGTCATGACAATAATATCGATCTTTGTCTCCCTCTCCGTACGGTAGACGTGCACAAAAAAACCGGTTCCGGAACCTAACTGGTGGAACCGAACCGGAACCGTTTCCAGTTCCAACCCGGTTTGGGTATTTTTGTACCCGAAAATTGTACCCGGTTCTCATATTTGTATGTTAGTATCAGTTTCAACCCGGTTCCTACCCGGTTCTTAATTGTAACCGGTTCGGTTCGTACCCGGAAAAACCGGTTCCGGCGGGTTTTTTTTTTGAAGGGTCAAACAAAAGTCAAAGTAGCCGTTGGAACCGGTTCCAACGGTAATATAGCCGTTGGAACCGGTTTTTTAGCCACCAATTAGCCGTTGGAACCGGTTCCAACGGTAATATAGCCGTTGGAACCGGTTTTTGAGAGACAATAGATCCGTTGGAACCGGTTCCAACGGTAATATAGCCGTTGGAACCGGTTTTTGATGCCCAAACCTATATATAACTTGTTTTCCACCACTAATTTCACCACCAAACTCAAAAACAAACTAAAATACTACTCCTTTAGCAAACCCGTTCCGTTACCCGACCATCCAACTAAATATTATTATGGCACCCATCAAAAAAACTAACAAAAAGGCTAAGAAGAGTGTTTTTGTTGCCCCCGTTCCTGTTACGGAGGACCCAAGGGTTGTTACGGTAGTCAACCATAACCGCAACAAAGACATATGGAAGAATTGGGATTTGATTGTGGATGACGAAGGTTATCAAAAGGCTCGTTGCAAACTATGTGGTTCAATATTAAAGCACGATTCCAACTCTACTTTGAGAAAGCACATCGAGAAGCCATATTGCAAGGCGTTGAAAGGGATTGGCGCGACCGATCAAATTGACTTGGGTAAAGATGGTACACTATTTCGTTACAACACGACTCAAGTTCAAGATAGAATGGCAAAGTTCGTTATTCAACGAGGTTTTCCGTTTAACCACTTTGATGATCCGGAGTTGACGTCGTTGATTCGCGAAACTCTACAACCGAGATACACACATGTAAGTCGTACTACCTTAAGACGTCATTGTATCAGGTTGTGGGAGTGTGCTAAAAAAGAGTTAATCGAGTCTTTTCATTCTTTAGAAGCCATGGTTAGTTTAACTACCGATGTTTGGTCGGCACCACACGGGTTGCCCGAATCATACATATGTGTCACCGCTCATTGGGTTGATCCGGTGACATGGCAATTGATGAAACGCACCATCGCTTTGAAAACTTCCCGTTCCCACATACCGCCGAAAAATTGTTTGAATTACTTGATGAAGTTATAGCGACTTACAACTTGAGAAATAAAATATTTTCGATTTCCTTTGACAATGCTTCAAACAATACTAAGGCGGCTGGAAAATTTATCATTAAATATTCACCACCTTGTTTCGGGGATTTTTTTCATGTCCGATGTGTTGCACATATCATCAACTTGGTTGTTCAAATAGGTCTTGACAATGAAAACATTTGTGATGATTTAAAATACTTTAGACTTATGTTACAAGATGTCTTCAAAAGTGGTAAAAGAAGACATCTTGAATATAAGAACTATTGCAAGTCGGTTGAAAGAAGTATTTGGGGCCGAATTGGGACGTTCCAACCCGTTGGAACTCAACTTGTCATATGTTAAAGTGTGCTTTTGCCCAACGCCAAACTTTACAAGCTTTTCATAACAATCTTGTTGAAGAACGCGAGGCCGATATGTTTCCGGAAAGTGTTTGGGTCCAAGTCGGTTATTTGTTGGAGTATCTTGACGTGTTCAAAAAGTCAACAACAAAATTATCGGGAGTCTATTACCCTACTAGTTGTTGGGTTTTGCAAGAATTGTACTATATGTCTTGTGTTTTTAAAAGCTTTGCGGAGAAGAACAAACTCTTCGAAAATATTGTTGCGGTGATGAAAGAAAAGTTCATAAAATATTTTGAAAACATACCGCCGGTCTTTACTTGTGCCGCCGCATTAAACCACTATTGGAATGTTAATGGGGTTGAAACAACGATTGAGGAAATATTCGACAACTTAGGTATGCACGAGATTGACCCGAAGTTGTCGACGGAAGCGAAGGACAAGTTCAACAAAAACCTTCAAGACCTTTATGACCATTATTTTCAAATGTATGGTCCAAGCACGAGATCGTCTTTTGTGAAAAAACAACAACTAGTAGGCCGTGCAATGACCCACTTATAAACTTGATGAATGGGATTCGTGATACGGCGTCTAAGAGGCAAAGAGGAAACACACCAAGTAGCGAACTTGGTCGATATAGTGGAGCAAACTATGTTGAGGGCGCAACGGTCGACGAAATTCGCATTATTGATTTGTTGGCTTGGTGGAAAGGTAAACAAAACGAATTTCCCATTCTATCCGCCATGGCTCGTGATTTGCTTGCCGTACAAGCCTCAACGGTTGCTTCCGAATCGGTTTTTTCTCTTAGTGGGAGGGTGTTATCTATGCGAAGAACAAAACTAACTCCCGAGTCTCTAGAGGTTTGCATTTGCCTAAAGGACCATTTGGATGCGGTGGATCGTGTACAACACAAGGCGAACTTTGAAGACGAAATACCAATAGAGCGTCATATTCATGATGAGGAGGCGGAGGACGGGGTTTCTTCCGATAACGAAGACGAGGGTGAAGACGAGAATGAAGACGAAGAAGAGTTGTAATTATTTGTTTTGGTAAAATTATTTGTAACTTGTTCAACTAATATTTAGTTTTGATTTGTTTTATTATAATTACTTTTGTTACTCATGATAAATTTTTGTTACTTTTTTAATAACGACGAACATTTTATTTATTTAAAAAATAACTATTACAAACATTATTAAAACATAAACGATACTAAACATAACAACTAAAACATAAAAAACAAAGTCCGTCGTTTTAATTCGGGAATACTTATTTTTGGTTTGTAGAGCCGGACGACTCTCCCACTTCCGTTTTTTTAGCATCCAAACTTCTTTTCACTCGACAATACTTATTCGTATGTTTTCGTAATGTCGAGTTGGACCCTGCTTTAAGAAACTTCGAGCAATATTTGCAACGTGCCAACTCATGTGAGTCGGTCATGAGACACAAATCATAATGAACCCAAACATCGGGGCATCTTGTTGTTTCGATCACCATAACAACGTCATCATTAGTTGCCATTTGTTGTCGGTTTAAGGTTAATTGTGGTTTGGAGTGTGTTTTATAGTTTTGGAAGTGGTTTAACAAGTACACAAACAAACCTTGCTATTTAGAGTAAAAAAATAACCTATTTATAGTTAAAAAACCGGTTCCAACGGTCAAAAACGGCTATATAGCCGTTGGAACCGGTTCCTAACGGCTATAATATTTAAATTTCAAAAAAAACCGGTGGAACCGGTTTTTACGTAAAAACCGGTTCCGGTTCATACCCTACCCGGTTCTTAAAAGTTAGCATATCTGGGCATCGGTTCGGGTCGGGAACCGAACCGGTTCTTGATTGGAACCGGTGCCATTTTACAACCCGGTGTGAAAAAACCGGTTTCGAACCGGTTCGGGTTTTCCAGTTGAACCCGATTTGTGCACCTCTACCGTACGGTACTCATTTCACTATCGGTTAACAAAATATATAAATTTATGGATAATATTTGCTTATTAACTTTATATCTTTATATCAATGTTTTAAAAACCAGTTTTAACTTGTATCTGATTTGGTTCAAAAGTAGTACAAGTGGTTGAACCGGGTTATGCCGAGAGGTTTAACCGAGTGTAATAGTTTATCCAATAATTTCATATAAATACAACGTTAACTTAAAAACTAACCCCGAAAGTATGTGATTCCATAATTAACAATAATTCAAAAGTTAATCTATAATAAAAAAAATAATCCAAAAACACTCGATTTTTAAAAAAAGTTTTTTGTAAAATTAAAAATAATCCGAATGCACTCGTTTTATCCGCTAGGTTAAAAGTCATCTTAAAAAATATGGATCGCAAAAAATATAAAAAAAATATGTTTTGCTTTAAATCGCAGTGCCAGTTTAAACCGTTATTCATTAAAGAAAAATAGGCAATTCAATGTTCTAACAAGCCGCTCTATTATATATATATATATATAACCAAAAAAATTTTAACCTTTTTTTTCTTTTGTAAAATCACTAAGTTTTTAATTTATTTGTTGTTCCAACATTTAGGCAATTTTCTAGGTACCGACGTGTCATGCAATATTTTTTGACGTGTATGTGAACTTTGTAATGCGGTTTCTTATGGACGGTAAAGGGGGCATTTTTGAGGCGTTAAAGGGGGGAAACACCGAAGGGGGCGGTAAGGGGTGGGGGCGACCTCATGAATACCGGCGCCATGGGTTTCGTTTTGGTAAAGGGCTTTAAACACAGCGGGACAGTATGAAGAAGGGCTTTGAAGCTCCCGTTTTCTGCGTGACGATGACGTGGAGATTTTAAAGCCCTTCTATAATGAACAACCTAAGTAGTGATGTGCATTTTTTAAATAAAATATTTAATTTTTATTTTTATTTTAAAAAGGTACACAATAGCTTTTTTTAATTTTTATTTTTATTTTAAAAAGGTACACAATAGCTTTTTTTAAGTTAAAACCTAAGTAGTGATGCTCGTTTTTATGGTGCATTTATAAAAACGTACGAAAAATTGTGACCGTTTAAAATTTGTAAGTAGAATTTAGGTTAAAAATGAAATTTAAAAGAATATATGGTTAAAGGTTAAAAGATGAAGGTTGTTACTATTTATTAAAATTACAAAAGGTTAATAAAGTTTTAGGGGCAATATTGTAAATGTTTTTAACATATTTTATATTGGACAATTTTGCCTCAAACTACATGCTAGCTTTATTGTATACATATCATGCTTTGAATGTTCTAAATAACTTAAAAACTTGATATCTTAATTTGATCATAAATGGTATATTATTTATTTATCTATACTATATATAATACATCAAAAAAGGGCAAAGTAGGACATTCTCTCTCTCTCTCTCTCTTTTTGTATTCAGTTGTAATTTTTTTGTTTCTTTATATGTATTCATTTTACGAATTTGTTTTTTGTTTGATTCTGTATCGTAAGAGTCAAATTGATACTGATCAAATTTACGTGGTAATGCTTTGGTTTTACCAACGTAAGGTTTTACCGATTTTTGTTGTTATTTTTTGTTTTAAATATATTCATTTTACAAATTTACTTTTGGTTTAGTCCATTATCATAACGCTCGGGTTTTACCAATGTCTAGGTTTTAAATATGAAATTAAACTCAATTTGGATAACAACCACTAAATCAACACATGGATTCCAAAGTATCGGTTAGTTTTGTTACGACACTAAAGCTAAAAAAATAAATTATTACGAGAAACAATTAAAAAAACATATTTAAAACAAAAATCGATAAAACTAGGGCGTTGTGGAAGCTAATCGACTTGAATTCGACCGGTTTTGGTTAGTTTGTTAAAGTACTTGAACTATATCCAAAAAATAAATATGTCAATTGAACATATTTAAAACAAACAAAACACAACAAAAATCGGTAAAACTAGGACATTGGTTTAACTGGACGTTGCAAGACTATTCGACATGAATTCAACAGTGCTCGTCACGCTAGTGGAAGTAACCAAAAAAATCAATTCGTAAAATGAGCATGTTTAAAAGAAAAACTAACAACAAAAATACGTAAAACATGAACATTGGTAAAACACGAGCATTATAACGATTACTAGACGTGAATTTGGTTGGTATTAGTTAGGTTGTTATGGTACCGGTACGGAAGAAAACAAATTCGTAAATGAATACATTTGAAAAAAAATGCATTTGGAAAAAAAATTAAACAAAGGAAAGGTTCAGGAGGAGTTAATCAACCATTAAAAAATAGGTTGATTGTTAAAAAAATCTATAAAAAATACGATTCAAATGTAGATAACATATAAACTAAATAGAAAAATTAAAAAGATTTTTATATTTTGATTTAAAATTAAAAGATGAATACATTAAATGTAAACGAATTTAATAAATAGTTTTCAGTAAATATTAAAATGATAAATAGTTAACAACACTAGTTTAATAAAAAAAACTCTTCTTTTAAAATTAAACATTATAATCAGACGTTCACGTTGTACAAGAGCATGGGAAAAAAGGAATACTAAATTGGATAATACTAAAAAGAAAAACAGTAGCTAGGTTATTTTATTTTTTTCGAAAATGAAAACTCATAATACCTATAACATTATTAACTGAATTTTTATAATTATTTTATGCACCGTGTTTGAAGGTTCTTAACACTTTTGTAATGCCAAAAGAGTCAAAACATTCAAAACCTTTTACTCTTACTATAATATTTTCAACGTCCAAGTACGTATGTATGAGTTGTCTTCGAAAATTCAAGATTCAAGATTTGATTAGTTCTTGCTAAGAAAAAAACTTGGAAATTACTTAAAATCTATAAATACCCCATGTATTCCCCACGTAAACATCGAAGAAATTAAAACACACACAAAGCTATAACTCTAAAAAGCACAAACTCTTTAATAAACTCACTTTTCCATCCCCATGCAAAAATCAATTTCTTCAGCCAAACATGTCCACCGCAACCTCCTCCAATACTGCAAACCGCCATCGCAGCCACCATGTCCATCGCAAATCCCTAATGCCGTCCTCTTGCCATCGCACACACCATGCGATATTTTCATCAACCACCGAGGGATCGACACGAAGAAGAATGTTGCTGGACTTTTGTTTGATCATCTCACGAGGTTAGGGTTAAGGCCTTTCTTGGACAGCAAGAATATGAAACCAGGTGATAAATTGTTTGATAAAATTGACAATGCGATCAGCGGATGTAAGGTGGGCGTGGCGGTTTTTTCTCCACGATACTGTCAGTCATATTTTTGCTTGCATGAATTGGCTCGTATCGTGGAGGCTAAGAAGAAGGTTATACCGATATTTTGTGACGTCAAACCTTCTGAGCTTACTGTCAAGGACATCTGGCAGTCCCCAAAACACGAGATAGATCGGTTCCGGTCAGCTCTCGAGGAGGCTAAGTACACCGTTGGCCTAACATTCAATCCGTCAAACGGGTAAGTACCAATTACACTCAGCAATAATAGAAATATATTATGTGGCAATCATGAGAACATTTGTTGTGCACAATTAGTGCCCATTTAATATTTGCATGAGGTAAATATACAATACTATGCATTAAAATGGTTCTTCAAAGCCTATATCATCTCAATTTAATTTCAAAATGCTTCTTCAAAGTATATATACAATTAGTGCCCATGAACTCAATTTAAAAAGATGCAATTAACCATGTATAGATTTGATATTACAGTCGACAATGACATAAATAAAACTAGCTTTTTCAAAGCTTATATCTCCTCAAAGTTTTGAAGAAGACAACCAGTGTGATCACACATTTCTTAACTTTCGTATGATGTATCGGATTCATAACATGTTTACTAACAGACATTCTGTCATGTAATGTAATGCAATGTAGGGACTGGCCAGAATTTTTGATGACTGCAACTGAAGCAATTATCGAGAACATGATAGAGGTTGAAGAGGAAGAGCGGAACAAAATCAGCCAAATTAATATACCAAAGCCAGTATTGAAAAAAATCAACGGTGGAAAGTACCTAAAACATTAATTCATTCATTCATTCATTCATTTTAATTAGCATATAACTAAAATAGTTAAAGCTAATTAATCAATTCTTTATTTTATATTTGTTTTAATTGAGAAAATAAATCAATTCTTTTAATTTATTCTTTTGTATATTCACATTTAGTTTCAAGTAATTTGAAGTTCTTGTTTTTATTTTTCTTCTTTGATTCAAAGTTGTAATATTTGCGCTTTCATGTAATATTTTTCTAATTAATAAATTATTGGAAGTGTTTGTTAGTTATGGATCACTACCCGTCGGGAACAGTACTTCTTAGCAAACAAATAATAGTTAGCTTGATACGAAACAAATAACTGTTTTAGAGTCGGTGGTTTGTTCTAGAAACAAAGCCCCTTCATCACCAAAGGTCTTGAGTTCAAATCCTAAGAGAAATAAGAAATTTGCCGTTAAAAAAAAATACAAGCAAATAATTATGTTCACCACCAAACAAGGAACCACTAACGGACCACAACCGTTAGTAACTATAAATCGAGTTTTGATGAATAATAATGACATGCACGCAAAACAAACAAAATTAAATATTGGTGAAATACATAATACCGGCATATTATCGTTGGACACCTAGGGCAGGATAGTTCAGGTGTTGATCGTTGGTTGTGGAAATGTAACGTGGTTTATTAGTAAGTTGCGAAAATGTAACGTGGTTTATTAGTAAGTTGTGAAAATGTATAGTACTCAATGGAGCAACATGGGACGTGGACGATGATTTCGACAATAGAGTAGATGAAAGGATTAGAAATAGTGTGTTTAAAGTAAAATGGGGATAAATTTATGGAAAATGTACATTTTAAAATATTTGAAAATGTTGATAACTATAGAACCCCATTTTGAAAATGTTGATAACTGTAGAACCCGTATCTGGGGTTTCGGAAGGGTGGAAATCGGGTTGTTGAAATTGACCAAAACTCATTATGGGGTGTTCTTCGGGTTCGTTTTTTGGGTTTTGGGTTTTTCGGGTCGGGTTCTTCGGGTTTTAAAGTTTTAAATCTTGACCCGAAACTCAACCCAAATCTCTCACGGGTTTTTCTGGTCGGGTTAATCGGGTTTCGAGTGTCCTATGGAAAAAAAACACAAAACTAGCTTATTCTTTTTTTTTAAACTATAATGCTAAAATTAAAACAACATATTCTTCTTTGTTCATAAGACAAATACTCAAATAATAAACTAATCTAACTTGATAAAACAATACAAAAGAATAGTAAAATTAACTCGAACCATAATCGTACTCAATCAGTCGTGATTTGGTTGTTCGATTACGGTTGTTATTAGTAATAAAAAGAAAACATAAATTAATATAAGCAATCGATTCATAATAGTTAGAATGACAACAGTCGATTAGAGCCAGATTCTGATAACTTTAGTTGCTAAGACTTAGCCTATTATACATAAAAATATATTTAATTTCAAAACTAAAAATTTAATCGGGTTTTTCGGGTTAACCCAAATCTTATAAATTAAACCCGAGAACCAGCCCAAATTACTTCGGTTCAGGTTCGGGTTTGTCTTTTCTCGGGTTTGGGTTCATCGAGTCGGGTTAGTTTGGGTTCATGTACGGATTTTTTCGGGTTGGATTTCGGGTAAAAATGACAGCCCTAAAACACATGTTTGTATTCTGAAATTGAATCGGGTTTGGAGTAGGGTTTGACTCGGGTTTGAAGTTGTGGCAACATTTAAATGTTGAAATGAGTTGTTATCATTTATTTGTCTGTTTAAACAAACCGTTTTGTGAGAATCTACTTGATTCTCACAATAAGCACATTTTGTATGTTAATGGGTGCCGATAAACGTACCCCCCTTACACCATTTTTACTAAATATACACCCCCCCTAAAGTTATTAGATTAATTACTATTACCTGATAACATTCTTATATACAAATTAGTCCATACAACATTTTTTCACTTAATAATCCCCACTACATATATCAAATTAAAAACTATCAAGTATTACTATTAATTTATTTTTTTAATATTAATTTTGTAAATATTATAATATCTTTTCTTTAATTTTAATAGTATTTATATTTATAATTATTAAGATTTTGCAGTTTAATTGAATTTGTTTTGTTGATTACTAATTTTGGGTTCTGATGAAAACTTAAATTGATTATCAGGTTAGTAGAGAATATCATTAGGATTTATTATTATTTTGTTGTTAGTATAGCTAGAAGATATATTTAGTTAAGGGTATTTCTATAAACTATAGTATGGTTATCGTTATTATTATTATTATTATTATTATTATTATTATTATTATTTTTTTTGTATGTATAGTTAATCAGTACTATACAACCCTAAACCCTAAACTCGAAAACCTAAACCCTAAACCCGAACTCTAAACCCTAAACCCGAAAACCTAAACCTTAAACTCTAAACCCTAAATCCTAAAGCCTAAACCCTAAACCCAAACCCTAAACCCGAAATCATAAAAAAACGCGACTTGTAAAAAAAGTAATTTGAAATCCTTAATTTTGTGCTAATTTGGTAATTATATGATTTTAAGGGGTAATATGAAAGTTGATTTTTCCAAGGGGAGGTATGACAAGCAACCGGGGGGGGGGGGTACGTTTAGCCTGACCAATGTTAATATTCACCTATAAAAGTAAGCTGAATTGATGCGGTGTAGTTTTGAGATGTGATCATTTAGTCCTTCGAGTAGATGAGTTGTGATCATTTAGTCCTTAGAGTTTTTACATGCCACGTCATCATGCTCATGAACTTTGTGAATTGATTGTCAACCATCACATCTAGCGGCTTACCAAATCATCCCTTGGCCAACTTATTAGCATCATCTACAGCGAGGGCACCACCATCTACGATGACATCTCACTGTTAAAATAAATACAATAATATGTATTTATATATATATGACTATTATAGTTATTTATATAATTATATATTAAAATTTTAGTTATACCTTATTATATATTAGTTTGGTAATTATGCATAGACCATATTACAATGGGAAAATGACGAAAATGGCCCATTTGACCACACAAATTCCTTGACTAATCCTCAAACTAAATAATACCCGAAATGACCATTTTTCTAAACGAAAGGATCCACCATAATATAACTGATATCTGAAAGATCTATCTGACATCTTTCCGTTTTTTAACCAACTACATATTGACACATATACACTTAAACCACATCTTGGCACAAATTGTTTATTAAATAGTCGGTCTGATGGTTTAACAAACGGTCGGCCAACGAATCTATTCCGTCAAGCCTTCATATCTACTCCGTTAACCAACATATCTATTATGGTTGTCTTCACATCTATTACTTAGGGTCCAAAACTAAACGGTCAGTTTTTTAAATGGTCGGCTCCAAAACTAAACGGACGACGCCAAAACTAAACGGTCGGGGCCAACCGTTTAATTGTATATGTTTCAAGATGCGACTGGTTAAAAAATGGAAATGTGTCAGATAGATCTGTCGGATGTCAGTTCTATTATGGTGGGTCCTTCCGTTTAAAAAAGGGTCATTTTGGGTATTATTTACTTTGGGGGGTTAGTCAAATAATTTGTCTAAACAAATGGGCCATTTTGGTCGTTTTCCCTATTACAATCATGTTATCTAGATCATACTTCTCTGTTGTGGTTACTTTTCATGCTGTAACAGGTTCATAAACTTATTATCAGTGTTGTATAACTCGGCCTAGGAGGCCGAGTACTTGGCGCCTAGGTGCTCATCGGCACTTCACTGCACCGATTTTCCTCTCCAAGGTCAAAAAACTTGGAAGCGGAACTTGGCGGTCCAACTCGGTCCTAGGCGGTCCAACTCGGACCTAGGAGGCTCTACTCGGCCTAGACGGTCCAACTCGGTCTTAACAAAATTTTGACTTTTACTAAAAAAACACAATTTCTCCAGGTGCCCAACATTACTTTTTTCCTTTTCACGCTAAGACTCAATTTCAAACTAATTTCAGTTTTAAACTCGCAACCACAATTGTTATTATCCGATTCGAAGTTCTAAACTCGCACACTTCTTATTTAAGTTCGATCGAGGTACGCCTTTCATCAATTGAGACTTGAATATGTACGTGCCATTGTTTATTTTTATATTTTTTGTTTGAACATTGTAGAATATTTAGTAAACTTTTGATACTTGACATATCTATAATCTTTGAAAAATGAATTTCTTTATAACCTTGCTTATACCCCGCCTAGACCGAGTACTTGCAACTCCCTAGTCGACCGCCCTGGGAGCGCCTAGCGACTTTTGCAACCTTGCTTATTATTTATCATGACGTCTATTACTAACATGAATAACTAATACAAACCAAACTAAGGAACTCAACACAAAAGATTAGTCTGATTGCTAAAGGAACCCATTTGACTTATAAATTGCACATCAGTTGCTCATACAAACGATATGAGACAAGTCTCATATCTTGCCATGATTTCGACCAGTCCGTAACAAAAAGGCTCTTACGTATTCTTGTCTCTCTCTCTCTTAACTCTACCCGATAGCAAGCTAGTTAGTTTTTAACTGAAAGTTAGAACATATAAATGATTAATATATCATTTTGTCTTCTCCTCATGAATTTCTGACTTTTGGTCAAGTTGACACATTTTGAATTCCCACTTTTCTGAATGCACTTTTTTTTCTCCTTTTTATCCACGTTCAAATTTTGGATTTGATATAATTTATTTAAAATTATAACAAATATTATTTGTTTAATGCTCCGAATGAAACGTAGGGTATTGATTATTGAATCATTCAGCTCTAATAAATCGCAGTCGTTCACAAGAGACTTGTAATTTAGTTTTGCTTTTCATTATTTACTTATTGACACCTTTTATGATATATAGGATTGTTAAATGAGTCAGGTCACTCGAGTCATAACGGGTATCTTATAGCACCAACGATGATCCGGAACAATATATTATTTTCTCACACTTATGTGTATATATTGGTAATGTTGTAAATCAAGCGCGGATAGTTTGAAGCAATCATTTTTATATTTGTTAAAAGGAACCAATTAACAAAGGTCCGGTCGATTCATTGACATTTGATACGTTTCGTAATACATTGGTTTAAGTAAAAATATATTATATTTAAGGACTTGTTGCTTAGCGGGATCAATATGTGAAACATACTCTTTTTTTGAGGATGAGGCTCTGAGTCCCATTAGGCTGAAAGAAGTGCTATTCGGGATGAATTTGTGCTTGGTACCTCGGGGAAAGGGGCGGTGTTCCCGCTCTCCCGAACCTCTTCCCCCCCCCCCCCCCCCCCCGAAATTTTCTTGTCTACAGACTACAGTAAAACCTCTATAAATTATAATGTTGGGATCGATATATTTGATTTATTTACTGAGATATCATTATATCGATAAATTAATAATTTATTAATTTAAAGAGGTTTTACGTATTATCCTTAAATTTTCAGGTGCAATGTACATTCACAAATTAACTAAATGTGTCTAGTTCATTGTTTTTGAAAAAATAAAAAGTTGGTACATAGTACCCAAAATAAATTATTACAAAAACAAGTTTCAAGACATTTTTTCTTCGTGTACATTAAACGTGGTTAGAAATTGATTACTATAAAAATGTCCATTGAAAAATTTTAAAATCACACTAAGGATTGATTTTTTTTAAACTGATCAATATATATATTTTAAAGTTCAACAAAAAGAACAAGTGAGTCAATGAGTAATAAAAGAGAGACTTAATGTTTCATGTGATACAAGTTCGTTTCCGACCCTCGTTATTTAGTTTCAGAGGCACCATAGTGATGATGAGAGACTAGGCGAGTAGGTCGTTTTCACTAGTTGGATCCTTGAACCGAACGAGTTCTAACTCCCTACACTTTCGTGCCGTCGGGCAAGTGGGGCATTGACCTTAGGTGAGGGTTTTTCCCAGATCGAAAGACGAGTGTATCCTCATATGGTAAATTTAGTCAGTAGCCTATTTGGAGGACTTGTTGGTCGTTCGAAAAAAAAAACAAAAACAAGTGACTGTACGTTCATTTTTTTTTACTAGATAAATTAGAATTTGAAATCTTGTAATAATTATGAATTTATAGTTCGTTGAGACCAATATATATACACTGGGATTCAAAAAAAGTTATTATCTTATTATTTTATTAATTTGGGTCCAATTTTGCACTGGCCCCTAGTTGAGACTTGACAAATATTTATTATATCAAGGTTATTAACTTATCGAATATTAATTTATAAAGGGTTTGTTGTATATCATTTTCCATCCGCTAGGCCTCTACACACCAAAGCTCATGAATGAAACTTTTCTTTTTCTATTTCCAATTTACTGGCGTGGCACTCGGTACCAATCCTTCATCTTTTAGGCACCCACCACCCTTAATAGGGATGGAAGAAAACCTGAGCCTGACGGATATACCCGAAACCAAAACATAGTAAATGTAATACGCCGGCTTTAAACGGAATGCGCCCAGGTGTAACGTACAGATCACTCATAGCTCGTAACACTATTTAAAGCGACAATGATTATATCATTTCATTTCGTAACGTAACAAGTACACAATTATTCATAATTAAAAATAAAAATAAACACTTCATCAAAACAATAAATAAGTTCTTTATTCAAATATCCTAAGGTATACTAATGATCTTCATCCTTAGCATGTCATCGATTCAACCTGTATCACGTTGAAAATAATATATTTGTCAACAATTAAGTTGGTTAGTTTTCATAAGTTTTTAAGTATACATATATATAAAAACCACGATTTAACATTCGTAATGTAATAAATATTCAAGCGTAAAGTAAATGAAATCAATTAATGTCGTCCTCCCGTTCCTTTAGCCGAGGTCGTAGTAATAGGGGAAATGAGAACCACCTTACGAACAACCGAAGTCGTAACATTAGAAGGCGTAGGTACGTCCCGTCCGACCCTCCCACTATGTGTATGTGTTTGCGTAACTTCCACCATAAGAATAGTAAGCACGTTGCACGCAAGTTCACGTACAATCATAAACAATATGCAAGAATAATATTAACATGTACGCTAATTGTGAATCGGTTTATAAATAAACACATAACTAACGAGATAAAACTTGTGACATGCTACACCACAAAAATATTAAAAGCGTTAAAATAGGGTTATGAAGAACTCACTTGGGATAGGGAATACGGTAACGAGGAGATGGTAACGATTAAAGCAACTAGGTGGTTTCGCGAGAAGTCCTGATAATTTGTCCTAATTATAAGGTATAAACAACATACATATCTAAAGCAAAAATAATGAACTAAACATGAATATAAAACAAATATTAGGTTTATAATAGATTTGGGGATCGTCAGTTTGTTACGTATATTTAAAACGGGTTTTCAAAAGTGTAATTAAAAGTTTTATTAGTTTAGTTATTCTTATAAATCGTGTTGGAATATTAAACGAAAACTATAAGTTTAACCATTTAAAATATATATTCCGAATTATATATATATATATATATATATGCGAAAACGTTAAATAAACTCTATTTTAAAGGTTCAATGGGGTTCGGTTTAGTTAAACGAGTGTAAACAATATTTATTTTAACATAGTAAAGTATTAAAAGGTTTAAAAATAATTAATATTAAAAATATCAACAAAACCGGGCATGGGGGAATCAAACCCGCGCCCCAGGCCGGTTCAAGGCTTAACAACATGTGCACTGGCCATCTGAGCCAGTGTCTAAAATGCATAGAACACAGAAAAGAAAATGTATATGTAACAGTTGGTTTATCCCCCAATCCATAATGAATCCTAATTTGTTTAATTCATTTAATTCGTTATAGTTAATAAAAATTGATTTAGGGATTTTGCTAAGCACGAAATTCCGATTACTAAACATGTTTCAATTACCTGGATCAAACATGAATTGAAGGAGAACGCAGAGCTAGGGTTTGCGGCCAAGGATGAAATCAAACGAGTTTCGTTTCTGTTACAACAGTGCAATTAGGATAGGGGTTTGTTTCGTGAAGGTGAGATGATGATGTGGAGCAATTTAATTGAGTTTTGGACTCGAATTTATAGGCCAACAAGATTGAAATCAGCCGCGTATGATGTTAACGAAATTGATTCATAATTGATTCGTTTTGGTTGTCAATTACGCGTTATACTATAATAAGAAGGAGCGTATATGATAATGATTCAACTAATTAATCAAATTCCGCGATTTATGGGTTAATATAATAAAAAAAATGGAAAGGGGGGGGGGGCTGATGGTGCGACGGGAGAAGGAGGGAAGAGGAGGGAAACAAAAATATTTTTGTTTAAATTGATATCTAGTCCCTATTGTTTGGTTTGGTGATCAATTGTTGTAAAAATGCACATATTATATACATTAAACGAGTAGGATACGAGCCACGCGTAAATACAATAGAGATAAAACCGAAAAAATAATTAATAATTCAACACTTTTTATTAAATAGAAAGATCCGATTACAAACGGGTCATAAAACGAGTATAAATACTAAATCGATTTGACGAATGTCACAACATTCCCAACTTTTAAGAAATTTCATCCCGAAATTAGGAATGAACATCCGTAGAAAAAAGATGCGGATACTTACACTTTATTTGGTCTTCACGTTCCCAAGTGACTTCCGCACCGCACTTAGATTCCCAACGAACCTTGAACAAAGGGATTCGGCTACGCTTGGCGTCCTTATCCATTCGATCTATTATTTCCACCGACTTCTCAACAAAGTGCATTGTCTTATCGATACGTACCTCGTTGAGAGGGATATGAAGGTTCTCTTCAGCTAGACACTTTTGAAGGTTCGAAACATGAAACACATGATGGATGCCTTGAAGCTCTTGCGGGAGCTCGAGGCGTTAAGCAACATCTCCAATTCGTTCAAGGATTTTGAATGGACCAACAAAACGAGGGGCTAGTTTACCCGTCATTCCGAAACAGACTACTCCTTCCAAGGTGAAACCTTGATAAGGACAAGGTCGCCGACTTCGAATTCCAAGGGTCGTCGTCGCTTATCAGCGTAAGAATTTTGGCGACTTCTAGCAGTAAGCAGATTATTACAAATTTGAGCTATTTTTTCGGTGGTATCTTGTACCATTTCGGGTCCAGTGAGCTGAGTCTCACCGATCTCATTCCAACAAATATGAGAACGATATTTACGGCCGTAGAGCGCTTGGAATGGAGCCATTTTGATGCTCGAATGATAACTATTATTGGATGAAAACTCAACCAACGGAAGATGAGTATCCCAATTACCACCAAAATCAAGCACACAAGTTCTTAGCATGTCCTCAAGGGTTTGAATGGTTCTTTCAGACTGACTATCCGTTTAAGGATGATAAGCGGTGCTAAGATCTAGACAGGTTCCCAAAGCGGTTTGAAGCGAATTCCAAAAATGAGACACGAAACGACCATCACGGTCAGATATAATACTCAAAGGTATACCATGGTGACAAACAATCTCGTTGACATAGATTTGAGTGAGCTGCTAGATCGAATGCATTTCCCGAATGGGAATGAAATGAGCTGATTTGGTTAATCGATCGACGATTACCCAAATGCTATCATGTTGCCTCTTGGTGGTTGGAAGTTTTGTGACGAAGTCCATCGTAATGTTCTCCCACTTCCAGACTGGAATAAAAGGTTGCACGAGCAAACCAACAGGTTTTTGATGCTCGGCTTTTACCTTAGCACATGTTAAACATTTTCCAACATAGATAGCGATATCTTTCTTCATGCCAGGCCACCAGAAAGTAGTTCGAAGGTTGAAATACATTTTATCCGCACCAGGGTGGATAGAATATCGTGACTTGTGAGCTTCGTCCATTATAAACGTGCGAAGATTGTCACGATCTGGGACCCAAAGGTGGATAAGAAAATAGAGCAAACCATCATGCTTGGTTTCGAGTTGGAGTTCAGCACCACACGACATCTCTTTGTACATATTGCCTTCAGTGACAGAGATGTGTTAGGCGTCAAAGCTACGTAGCTGATGATCATTTTGGATAACAACGCTTACGAGAAGAATGCTTTTGACATGGGTTTGGCGACTAAGGGCATCAGCTACTACGTTTGCTTTACCGGGATGGTAACGTATTTCACAATCGTAGTCACTAAGAAGTTCGGCCCATCGTCATTGTCTGATGTTCAAATCTTTTTGGGTCAAAAATATGTTGGAGACTCTTGTGGTCGGTGAATACCACACATTTCGTTCCGTACAAATAGTCTCCAAATTTTCATCGCGAATACAACAACACCGAGCTCAAGGTCGTGTGTCGTATAATTCTTTTCATGAACCTTAAGTTGCCGCAACGCGTAGGCGATGACCTTGCCTCGTTACATGAGAACGCAACCGAGACCTTGATTCGAGGCATCACAATAGACAACGAAATCCTCGTTTCCTTTGGGAAGGGCTAGGATAGGAGCGTCGCAAAGCATACGCTTCAAGGTTTGAAAAGCTTCATCTTGCTTAGCCCCCCACTCATAAGGTTTACCCTTATAAGTTAAGGCGGTGAGGGGTAAATCGATATTGGAAAAGTTCAAAATGAAACGACGGTAATTACCAACGAGACCAAGAAAGGATCGAACTTCCGTAGGTGACGTCGAGATCTTCCAATTTTTAACGGCTTCGATTTTAATGGGTTCAACATGAATGCCTTTTTCGTTAACGATATGGCCAAGGAATTGGACTTCATTTAACCAAAACTCACATTTGGAAAACTTGGCAAAAAGTTGTTTTTTCTTCAACAACAAGAGGATATCATGCAAATGTTTTTCATGCTCAACTTTAGATTTCGAGTAAATGAGAATATCGTCAATAAACACGATCACGAACTTATCGAGAAAAGGCTTGCATACGCGGTTTATGAGGTCCATAAACACTGCAGGTGCATTGGTCAAGCCGAAAGGCATAACCATAAATTCGTAATGAACGTAACGAGTTCGAAAAATGGTTTTGGGTATATCATCTTCATGAACGCGCAATTGGTGATAACCCGAACGAAGATCGATTTTTGAAAAGCAAGATGCGCCTTGGAGTTGATCGAAAAAGTCGTCAATTCTAGGAAAAGGGTATCGGTTCTTAATCGTGAGTTTATTGAGTTCACGATAATCGATACACATTCAAAAGGAACCATCCTTCTTTTTAACGAAAAGAACAGGTGCACCCCAAGATGATGAACTTGGGCGGATGAAACATTTGCTAGAGAGTTCTTGGAGTTGACTCGCTAGCTCTTGCATTTCCGAAGGTGCGAGACGAAAAGGAGCTTTGGCGGCGGGGTTCGCACCAGGCACAAGATCAATACGAAACTCCACTTCACGAGTAGGAGGTAAACCAGAAACATCTTCAGGGAAAACTTCGGGAAAATCACGAACCACCGGAATGTCTTTTATTGTCTTCTTTTCTTGTTTCTTTTCCAAGACGTTGGCAAGGAAAGCCACATACTCTTTACGTAAGTATTTTTGGGCTTGAGTACACGACATAAGCTTGAGCCCCTTGGAAGGATTTTCCCCGAAAATACGCAAAATCTGATTGCCATCTAGCGGGATTCGAATATACTTCTCAAAGCACACGATTTCGGCACGGTGTTGGGCTAACCAATCCATTCCTATTATGATATCAAAACTTCCCGAGTTGCATAGGAACAAGATCAATAGAAAAATCATAGTCGTTGAGATTTAGAGTACAACCACGATTAACCGAGTCAATCAAGATAGTTTTACCATTCGCGACTTCAACCGTAAAGGACCTTTCGAGTTTAGAACGAGACGATGAAAGCATAGGCTCAAAATCAAAAGACACAAAACTCATATCGGCCCCGGTATCGAATAAAATGGATGCATAAACATTATTAACCAAGAACGTACCGTTCACCACATCATTGTTATGCTGAGCTTGATTTGCATTGATCACAAATGCCCTCTAAAAAACGCCCTGTTTGCGGTGCGCGCATATAGTGTACATATGTGTGAACCCTCGGGTGGGCAAAAGTGAAATTGCACTAATTTTGCGTTATTTTACTAATCTCGTGAAAATAACTTTAAAAGTGACGGAAGGTTAATCAGGCATCATGTGGTGGCGTTGATAGCCGAAAGACAAGGTACATGCACCAATTTACTGGTGTGCCGATGGTTAAGTGTTATGTGCCTTATGTCCAAGGCTTGATGTAAAACTACTTTCGAGCCGGGGGTCTCACTGGAAGCAGCCTCTCTATTCCTACGGGGTAGAGGTAAGGCTGTCTACATCTTACCCTCCTCAGACCCTACCATAGCTCTGCTATTGGTGGGATATACTGAGTACGATGATGATGATGATGATGATGATGACAAATGCCCTCTAACGAGCATTGGGGACAGCTAGGGTAGCCTGAGAAGTCGAGGCTTGATTGGCTTGAACTGGTTGAACAACTTGGTTTGCCGTAAGTTGCGGAACTGGTTAAAAGGCTTGAACTTGATAGGCTTGAGCAGGGTACACAGGCGGAGCAGCCATTTGGACTTGATATGCGAGTCGGGGACATGCGTTGCGGAAATGACTAGGATCTCCACAATTGAAACACACTCGAAGGGTGGGGTAAGCTTGAGCAATGGGTTGAGCTTGAGTTAAAACACGGTTTTGGTTGAAAGTGTGGGGAGTGCGGGGTGGTTTGGTGAGGGTTGGTTGGGTGCACATGAGTTTGAAACATGCGCTTAGCAGGTTTCCGTAACGGCCACAATGGGTGCATTGTCGGCGAGGGATGCCGAATTTGTGGTGTCGTTGGCAAATTTGGCAAAACGGGTGTGGTCCATGGTAAGGTTCCTTTGGAGGTGGAGCTTGAAGGTTTTGGGTTTGGGTTGGTTGGTATTGAGGTTGAGGTGGGTTTTGTTGGGTTAAGGCATAGTTTTGCTTCCGTTTCTTGGAATGGTTGTTGTTGTTGTTGTTGTTGAGGTTTGGTTTGGGTGTGGCTTCGGCCGTGACCTCTTTAGAAGGTTCGGCCTCAGTTTTCTCAACACTCTTCTTGCTGCCTTTGAGGGTTCCTGCCTTAACGTGGTTGTCAGACAACGATACAGCAAGGACAAAAGCCTCACGAAGAGTTTTGGGGGCACTGCTTTGGACTAAGTCTTGGATTTTCCTTGGCAAACCCCGAACATACTTGATAATCCCACGAGAAAGAGGGGTGACAAGATGTGGCACTAAGACGCTAAGCTCGTTGAAGCGAGCGGTGCAAGTAGCATTATCACCATCCTCTTGCTTAAGATTCCAAAATTCCACCTCAAGGTTCATGAGTTCGTTGGGTGGATAGAACTCTTCGGTCATGATTTCCTTAAGTTCCTCCCATGGCAAGGCCATGGCTACATCAGCACCACGAGTGGATTTTTCTTGCACCCACAAAGTTAAGTCTCTTTTCTTAAAGACACTTGAAGCAAAGCGTGTCTTCTTGTCCTCGGGACATTCGATATGGAGGAAAGTACTCTCCATACTTTGGTACCATTCCAGTAGGGCAGTGGCACCTTCAGAGCCATCAAACTTGAGAGGTTTCGTATCGGTGAAGGTCTTGTAACGACAAGAGTTGGAGTTCGAACCCGAAGTGGCTGAGTTCGAATTGGAAGCAATGGTTTGGTGCAGCTGAGCCACCATATTCGGGAGCACAACAGTCAGTTGCTTAGTGATCTGGGTTGTCATCTTGCGGCTAGAGTTTCTTGCAAGACGACGAGGGAAACGAGCAGACATGCTGAAAAGAGAGAGTACTACTCGCGTGAGTTATCGAGTGATGATTTCGAGAAGTGAAATACTTAAACCTTTTGAATAAAAAAATGGATAATGCTAAAATCACATGAAAATTATATTGAAATTAAGATATTCATTTAACACCATGACTTGTAAGCAAATTTAAAAACAGGAGTGCAACCATTCTCTATTCACAAAAGAAAATGGCCACGTTTGACAACTTAAAGTTATGGTTCATATGACGTTTGGGGTGTATGATTTGGCATAATAATTTCCAGCACCCTTTTCGAACCCTCCAGGTAAGCAACCGGGTCCCGCGTTTGATTGGGATTTATGCGCATTGCTTATCCTTAGGTTTAAAACCCTGGTGTCAAGGGTTCGAAAAACAAGTGTGTCACTCTTCCAGTTACAACATATCCGTCACGTAGAACCATCTTTAAGAGGATTGAAAATCGTCTTTTTGAAACTCGTAAAAAAAAGCAAAACAAAATAAAGGAAAAATAAATAAATAAAATTATTTAGGCATAAGCCTTGGAGTGTGTGTGAATATGTGTACAGGCGTCGCTATAAAACATAAATAAGCGTATGAATGAACTTTTAATAAAAGTGTGGGCACATAGCACATAGGGTATACATGCAAACTAGGCCCTAAAATAAACTATAACTATAATAGGCCGATACGTCTAACAACCTATCTTATAGTTACGGCTCTGATACCAATCTGTAAAACCCCGACTTTAAGCGGAATACGCCCGGGTGTAACGTACAGATAACTCATAGCTCGTAACACTATTTAAAGCGGCAATAATTATATCATTTTATTTCGTAACGTAACAAGTACACAATTATTCATAATTAAAAATAAAAAGAAATACTTCATCAAAACAGTAAATAAGTTCTTTATTTAAATATCCTAAGGTATAATGATCTTCATCCTTAACATGCCATCGATTCAACCTGTAGCACGTTGAAAATAATATATTTGTCAACAATTAAGTTGGTGAGTTTTCATAAGTTTTTGAGTATACATATATATATAAACAACGATTCAACATTCGTAATGTAATAAATATTCAAGCATAAAGTAATTGAAATCAATTAATGTCGTCCTCACATTCCTTTAGCCGAGGCCGTAGTAATAGGGGAAATGATAACCACCTTACGAACAACCGAAGTCGTAACGTTAGACGGCGTAGGTACGTCTCGTCGGACCCTCCCACTATGTGTATGCGTTTACGTAACTTCCACCATAAGAATAGTAAGTTCACGTATAATCATAAACAATATGCAAGAATAATATTATCATGTACGCTAATTGTGAATCGGTTTATAAATAACACATAACTAACGAGATAAAACTTGTGACATGCTACACCCCAAAAATATTAAAAGCGTTAAAATGGGGTTATGAAGACCTCACTTGGAATAGGGAATACGGTAACGAGGAGATGGTAACGATTAAAACAACTAGGTAGTTTCGCGAGAAGTCCCGATAATTTGTCCTAGCTATAAGGTATAAACAACATAAATATCTAAAGTGAAAAGAATGAACTAAACATGAATATAAAACAAAAATTAGGTTTATAATATATTTGGGGCTCGTTAGTTTGTTACGTATATTTAAAACGGGTTTTCAAAAGTGTAATTAAAAGTTTTATTAGTTTAGTTATTCTTATAAATCGTGTTGGAATATTAAACGAAAACTATAAGTTTAACCATTTAAAATATATATTCTTAAATATATATATATATATATGCGAAAACGTTAAATAAACTCTATTTTAAAGGTTCAATGGGGTTCGGTTTAGTTAAACGAGGGTAAACAATATTTATTTTAATATAGTAAAGTATTAAAAGGTTTAAAAATAATTGATATTAAAAATATCAACAAAACCGGGCCTGGGGGAATCGAACTCGCGCCCCAGGCCGGTTCAAGGCTTAACAACATGTGCACTGGCCATCTGAGCCAGTGTCTAACACGCATAGTACACAGAAAAGAAAATATATATGAAACAGTTGGTTTATCCCCAAATTCATAATGAACCCTACTTTGTTTACTTCTTTTAATTCGTTATAGTTAATAAAAATTGATTTAGGGTTTTTGCTAAGCACGAAATTATGATTACTAAACATGTTTCAATTACCTGGATCGAACACGAATTGAAGGAGAACACAGAGCTAGGGTTTGCGGCCAAGGATGAAATCAAACAAGGTTCGTTTTTGTTACAACAGTGCAATTAGGATAGGGGTTTGTTTCGTGAAGGTGAGATGATGGTGTGGAGCAATTTAATTGAGTTTTGGACTCGAATTTATAGGCCAACAAGATTGAAATCAGCCGCGTATGATGTTAACGAAATTGATTCGTTTTGGTTGTCGGTTACGCGTTATACTATAATAAGAATGAGCGTGTATGATAATGATTCAACTAATTAATCAAATTCCGCGATTTATGGGTTAATAGAATAAAAAAAATGGAAGGGGGGGGGGGGGCTGATGGTGCGACGGGAGAAGGAGGGAAACAAAAATATTTTTGTTTAAATTTTTATCTAGTCCCTATAGTTTGGTTTGGTGATCAATTGTTGTAAAAATGCACATATTATATACATTAAACGAGTAGGATACGAGCCACGCGTAAATACAATAAAGATAAAACCGAAAACATTATTAATAATTCAACACTTTTTATTAAATAGAAAGATCCGATTACAAACGGGACATAAAACGAGTACAAATACTAAATCGATTTTGACGAATGTCACAGTAAACGGGTATACCCAAAACCTGACGAGTATTGAGCCGGAAATGAGATTAGTTTTAAAATTTTCAGTGAATATTGAACAAGTATAAAACTAAGTGATCGATACTCGGCCTTACTATCCAAAATCACATACATGTTAACCCGAATTATATATTCAAATCATATATCCTACTTTTTTTTTTCTAATTTGTATTCATATATTCCCTTAATCCTTGTATATTAATGTTTCATTTAAGTAGGTTAATTAAATGAAAATTTTAATTATCCTGTGAGATATCTGCTTATTGATAATATATTTTGTCCAATGTAATATATATATATATAAAGATTATGTTCATTTCATAAGTGTATCTTATTGCAAAAAGTATGAGAAATGAATTTAACCAATCATATTTTTCCTTTTATTGATCATTTATTTAATGACAAGGGTGTAATAATAAAATGTGCATTTTTTTCATATTTGGTAGGTCATAATATATGGAGAAGTTACAATTAATTTGTCTTCATATTTTTTAAAATATTGTCAAATTCAATTTTGTTGATTTATCACTATTATTTTTTTCTCGTAATTTGGATTACATACCTTTATCCAAATAATAGTTCTTAAATTCAATAACACTAACAAATTACATAGTACATAAATGAACATACACGTGAATAAAGTTACACATATACAATTCGAAATATCAATTACATAGTACATGTACGAACTTATACAGTACATAAATAAACTTACACACGATAAAAATTACACATACACTATTGGAAATACCATATATACAGTACATATACAAAACTATACAGTAATATATGAACCTACACATGATAAAAATTACACATACACAATTTGAAATACTTGATACACGGTACATATACGAACCTACACAACACATAAATGAACATTCACACGTTAAAAAGAACGCATACATAATTCGAAATACCATATACACAGTACATATGCGAACCTACACAGTACATAAATGAATTTACACGGTACGAAATAAACTTTTTCTTATTACATTAAATTATATATAATATATATATATATAATAAATAACGAACAATGATAATAACCTATACTTGTATAATTTTCACATAGTCATTCATGATACCACTTGAATAGTACATATATAAACCCTACAGGGTACAAAATAAATTATTTTTTTTATTTTTCATTTTATACTACATATAATGAATAACAAATTATGTTAATAGCCTACAATTGTAAAATTTTCACATACGCATCCTGATTCAACCTACACAATATATTAATATGCATGTGTATATAATACATAAATTTGTGTAGACAATATATAATATTTAACGCATTTGAAGAAATATGATTGAAGATATTACAGTATTTGATTAAAATTATATTTGTTTAACATTAGTTTGATTAATAACATCAATTAAAAAACAACAACTAAAAAAATTTATAGGTAACTTTCAATTAGTTAGTAATAATAACAAATAAATGTTATTAATAACTTAAGTTTCACTTTGAAAAGTAAAAAAAAAACAAATATTAAACTACCACGCTTCATTAAAATATTGGTAAATTAATATTTTCATAATTACAAGTTTGCCATAACTTTTTTAATCCATTGATTACACATAATCAGTGGTCCAGATTGATTTCTCGTACTTCTCGCTATAACTTGACTTCTAGCATTATCCATCCCATATATATATATATATAGCAAGATTATAATAATAAGTAGATTTTTCCTAAGAAGTGTAGGAAGTGTGTTTTCACCATCATATCTAATTAAGCACACTGCACAATAAACACACCGCACAATAAAGTTGTAAACACACTTTACATATCCACCGTCAGATCAACATATCTAGCGCACCATATTACTTCTTACACTTCTTAGACACACTTCACTTCTTATTATAACCTCACCCTATATATATATATATATATATATATATATATATATATATATATAGGGGAAGGATCTATTAAAACTTGATAAGTTATAAGAACTTTAAGAACTTAATATGGACCACACAATCAATTAAATGGGTGTTGAATATGTGGCTGAAAATAAATCTGATTAAAAAATTAATCATGAGAGAAAATAAAGATTTTTGATGATTACACAAGTTTAAATGTTAGTTACACATGTGTAATAAGTTTATTTGGTGTGTAAAAAAATACTATAATTTTTTTTACGTTACTTACACTTACGTGTTACATATGTGTAAAAAAAATTCAAAAACAAAATTGTTACGTTGAGTTATTTCGAGTTCTTAAAACTCAAATTGGTTCTCAAAAGAAATCAATCCATAAAGAATTATTTTAAACTTTTATTAAACTTTTTTATTGTTACTTTTTTCCCATTTTTCTTATATGTTGATATTGTTCAACAAATAAAAAACCTCTTTGGTGTAGTTCATATGTGCAATAGTGTGATTGCATACATGCAAGAGTGTTTTATTCATAGTATACAACATTATTTCACATATTTGATACACAATATTGTATATATGCAATATAAAACCAATGCACTGTAAGACCTCGATCCCGGCACCCTACATTGGACACTAGATTTACTCATAAACACAGTTCTGAACATCAGAGTGTATTATAACTTTTTCGCAGAACATTAAAACTTCAACCAATCGTTACATAATCTTAAATTTAAACAAACATCCAAACATGTATGTTAAGTTCAAACATCACAAAACATTATAACTTCAAATCTTTAGATGTCAGCTTATATATTCTTCTGTCATGTGTGCTTCTCAAGCCATTCGTTTCATTCTGACACATGTTTTTTATAAGGGCTTGTTGCCCTTCTTTTTTTTACTTTTAATATTATTAGTTTTTATAATATAATTACAATGAAATAATAAACAAAAGAAAATAAAAGAATACAAAAAATTAACACAAAACAGGTCACCCAAGGGCTCGTACCCGGATCATTGGGTGTTCCAAGTCTTATCAATTATGTACGTGTTACTAGGACAGGTGACTAACAAATTTAGAGGATGAAACAAAAAATATATATACATAACCCAACTCGATCCTAAACCTCAAGAAACCTAGACCCCAAATTGAGGATCAACTGCCCTCTATAACTTGAAATTGATAGAGGGCTTTTGTTCCTCTACCAAAACTGATCCGCAACCATCTTTCAATAACTTGAGAAGAAGGCGAATTGATAGCGAACGATAATCCAGGTTTACAGCCAATAACATGATATAAAAATGATCTTATACTGCTACCGAGTTGAATTGATTTAGGGTTTAGATTTAAAATGTTATAGAGAGTATCGGGGACAAGTTAATTGAGTTTTGGTCGAGTTTATATAGGGTTTGGAAGATCATTAGGCCGTGGTTGGTTAAACATTGAATTAATTAACAATTAGTTATTTAATAACGTGATTTAGGTCGTGACTGATACGCGTTTTGATCAGTTAACCAGCGTACGAGTCCTAATCCATGTTTTTCGGCTTATTGATGGATCAAGAATCAAAAGAAGGGGGGTTACCGGTTGTCCGACGAAGGAAAGAAAGAAGAATTTTTTTATTTTTTATTTAATAATATGCAATTTGGATCCTTGTTGTTTGATTGGTTAATCAAGTGAAGATAAAACATAGTTAAGGGGTAGTTTTTGCACAAGTTTAATAGCTCTTCTAATTTGTTTAACGAATAATAGTAGTCGAGTCACTCGTAACGGAAATAAAACCAAATAAAATAATAATTCGTTGTTTTTATTTATAGAGGTAGGGTACCACAAAGACCCAAATACCCTTAAGTACTACCCGCGGGTCAATTGAGGGTCCCTCATAAGGCACCCGCGGGACATATGGATCACCCGCTTAAACATCTAAGGAAGGAACACCCTCATGGCACATGCGGAAGCATCCTGGCACCCTCAGAAGTCATCCGCAAGACGGAATACCCGTTCGCGTAAATAACCAAGAGGTAATACCCTGGGACAGCTGTCAATAACTAATTACCTTCTAGAAGATTTACCAAGATGCTTTCTTGGGCAATACGTGATCTCTCGCCCAATAAATACAGGACACCTGGCAAAGCCGTTATAACCGTGCACATGGTCAGGGTTGTCTATCATCCTACCCGTTAGGACACGTGTCCAGGTTGTTATACATGCACATGCGACGTATAACTGAACTTATCATTTGAGGACACGTGTCCAGGTGGTTACGAGAGCATCTTCTGAAAAGGACAGCTGACCCAATCATCTTTCCACACCCTTCGGCTATAAATACATTCTCAATCATCATGAGGTATTCATTCACTCCCACTGTACTCTCACTATTTACTTAAATATTTTATCTTCGTCGGAATTGTACTTATTCTCACGCCGGAGGGTGGTTACGGGAAGACCACCTTCTTATCCTTCCCGTAACGAGCTCACGGTGTCTGTTTTGCAGGTTCACGTCACTGGACTTCGGGGAATTGAACTTATATCGTACTATTGGTTGACCGTATCCTACTGTGTGGACTCATTGGATCTAGGACCCGTCAAGGGGAGTAGATCCGTGTTTCTTCATTGGCGCCATCCGTGGGACTCGAACCCACGACCACGTGGTATATGTACTATGTAAATAACGAATATCCGAATAATAAAATAAAAAAAAGGAAATCAAACGGGACGAGTTTTCGGGTTCGAAACTCAACGAATGTCACATTTCAAATACGGCTTCAAATTTTGCAATTCGAATATTTCAAGTATCCAGAGTTTGAATAATTCAAGTATTCGAAATTCGATTAGTCAAAACAATTATAATTGAAATTTTTAAAGGAAAAATATAGTAAAACATTTAAAATTTGGTTCTGCCGTTCGATCTAAGCAGTTTAGATAAAAGTTATTTAAATATATAACCGGATTGTGTCGGTTTCAAATCCAACCCACGTGTGTTTGAAAACACTACCCTTTGTTTATATGTCGGATTTATTTACTTGTAAAGCACTAAAAGCTGGCATACGGAAAAGGAGACAATGATTGAATATGTCAAAGCTCTCTGTTTTGTTTTCAAAGTATGTACGGGTTGACACCTATATGCGTTTCCAAGTCCAGATTTTGAACAAGTCATTTTCATTTCCCCAAGTAAACAAAAAGAACATACTTTAAAATATATTTTTCCACGATGGGAATTTGATCGTTATCAACGGGTTTGTTAACGTATCTTGACTTGCGATAGCAAAAGGAAGAAAAATACCCAAAAAAATAAAGTTGTGATAGGCTAAAAAAAATAAACATATGTGTTTTATGTCGTCAGAAAACTATTAAAACAAATACCAGTATCGGTTCCAATAATACTAATAACCAATGTTGTATGGTCGAATCATGTTCATCACGGTATGACAAGAAAAAAAATTAAACACTGTTGCATAAACCATAAAAACTAACAGCAGTTCTTATAATACTGATACCGGTACTGGCACTCATATAGATATTAATAAAAGAAAAAAATCTGTTGTTTATGAAGTACTAAATATAAAGTTTTAAGTATTTTGACTAAGTCTATTTAATATTTATTTTTAGCGTAAATTATAATTACGTACTTTATGTTTTGAAGTGATTTGCAGATCCCATCCTTCAACTTAAATAGTATACTAACTATTTGATTTTGGGTTTTCTAGACTTCGAGATCTTACATTCGTCTCCCTCTACTCTCATGATTGTGCCCTTTCACGGCACCCTCCATCTTTTCTCTTCTTCATTGAGTAATATTCTGTATGACAATTTGCAGCACTAAGCAACCTAGCTCCTCCATTGTTCCAACTGATACAACTATTTTAACCGATGACATAATGTGTTCAAACTAAGAGATTGTTTGGCGATCATGTGCTAAATCATTAAGAGGCTTGACCGATTAAGAGATAGCCTTTGAATTATTTAACATGTTTTTGAAACGTACCTATTAAAAGACTTTATAAACTACTGTACTAAAATGTGTTTTTTTAGTAAACTAAACACACTCTATATAATCTATTAATCTAATTAATTCTGAGGTGGCCTTTGAATCCATGTTTGTTTCATATTTGTACATATTCACTAAAATTAGAAAAGTGGAAAATGTAAATTGCCCGCACCCCCAAAAACTTTATTATGTATACAACCCATAGGAAATAAAAAGAAAACAAAATTGGATATTGGCCCATTTCAAGGTAAACTGGATACACGTAACTTACATATGGTGATGTTCATTACTATAAAACTCTAATACTCTAATTATAGACGAACAAAAATAATTGTTTTTTAGTAGTTTTCGAAAACCAACGTTCTATACTCTTTTTAAAAGAACTAAAATAATAATAATAATAAAGTTTGCATTTTGTTGACGTAGAAAAGTATAATACATAAAAGATTTTAGTACGCCTTTAATTAAATTGTTTTGTGAACCGTGTTTGAAGGTCTTTAACAAAAACGTTGTAATACCGAAAGATTCCAAATATTCAAACCCTTTACCATGATTTCTTGAAGTCCAAGAACCACCCACACATGTAAGATTTGTCTTCGAAAAATTCAAGGTTCATATTTTGTTTATGTTCGACAATCTATAAATACTCATTTATTTTCCACAAGAAAATGCAACAATAAAAACACACAAAAGTACAAATTACAAAACTTCACTCATCTTTTCTAACCCTATGCAACAATCAATCTCCTCAGCTAAAAACATCTACCGCAACATCCTCCAACAGCACAAACCACCAACCGCGTCCATAGGGCGGCAGCTACCTTGTGATGTGTTTATCAACCACCGGGGGATAGACACCAAGAAGAACATTGTCGGGCTTTTATATGATCATCTCATGCAGGCAAATATAAGGCCTTTCTTGGACAGCAAAACTATGAAACTGGGAGATAAATTGTCAGAAAAAATCGACAATGCAATCACCGAATGTAAAGTCGGGATTGTGGTTTTTTCTCCACGGTATTGTCAATCTTATTTTTGTCTAGATGAGTTGGCGCGCATTACGGAGGCTAAGAAGAAGGTTATGCCAGTTTTTTGTAATGTTAAACCATCTGAGCTTATCGTTAGAGGCCACTGGAGGTACTCTAAACATGAATTAGATAGGTTCAAATGGGCACTCGAGGAGGCTAAGTACACAGTTGGGTTAACCTTCAATTCGTCAAGTGGGTAAGCACTAAATAAAAATTGAAATTTACTATTATAAAAAGATTTTAAGGAAGAGCCTAAGAGAATTCCAATATCAAACTCTTTTTTGTAAAAGCAAATAACTTCTTATATAACATACACCCTCACACCATGGGAAGATTATCACATACATTATTATTATGTGATGGTCGGGGGAATACATGTCACACAATATCCCGTATTCTCGGGACAACTTTCTCTTCTCCATGCCAGTTCTATATAATTCTTTTTTTCATTTCATTTCACATATCTCAAAATCATTGACATACATTCATTTTTCATGTCTTTCTTATCCATTTGTTCAATTATTTAACATTAAATATATAATGATAATAATGATATGATAAAAAAATAATAATATTATGATAAAAAATACAATAACAAATAAAACATAATATAATTATAATAATATTTTAAGAATAATAAAATTTAATAATAATTGTAATAATTATACTAATTTATAAAATATAAAATCATAAAAAATAGTATAATGCAAATATACCGATAATAATAAAATAACATCATATGAAAAACAAACAGATGTACCCATTACAGTTTCACTCCTGTTGCACGGTCTATAGAGATTGTGGCTGTGAGAAAGCTTACTTCTACCATATAGAGTAGAGAGAGTGCTTCAACTGAGACCTAGGTTTCGAAACATTTTTTTTGTAAGCTATAATATAGTATACATAGCACAAATAAAAACATTATACGTATGAAATGATAGCTTCAAATACGCGTAGTAAAGAAATCATAGCCGATCATCATACAAGAGTACTTACTCATGCAGAAGGTACAATATTGCTAACATATAGTGAAACACAAAATAATGTAGCTACACATAAACAAGCATATATACATGCAAAACGAGCCTAACCCTTAATCCAATACTCTTAAAATAACAGTAAGACAAGTCTCGATCTAAAGCTAAGGCAAAAAATAAAAATAAAAAATAAAAAGGAAAAGCTAAGACCCCCATAACAAAATTGATCCAAAACCATACCCTCTCCGTATAGTTCATAACCTAATACAACGTCTTCAAGAGCTCCTATATATCCTCGACCATGTCTTTTAAGAGGTGTAAGTCAGTTAAAGCATACCTAATCTGGCCATGTCATGCCAGTTTAGGTTTATCTTTACGACTCCTCTCCTTCACACTTATGGGTTTCCACAGTTCTCACACGAGTCGTCACATGTCTCTTTTTCACGTGCCAAACCGTCCCAATCACTTCTGCTTATCTTATTGAGTTAACATGAGAGACATGCAAACTCTAAATTCTCTCGAAAAACTTCATTTCTTATTCGATCAATCTTTGTGTACCTGCACATCCACCTTCTCATCCTCATCTCTTGTACCTCCAACTTTCTCGCATGTGTATTCTTGATATCCCAACAATCCGTTTTGTATATCATAGACGGTCGTACAACAACCATATAAAATCATGATATGATAATGATGGTAAATATAATGATAACACGTATTATTTATAATTTACTATAAAACGATTACAATAAAGTGGCAGGCAAACGGGCAACAAGCTGCGCTACAACCCACTTATGATAACACTATATTAATAATAAGCTAGTATATATATACTATATAGCTTTCTGGACAAACGACAAAGTTTTGCTGACCCATTATCATTTTAATTGGTATCAAAGGGTGGGGCGGTGTTTTCGTACCAAATTTCCACCTCATCACCGTTCATCTCATCTTGCGCATACTTACTTTTGCCACTCAGTGTAGACTAAAAGATAAATAATCACATATAGTGAATAAAATTTCTATATTTTGATTATTTGTCCCCTTGGTAAAAATAAAAACTGAACTTAATTAAACCCTAAATCACCTAATCACATCCAGTTTGTACATAAGAGAGGAATATGAATAATCGAATGTCGTCAAGTCATAAATATGTACGTTAGGGTCTGAAGCTTCGACTTATCTTTTTTAAAGTCAAGCTGCCCTTAAGTTTATTTAACAAAAATGTACATGTAGAAATTACAATTTAACTAAAGAATTGATTACTGATTAGGTGTTTTACAACTTCAACTGTAAAAAAATAGTCCATCATGGTGTTTAATTGGATCGATATTGATGCATATTGCATGAAGCATCCAAATCTGTGCATGATAATTTTATAATTCATTCTCTTAAGAATTGAACAATCTAAGTCAAAATGCATCAACGAAGGTTTATCTCATAATGCGAATGGTATGTTAGTTTCAACATTCTACGTTATAATGCATAGTTTGCTTTTACATGATGTTTAGGGTTTATAATGATTTTTTCTAACTAGATTTCGTCTGATAAATGCAGGGACTGGCCGGGATTTCTAATAACTGCGACAGAAGCGATTATCCAAAACATAATAGAGGTGGAAGAGCAACATCAAGAATAGTAAAAAATCGATCAGTCAATTAAGTTACTCGTTGCCAATATATATTGACCAAAACAGTTCACCATTACCTGTACACGTAATTCAATTGACATATATACAGTATAAAGAAAACTAAATAATATTCATTGTGTTAATTAATCAAAAGCTTTGTATATTAATTTTATGACGTCAATTTAAAGATAGGAAGTTTATTTTTTATGTTCTTTCACTAATTCGTTATTTTGTTATTTTTTTGCTTCATGTACTGTCGATCTTCAATACTCAATAGAATGTTGAAAGCGTTTGTTATGAACTTATTCTTTTTAGCCTTTAATAATATATGATTATTGGTGATTTTTGTTAATTAGGCCCTACTTAAAATAAACGTATGACATAATATCAACTATTCAATCAGACATGTTATCAACCAGAGGATTTTTATATAGCCAAAAGAAATTAGAAACAAATCAAACATCTTGGAATGCTATCTTGGAGACTACTTCAAAATTTTGAACTTGTTAAAATGTTTCAGAAAGTTGTTTTTAATAACCAGTCTAGGTCATAACTTTGCTTTGAGTTGAGTGTGTTGGACCTAAGTATGCTAAAGTGTTGGGTTTAATGTGGAGGCTCGATTGTTTTAGGTCCGGTTTAAGAGAACTATGGAGCAGGAAATTAGAAGATCAAATTGGTTGGCCCACTTTATTTTAATTAAAGCCCATATTTTTTTATTTGGGGAACAAGTTGTTAACCCTATCTTGTAATTATAAATAGATATCTTGTACTTGTAATTTGTCATCACGAGTGAGGCAAAAAGCAATAATAAAGTATCCTGGTTGTAGCCCGTGGATGTGGGTCAGCCGACCGAATCACGTAAATCTCGTGTTCGTTTATTGCTTTCGTGTTTGAGTTCGGTTTGTGTGCGTGTTTAATCCTAACAAGTGGTATCTAGAGCTTAGGTTCGGGATCACACGAGAACACGAAGAACCACCAGTCTCTTCTCGCTGCCAGTTTTAAACGTGATTTAGGGTTTCGCGACCGCAGCCGTCATCGCTTGACCAGTCCGTCACGATTAGGGTTTTGAGAAACAATTATCAGTTATTTGAACGAGCATCATTGTTTATCGCTCAGAAATATACTTTGGCCGTCGGCGTTGTTTGTAATTGACCAGAAAGAAAAGGAGTGTGAATTGTCTATTTTTCTTTGGAGTTCATGCCATCCAATTCATTATTTCTTGCGAGCAGGAGAAAATTTCCGCCAAGAAATTGGACCAAATCAAGTTTTTTCTTATATGAGCCTCGTGAAAACCAATGGCAGCAGGCCCATATTGTTTTATCTTTTGATTGTGTGGGCCAAGTCTGGGTAGCATAGCCCATAAATAAATTTGGTTCGGGTCAAAATCTTATTATAGCAAAGCACAAGCCAGGAAAATCAAGATCCTATTTTTAGAAGAACAGTTTTCGAGTCAAAAGAAGCGTTGAAGAAACCAAGAACTAGTGCCAACCGCGTTTGTTAGGTTTTATCGTTTCAGTTTAAAGATTCGGTTTCTGATTTGCAGTTCGTATTTCCACTGCGTTTAAATAGGTTGATTGTTTAACAAAGTTCAGTAGAACAGCCGTTAAGTTCAGGCACGTGCCATTGCTGTGTCTATCTTTGTTTTTTTATTTAGGTTTTCATTTTAGTCATTGTCATGGAAGAAGACGGAAAGGTTTCGATACAGAAGTTTGATGGATATAAATTTGGTTGGTGGAAGATGCAAATTGAAGCGCTACTTTCTCAGAAAGACTTGGATGTGGTGCTTGAAGATTAAAAATCAGAAAAGATGTCAGAAGCAGACTGGAAGAAGTTAGACAAGAAGGCTAGGGCTTGTATTACTTTATCGTTGTCGGAAGATGTGGCATTTAATATCATGAAGGAAACCACGTCGCATGGTATGATGGATGCATTATCCAACATGTATAAGAAGCCCTAGGCAGCAAATAAGGTCTATCTTATCCGAGAGCTAGTGACTACAAGAATGAAAGAAGGTGGGTCTATTGCAACGAATATTAATAATCTTAATTCGATCATGTCCCGCTTAGTGTAAGTTGAAATTAAGTTTGATGATGAAGTTCAAAGTCTTTTTTTATTATCCTCCTTTCCAGACAGTTGGTCGTAAACAGTGACTGCGGTTTGTAGTTCGTCAACAAAAATAACTTTTGATGAGATTCGAGACTTGATTCTTGGAGAAGATTCATGACGAAGAAATTCAGGTGAATCATCAAGTGATTTAATGTATGTTGGCAGAGGAAGAAAAAATAACAGAGGTCGTGGGAGCGGGAACAGGAAAAGGAGTCAGTCTAGGACTCGGAAAGATGTGATATGTTGGAACTGCAATTAAGCGGGACACTTTAGGAATCGGTGTCCGAATGATAAGAATGAAAAGAAAGAAGTCACCATTGCAGAAGAATTCCCAGATGATGAGTTTTTAGTTCTTAGTGTTGACGATAATGTTGATTCCTGGGTCATAGATTCTAGTGCTTCATTTCATGCTACCCACAGCAGTGAAGCATTGCAGAATTTGAAGGAAGGTGATTTTGGTAAGGTTAGACTGGCGAACAATGATGTTCTTGATTTATGGGCATGGGTGACATGAATTTAGTTACTTCAGCCGGTTCATGGACCTTGAAGGATGTCAGAGTGATTCCAAGCATAAATAAAAATTTGATTTATGTCGGGCAGTTGGATGAACAGGGACATGAGGTTAAATTTGGGAATGGGCAGTGGAAAATTGTAAATGGAAATCTTGTCATTGCTAGAGGAAGAAAGAGCGGTTCATTGTATATGGTTAGTTTATCGTCTGAGGGAGTGATCGACCCAGTTCAGAAGAAGACCAAAGTCCGGTTCACATAGTCTAGTGGGCGGAAGAAGGTTTGTTTTGCAGGAGATAAATCCAAAGCCACATGTCAGATTCAGGTTGAACGTTCTAGAAGAGGTTCATAAAAACCAATCAGAGGTTTCGTGGCAGTGGGAGCACTGGCAGTCAGTCAGTCAAAGCTTTTGCCAGAGTTACCAGACAGTGGGTTAAGAGAACCAGTATTTCAGCGGTTACAGTTTCTCTAGAAGATTACCTACTTAATATGGAGAGTGTTGTTTATACTCAAGGTATTCCAGGATTTAGCAGTTCATGTAAGTGGGAGCCGGTAGGGATAGAGAACAAGTCGATGGCAGTTGTAGCCATGACTGATGTGTTGGAGCTCGGGGGAGCTTCAATGGGCGTTCATGTTAATTGATGAGAAGGCAGATGCAACCAGGAAGACGAGGAAGATTACAAGAGGTACAAGAGATCATCGGCATACAGTTTGAAGATTATCAAGCCTCCAGTGGGAGATTGGTGGGTTTAATGTGGAGGCTCGATCGTTTTGGGTCCGGTTTAAGAGAACTTTGGAGCAGGAAATTAGAAGATCAAATTGGTTGGCCCACTTTGTTTGAATTAAAGCCCATATTTTTTTTTCTTGGGGAACAAGTTGTTAACCCTAATCTTGTAGTTATAAATAGATATCTTGTACTTGTGATTCTTCATCACGAGTGAGGCAGAAAGCAATAATAAAATATCCTGGTTGCAGCCCATGAACGTAGGTCAGCCGATCAAACCACGTAAATCTCGTGTTCGTTTATTGTTTTTGTGTTTGTGTTCGGTTCATGTGCGTTTTTAATCCTAACATAAAGGATCGAATTCAACTCTGAGTTATAAAATATAGATCGTGTTAGGCCACGATTTTTATACTGAGGATCCTTTATCCTTAACTGTCTTATGGATAGTTTATCCTTGAAATATATGTCAGGATATAAAGGATCGACAATCCTCGGTATTTTTTGTTTACTAATGATTGCATTTAGTATAGTGATGTGTTAGACAGGTGTATCAACTTGGAGACGCATTTGCATCAATTATCCACATGGAACACCCTATAGCTGGAACATGGATATAGGATCCTAATTCAACACAGCTGGTTATGGACGAACTCTCTAGAAGATCGAAGTTTAAATATCACCAACGGCTGTGCGACTCGTTCTTCCGCTTATCTCGCTACTGAACGACTATACGCACGTGGTCAGAGTCATGGAGCGGCTAGTGGAGGACTTCCCTGTAATTAGGAGATATTGTTATTATTGTTATATTATTTAAACGGGTAATGATCGAAGAGGAAAAACACTTGTATTCTCACACACACTAGAGCAGATTCAATAATTCTCTCTATACACTAGCTTACATTGTAATTTCGATCATGTACTCCACAAACATATTTAACCACTTTTCGTTGATTAATAAACTTGACGGTGATAGTTTTCACCGTCCGGAGGTTTTTTGTGCCGGAGACCGAGATAACCATATACTCGTCGACCAAAGGTTGTCTTGTTGATTATTGACTAAGATACTTCGACCAAAGATTATCCTATTAATCCTTGACCGGAGCTATTTTACCAACGATTACCTCGATAAGTTTTGACCAAAGTAAGACTATCTTGGTTAAGGGCTTTTTCCCTCGTGATTAAATCTCGTGTTCATCAATATCACGCTCATACATTAGTCATTATTGTGTTAGCACCTTACCTCACATTTACAAATTTGGATACTTGATCCTTAGCAGATTTTTGTCCAAAACAATTTGGCGCCCACCGTGGGGCAATTGGTGCTATAATCCATATTATTCTCATCAAACTTCATTTTTCCATACCCTGAACACTCACAATGGCCTCTCAATCTACCTCTGCTTCGTCAACCATGCCCTCATCAATTCCTCTCTCATCGAGGACCTTACCACCAATGCCTCCGCCAATCACGACAGCACAACAAACTACTACTACTGAAAGCAGAACGCAACTACCAATCTTCCAGAGCTCGAAAACCACTGCTACTACCCCGGTGGTTAATACTAATAGTGATGTTTCGTCTATGTTTTCGCAGGTTAAAGCATATATGGAGCAACAGAACAAGACTAACCAGAGAATCCTTCGTGAGATAGAAGATCTCAGGAAGAACAAGAGGCCAGCAGAAGATCTCACTCCCCTAGTGCCCAGGATGCTGGATTTCACCAGTCCGGGATCCTTGGCTCAGCTTCGCAAGGATCTTCACTGTTTCAGCCAGGATCCTCTATCCTGCAACCAGGGTCCATGGGTCAATCGGCTCAGGGATCCTCAATGTTTCAGCCAGGATCCTCTATACTGCAACCAGGGTCCATGGGTCAACCGGCCTTGGGATCCTCAATGTTTCAGCTAGGATCCTCTATCCTGCAACCAGGGTCCATAGGTCAGCAGGCTCAAGGATCCTCACTCTTTCAGTCAGGATCACATATCCTTCAACAAGGGTCGTGGGTCTACTGGCTCAAGGATCCTCGCAATCTCAGCAGGGGTCATCAATGATACCGCCAGGATCATCTGGGTGGTATGCTCAAGGCTCCTATGGTTAACAACCTCAAGGATCCTTTGTTCAGGATCAAGGATCTTCAAGAATGCAGCATATACAGTCTTCCGAAGTCCATGTTGGAGACATAATTCCCATGCAAACATAGCTTCAGGAGGACCCACTCCTATTGTCGACTCCTCTTTTCCAAGATACTCGTATGGAGTACCAAACACCACCCATCAGAGAGGTAACTGGTACGATCCTATATCTTTAGATACTAACCGTGTTCCCATGCAGGATTCAGGTATCAACCAGGCCATGGCTAGGGAATTACAAAAGCTAAAGGATATGATATCCAGTGTCCCGGGAGTGATACGTCCAATTCCTGAGATACCAGAGGGGAGTCACAAGTTATCCGGATTCGCTCCGCCCATATGTGATGCTGAAATTCCGAAGCGATTCCAAACTCCCAACATGAAGACATATGATGGGAGCACCGACCCTGAGGAACATGTTGCCCAATATAGGGAAAGGATGGAAATTAATCCAATTCCTGAAAGACTCAAGGAGGCTTGCCTTTGTAAAGGATTTGGAGCCACACTAATGGGAGCTGCACTGAAATGGCTACTAAGTCTTCCACATTTTTCGGTTACATCTTTCTCTCATTTAGTCAATTTGTTTAACACTCAATTTTCCTATAGTCGGAAATTTGAGAGGTTAACTAGTGATTTATATCGCGTTATCCAGCCTAGTAATGAATCCCTTAGGGATTTCGTTACAAGGTTCGGTAAGGAAGCTTTAGAAATCCCAAACCTTGATATGACTACTACTGTTGAAGCATTCAAGATGGGAATTCAAAAGAGCTCCCCTTTTTATGATGATTTAGTGATGACTCCATGCAGGACATTAGATGAAGTCAGAAACAGGGCATTAAGGTACATCCTCTTGGAAGAAGATAAAAAGATCCAGGATCGTCTCAGGGGACAAACAAAACAAGAAACACCCGAGAAGAATAAAGGATCCTGGAATAGGAACAACAATACAAAGCCATACGCCAAGTTCAACAATCAGAACGTGCGGGCAGTTAAAAAAGGAGATGACGATGAAGATTACCCTTGCATCTCCGACTATTGTTTCTCTGTAGATACTCATGGCTTGATTTGTGCCATGAAGGATCTGGGAGAAAAAGCAAGGCAGCCCCGGAAGATGAGAAGGTCGTCGGCTTCAATGACAAGTCTAAGTGGTGTGCCTTTCATGAAGACTTTGGTCATGCGACAGACGAGTACATTGGCTTGAGGAAAGAAATTGGGTACCTCCTGAGCAAGGGCCACTTTAAAGAACTCTTGGGAAGGAAGAAATCCAAAACCCAAGAAATCCAAACGCTCATCCCCACTACTCGGGTGACTGATCAGAGAGTCTTTTTTAACTCAAGGATCCAGGATCCTCAGCAGAACAAGTCCGATGTGCCAGCAGTTAATTTTATCTCAGGAGGTTCAGACATATGTGGAACTTCTTTCTCTGCAGCAAAAAGATTAGCCAAGGAGATCAAGATGGACAACGGAGATCATCCAATAGTCTCAACCACATTAACAACCGACAAGAGAATCTTCTTCGATGAGGAAGACAAGCTGAACATCCAAGATCCTCACCATGACGGTTTGATTATTACATTATTTATCTCGAACCATTATATACGCAGGATCCTAGTGGACGGGGGCAGCTCGGTCAACATTATCCAGCATGACGTCCTCAAAAAAATGAACATCCCGGATTCAGAAATCATTCCTAGAACATCGGTACTAGTCGGTTTCAGTGGTGAAACCATGAAGACATTGGGGGACATCAACCTCCCAATTTATATCGAAGGGTTAAATACATACCAAAAATTTTGTGTTATAGATAACCTTTCATGTTGCAATGTTATTTTAGGTAGGCCTTGGCTCCATGGAATGAAGGTCGTAGCTTCAACTTATCACCAATGCATCAAGCTACCAACTCCTTGGGGAGTTGTAAAGATAGTAGGTGACCAAGCGGAGGCTAAGAACTGCTATTCATCGTCAATGAAGCCAACAGCTAAGCAAACTATAGCATAGCAACTACAGCAACATCCTAGGGACGTGCTGGAAGCTCGGGAGAAATACCTCAAAGAAGTATCATTGGACCCCGAAGATCCAGAGATAAAAGTGTTCCTAGGATCCAGTATCCCCAGCAAAATAGAGGAGGATATAATATCCTTCCTAGCGCGAAGGAGATCAACTTTTGCCTTCAAACACTCAGACATGACAGGTATTTCGAAAGAGGTAATTACTCATAAACTCGGCCTTGATTTATCTGTTAAACCCGTCCATCAGAAGCGAAGAAAATTCGCTCCTGAGAAGAACAAGATCATACAAGAAGAAGTTAAAAAACTTCTTAAAGCCGGTATGATCAGAGAGGTTCAGTATCCTCGATGGCTAGCTAATGTGGTCGTTGTTTCAAAAAAGAATGGAAAGTGGGGGGTATGTGTCGATTTCACATATTTAAATAAGGCATGTCCCAAGGATCCTTACCCATTACCACATATAGATACCATGGTGGACGCGACGGCTGGACATGAAATGCTCACCTTTATGGATGCTTCCTCTAGATTCCAACAAATTCAGATGGAACCATCTGATCAAGAGGACACAACGTTCATGACTCTAACTGGCATATATTGTTATACTGCTATGCCGTTCGGACTAAGAAATGCAGGAGCGACGTACCAAAGACTAGTAAATATGATGTTCAAAGACCAGTTGGGCAAGACTATGGAGGTATACATAGATGATATGGTGGTAAAGTCGAAGAAGGCAGAGGACCACCTTAAAGACCTCGAGGAAGCATTCAATATCCTTGACCAATATAACATGAAGCTAAATCCATCCAAATGCCACTTCGGTGTTAAGGCTGGAAAGTTTCTGGGATATATGGTCACAAAAAGAGGAATTGAAGCAAGCCCGGAACAGATTGAAGCTATTGTCAATCTCAAATCTCTTGCAAATGCCAAGGACGTCCAGAGACTTACCGGAAGAATAGCAGCCTTGAATAGGTTCATCTCAAGATCCTCCGAGAAGTGTAAAGACTTCTGTGATATCCTTAGAAAGAACAAGAAGTTTGAGTGGACTGAAAAACATGAAGATGCTCTCACAGCCTTGAAGGATTACTTATCCTCAGCTCTGGCTCTGATGAAGCCTGTGGATGGAGAATCCTTGTATCTATATCTTGTTGTTTCAGGAAATGCAGTGAGTGCGGTCTTCATAAAGAATCATGAAGGTGAACAACATCCCGTATACTATTTAAGTAAAAGTCTTTTAGATGCGGAGTCCAGGTATTCTCATTTAGAAAAGCTAATTCTTGCACTTATTATGGCTTCTACTTAACTAAGACATTATTTTGAAACTCATCTTATTATTTTGAGAACTAACTATCCTGTAAAGAATGTTCTTAGAAAACCAGAGTTATCAGGAGGAATGGCTAAGTGGGCTGTAAAGTTAACTGCATATGATATACAATACGAGCCAAGAACAACGATCAAGTCTCAAGCATTAGCGGACTTTGTGGCTGATTTCACTAGTGATCTACAAAAAGAAGCTGACTTGGAAGTGCAACAACTAGAAAAGACCAAGGATCCTTGGATACTCTTCACTGATGGAGCATGTAACGTGAGAGGAACAGGATTGGGGATCCTACTGAAATCACCAAAGGGGGACATATTACCCCAGTCTATAGCTTGTGAGTTCCAGGCGACAAACAATGAAGCAGAGTACGAAGCTTTAATCGCATGTTTGCAATTAGCCAAAAACATGAGGATCAGGTATCTTCAAGTTTATGTAGATTCTTTATTGATAACTAACCACTTTAACGGCTCCTACGCTGTTAAAAGTGAGAAACTAATGAAATATTTAGACGTTGTGAAGGAATTGTCGAAATCCTTCGAAATATTTAGTATTACACAGGTACCGAGGGAAGAAAACGCTGGGGCAGATGCCTTAGCAAACTTAGCCTCATCTTTGAAGATTCCTGAGGATTTGAAAATCCCAATAATCCACATTCTCAAGCCAGCAATAGGAGAATAGGAAATTGGAGAGATAACAAAAGATAAAGAAATCGTGCTCTGGGATCCTTTATCCTCCAATAATAAAGGATCATGGATCCATCCTATCAAGAACTATATTTAGACTGGAGAAATTCCAACCACAGAAAATCCCAAGTCCTTCAAGCTCAAGGTATCCCAATATATTTTATTAGATGATATGGTATATAGAAAATCTCTTGCAGGTCCATATCTGAGATGCATCGAGGATCCTGGGATCCAAGAGGTACTTAAGGATTTTCACGAAGGAGATTGCGGCAATCACATAGGTGGAAGAGCGTTATTTTCCAGGATACTCAGAACCGGATACTTCTGGCCAACAATAAATAAAGATGCAGTGGAGTATTCAAAGAAGTGTGATGCTTGCCAAAGACACGCAAACATCCTTCATCAACCAGCGGAACCTCTATATCCTCCTCATGGCCTTTTATGAAATGGGGTATGGATATTGTAGGCAAACTACCAAAAGCACCAGGTGGAAAAGTCTTTATGCTTGCCATGACTGACTACTTCTCCAAATGGATTGAGGCAGAGGCATTTGTACAAGTCCGAGAAAGGGAAGTAATATCTTTTATTAAACGAAATATTATAACTAGATTTGGTATTCCCGCTGAAATTGTTTGTGACAATGGTTCCCAGTTTATTGGGAAGAGAACTACTAACTTTTGTGACAGTTGGGGCATCAAAATGATTACTTCGACTCCAATTCACCCTCAAGCCAATGGCCAAGCAGAGTCTAGCAACAAGATTATCATCAACAATCTAAAGAAGAAGCTAGGATCCAAGAAGGGAAAATGGGCTAAAGAACTTCCTTATGTTCTTGGGGAAGACAAAACTACACCCAAAAATGCGACAGGCCAGACACCCTTCTCATTGGTGTTCGAAGCAGAAGCAGTAATTCCTACAGAAATGGTGGTCCCTACTGCTAGAACCAGCTTCCGTGATCCTGAAGCTAATAGAGAAGTTCTCCTTGAAGACTTGGATACTATAGAAGAACTCAGAGACCTAGCAAAAATCAGAATGGCAGCGTATCAACAAAGGGTAGCTGGGGCATATAACAAAAGTATCAGAATCAGAAGATTTCAAGAAGGAGATCTAGTACTAAGAAAAGCCTTCCAAAACACCACTAATCCGGTTGATGGAAAGTTAGCACCCAAATGGGAAGGACCTTATCAGATTGAGTCTGAAGCAGGAAAGGGGGCATATCATTTGCTCGCAATGGAAGGCAACAGGTTACCAAGAGCTTGGAATGCCATTCACCTCAAGAAATATTTTTTCTGATCAGGATCCGTTATCCTGAGAAGATATATTATCCAGTAAAAGGATCAAGGATCCTTAAAGCGGTAACATCTTTCTAATCTATTATTCTATTCGAATTATTATTATTAATTTAAAGATAATATATTCTTAACCTTTTATCTTTTCCAATTATTGAATAACCATGCAGGATTGTAACGGGACATTTGATGTTCAAGAGGTTGGCCACCTCTCCGTTGCATTTAAGGTACTTTATTATTTCCCTTGGCCTTACCCACGTTTGGATATGACCCCCGATGGTCATATCCCCTAAGGTTTAAAGGTTTTCACCTTTCTCACGATCGCCAGTTGCGCACGCTATCCAACACATAGTTCGGGGCAGCGGGACCAGTACACGCTTAGTGGCTGACAATTTCATTGTCTCCGGCTATATGGAGGATCCTACGAATTATGGTAGACGTACCATACCTCCGGTTTATAACGTTTTCACGTTATCTCACGTTTGGGCTAAATCCCGGTTCGGGCGAGACCCCAGTTAACATCCGTATCTTTGGGCCAGTCCCAAGTTTGGGCTTGTCCCCAGTTTATTTTATCGGCTTGTCCCTAGTATGTTGGGTTTGTCCCCAGATTACACCGGCTTGTCCCCAGTTGCACGGGTTTGTCCCCAGAATATTTGTTGGGCTTATCCCCAGTTTAACGGGTTTAACCTCAATTAATAACATGAATTGTTTGCAGCGAATTTTCTAAGTTCTTACTAAAGATCAAGAAACTAAGGATCCCGAATCCTAGAGCTACTCTTGTAAGGAACATTAGGAGTTCGATACTTCTAGTAACCTAAGTCTATTTAAACCTTCTGTTATGATCTTTATTGATTAACTTAAGTTTGATATTTATTATAACTTTGGATATTCCGGCTAGAAAGGCTAATCTTCTAAAAATAGTTATTTAATTACTGAAGTCTTTAACTAATTTCCGGATATTTTATCCTAAAATTTTCCTTATATAAATTTATTGATTACTTATGGATATTCTATTCTAAAAAATTTTTAAAGATCTTATATCCTAAAAATCTAATATTCGAAGATTATTTATCAAACTCTAAGCAATGCTTAAACTTTTATACAACAAGTTTTTGAAAATAAGTAACAAGCAAATAGTCAAAAGATTTATGTTAATTAAAGTAAATAAGCCACAAGGACTTATCCAAAATTTCTTAACCCGGACTTCACCATACGAAAAGATGGACCATCCATCTGGGTTAAGTAAGAGTTACTAATAGTTCATAAAGTGCAGGAAAATAAAAAAAAAACAGGGGCAACTAAGGCTTCATCCCCCACAAACAGAGGATCCCTCCACCTTTGTCACCCCCGCATATTGTCTTAAGGATCATAGATCCTTTATCCTAAATACTATTGTTTATTACAGATCATAGAAACTGTTCATAAAAACATCAACATCAAATAAAAAAGTGGGCTCGGGCCTTGTCTTTAATATCCTTCATCGTCCACTTAAGCTGCATCTTCAACCGCAGCATCACCTTCCCCCTTGCCGGCTTCAGCCGCCTCCTTAACGCCACTGGTCCCAGCCTCGGTGTTCTCAACCATCTCTTCATCATCCTCACCACCAAGGTCGTCAAGTGCAGCCTTCTATTTCTCCACCTCCCAGGCTGACTTGTCGAAAGCAGGATCACCGGCCTCCATCGCCATTTTGATCCGTGCCTGGAATACCGATCTGGCAGCCCACACCTTGGCTTCGTTAGTCGCCTGCTCTACTGCTTCTTGACGTTGGGCCTCGGCTGAGGATACCTGATCCTCCAATTGTTTCTTGAGTTGGATCATAGCCTTATCCTTAGCGACCGCAGCTTTCCCTAACCCGAACATCTTCTCGCTTATCTAGAGGATAGTCTTTTCATAGTGGTCCCTCATAGCAATCACAGCCTACCAACAAATTTCGTGTCAAAATTAGGACAATGCTGGATCCTAAATTCTTATAGGGAAAAACACGGTACACTTACAGAGCAGACAATGTCACAGTGGATCAGAGGGTTTCTTCCTCTTAGAAGCTGCAGATTTGGCCCTGGTAGTGGCGGTCTTGGGCTCGGAGCTTGTGCCAGCCTTTGAACCCTCCTTTTTGACAGCAGGAGAGGTAACCATGCAGTCGATGTCATCAAGGGAGAACTTGAGAGCGGATTTTCCAGATTTCTTGGTGCCTGTAGAGAAGAAATCAACATATAAGTATTCCATTTTGTTTTATTTACTTTAAAATTATTAACTTACTTGACATGTTTGAGATTGGGGAGATGTCACAAAAACCTTCCACAAACCGAGCTTGAAAGATCCTAACTTCGGTATCTAGTGCTAGGAACCGTTTTGCCTTTTCTTCTGTTCCAGGTAGCTTGCTCAATGAAGCGAAGTTCTCAACTGCAGATAACAAAAAAGAATAAGTTTTAAAGCTGAAGAATAAAGGATCCTGCTATTCCATAAAGATCCAGGATCCTACCCTTTGTGACCCACGTGGAAGGAAGATCTGCCCCCCTGGTATCGATTCGCATTTAACGAAGAAAAATTGATTCCTCCACACGGAATCGTTTAACGTGGCTTTTAAGATCGGATGGGGCTGTCGGGGTTTGGACTTGAAGATAAAATGGGCAGAACCGAAGGTAGTAAGGGTATACAAATAAGACAACTCCGGGAGGCCAAAATCGATTTTTTCCTCCTTAATGATTCTTTCGATGGTGCTAAGAACCCTCCAAATCATCGGCATGGCTTGTATGTAAGATATGCCGGTTGAATCTAAAAAACTTTGGGTAAAAGATGGAAAGGGGTATTTATAGCCGATAAGAAAGGGAGTTGCCGGAAAGCAGACCCAGACCTTGGAGTAAGTGTCACATCTAATGCTGGATTCATAGGGTCGGAACAAGGTTTCTGGAGGAAATAATGTGTGAAAACTGTCGACCTCGGGATCCGTGAGCTTATAGATTTCAGAAGAAGGGTTAGAAAGCAAGCCTTGTGGTTCCATTTCGACCAATTCGGAACCACCGGATGACTGTTCGGAAGGTTTAGAAGGGGCCGGAGAAGAAGAAGAAGCGGCAAACATGATTAAAGAGAATAAGAAACGAGGGTTAGAAGAATACCTGATTCGTCGGATAAAGGTGTATATAATCAAAGATATAGGGCGGCATATATAGACGGTTATAATTAACCTTAAGGGCTAAATGGTAAATTTTCTAGCAAAACCGTCCCATCGTGCAGTTTTCACAATGATTTTGAATTTCAAAATGACAGTTGTGTTCCACTGTCACCCGCCATTTGGGGGGAAATTGTTAGGCCACGATTTTTATACTGAGGATCCTTTATCCTTAACTGTCTTATGGATAGTTTATCCTTAAAATATATGTCAGGATATAAAGGATCGACGATCCTCGGTATTTTTTGTTTACTAATGATTGCATTTAGTATAGTGATGTGTTAGACAGGTGTATCAACTTGGAGACGCATTTGCATCAATTATCCACATGGAACACCCTATAGCTGGAACATGGATATAGGATCCAAATTCAACACAGCTGGTTATGGACGAACTCTCTAGAAGATCGAAGTTTAAATATCACCAACGGCTGTGCGAATCGTTCTTCCGCTTATCTCGCTACTGAACGACTATACGCACGTGGTCAGAGTCATGGAGCGGCTAGTGGAGGACTTCCCTGTAATTAGGAGATATTTTTATTATTGTTATATTATTTAAACGGGTAATGATCGAAGAGGAAAAACACTTGTATTCTCACACACACTAGAGCAGATTCAATAATTCTCTCTATACACTAGCTTACATTGTAATTTCGATCATGTACTCCACAAACATATTTAACCACTTTTAGTTGATTAATAAACTTGACGGTGATAGTTTTCGCCGTCCGGGGGTTTTTTGTGCCGGAGACCGAGATAACCATATACTCGTCGACCAAAGGTTGTCTTGTTGATTTTTGACTAAGATACTTCGACCAAAGATTATCCTATAAATCCTTGACCGGAGCTATTTTACCAACGATTACCTCGATAAGTTTTGACCAAAGTAAAACTATCTTGGTTAAGGGCTTTTTCCCTCGTGATCAAATTATCGTGTTCATCAATATCACGCTCATACATTATTCATTATTGTGTTAGCACCTTACCTCACATTTACAAATTTTGATACTTGATCCTTAGCAGATTTTTGTCCAAAACAGATCGTTAATCACTCTCTAAAGGTGGAACCAATACCAAGTGTACCCATGATATTCATAAATAGTGTAATAGATATAAATAAGCTAATCAACTTTGATGTCACATCCCAACATAAAGACGGAAATGTCGGGGCACTACACGATTGAAATCACAGCACAAGACATGAATGTAAACTTTCATTCAAATAAAGATATCACTCTTTGAACACATAAACAATACATTGTTTCAAATAAACACAATTTGAAACTTGTTTAATGGTCTTCTAACTAGGCTTCATTCTTTTATCCACTACGTGAAAGTAAACTTCATCTTTTAGTTTACATTACCTAAAAAACATACAACAGTGTCAACTACAAAAACATGCAACAATCAATCTCATTAGCTAGGAATGTATATGGCGACATCCTTAGACACCACAAACGAACGACCACCTCCAGCTTTACAAGGGGCAACCACAATGTGAAGTTTTTACCGTGTGATCAAAACTAAGGTGCAATTTGTTTTTTAAGAGGTAAAATGTCTGTAGTTTGAGGACCACATCTGCAGACCTCTATAGAAGAAAAAATGGACCAAAGGTCTGCATTCTATAATTATAGCAAACTATTTGTTTTTTAACTTTTACAGACTACTAAATAAACTGAAATTTAAATAAACCGATTTTTTAAACTTAAAAGAGTTCAACATTGAAATTTAAATAATGGTTGTACAACACTGAATTAATATTCATTAAATCACAATAACATTTTTTTTTAAATCATTCATTCCATACTTTTCATTAACTGCTCAGCAACTTCATATCATAATCGAGTCATGTATTCCCGATCCGATACAGTACCATGTGCTTCAACCTCGTCTTCATCTAATGCTATATGCATTGATTTCAACATTCAAATACACAAATGTAACACCCCAACCTTGGGCAGATTATACACCGGAGCGGTACTTAGATTGTTCATGAGCTCGTAACACTATTAAAGTGACAATAGTTATTTTATTTTATGTTATAAAACTTCAACTACACAATATTCGTAAAAGGTCAAATAACATTACATCGAGAAGCAAATAAGGTTCAAAATGATAGATCCTAAGGGCAATCTGGTTGTCTTTATCCTTGCATATTATCGTATCAACCTGCAACACGTTTAAAATAATAATATTTGTCAACAAATATATTTGTGAGCTTTCATAGTTTGATTGTATATTTAGTATACAAATTCGGTCACAATTAAATTGTCATTTAATTTATAGGTCATCATGTTGTATCCTTTTTCTAAAACTAAGCTTTCCCATCGTTGTAGGCTATGTATTAGTTTATATATATATGTGATGGTTCAGGAGAAAAATGATATTACTGCGAGAAATAATGAATATGTGCCACTAGTTTTGTTCTAGGTTTTAAATGCTTAAAGATAAATAAAAAAACACAAATACATTCTCTTTCTTCAATTAATATAACTAATAAAGCGTTAATAGTTATCTATTTAATTAATATAACTAATCAAATTATTATAATTGAAAAATATTAAGAACTCATTTATTTTTATAACTTATGTTTTATCTCTTAAATTTTTATTTTACACAAGTACAATGTATTCATACATTAAAATTTGTTTCTATCCAAAACCAATTTCTTCCAACTCAATATATTAATATCTATCAACACGTACTTACATTGTGATGAATAATACAAAAAATTATTTTACACGTGTTTACATTAAATATCAACAAAAAAGATACAACCTACACAAAAACATATAATCTACACTTGTTCTAAGAAATAAGAAAACATATAACCTACACACGAAAATATATAACCTACACACAAAATTCTCAATAAAATACACACGCACACAAAAACATATAACCTACACATGAAAATTTGATCTTACACAAATGCAATTTATTCATACACTAAAATTTATTTTTATTCAAAACCAATTTCTTTCAACTTAATATATCAATATCCATCAACACGTAGTTATATTGTGATGAATAATAATAAAAATCGTGTACATGTTTGCATTGAATGTCAATAATAATATACAAAAAAAAAAACATATAACATACACTTGTTCTAAGAATAAGAAAACATATAACCAACATACGAAAAACATATAACCTACACACGATTAGGATATGTGTATCTTTGTGTACTTTATATAATTGTTGATGACGTATTACGTATGTCAGTTGTATGCTTTTTTGTATGTTGTACGTTTTTATTGCTCAAAACAAGTGTAGATTTATAATTTTGTGTAGGTTGTATATTTATTGTCTATGTTTAACGGACACATTCGTATGATATTTTTATTTATTATTATTTATAACAATAATTTTTATAGACATATCAATTAAAAACAATATATCATGTTTTGATATTTATTGTTAAAAAAACACGTTGATATATGCTAATAAATTGAGTGAAAAGAAATTGTTTTTTTAATATGAAGAAATAGTATTATATGAATAAATTGTATTTTTGTTGGATAAAATGAAGATGGTGTAAATAAAAAATAAAACTAAATTAGTGTTTTTAAATATTTAATTATTATATTTAAATTAGTTAGATATATTAATTAAGTAGAGATTTATCATGGTTATATTAGTTGTATTAATTGAATAAAGAGAGTGCATTTAACGTTGTATTTACATCTTTTTTTATTTATTTTTAAATATTTAAAACCTAAAATAAAACTAGTGGCTCATATTCATTTCTCGTGTTTTTCGCATTAATATAATTTCTCTCATAAACTTAAGCCTATATATATATATATAGGGTGTTACAAGATCTCATTCTCGAATATGATATGTAGTAAGAGTTAGACCAAACAATTGATATTAGAATGAGTTTCACTGGAATTGATGGTTTAACCACCATCGGTTCACCATCACTCTTGAAGGTGCAAAAATTGAGGAAGTTTAGCTAGAGACATTAAAATCGGAGGTTTGGAGATGCAATTAACTCGAGAAATGATCGAAAATCAGTATGAGTTGATCTGCCCCGATCATCAATTGGGTTTTGGATGAATTTGAGCATCTATCATTGAATATCTATGCACTTGCAATGTTGCTTCAAAGTCGCCATTCGACCCTTACTTTCACTTGTAACGATGTAAGGATGAAGAATTAAGGCAACAAAAGGAAGTACATTTCTCTACCTCAGTTGCGCTCGCATATTAGTATCGCTTTATATCATCGCATAAGATGCAGTTACGCTTATCTACTTCTATAAATGGTAGGATAGATAAATGATATTTCACTAGAACAATTACGCTTACATCAAGAGAAACGAAAGTATGCATGTTGTTCCTTTGGAACCAAAGCGAAAGTATGCTACTTTCCCTCACATATCTCATAGCGAAAGTAAGCTTAAACGAAAGTGTCCCACTTTCTCGAGATCAAACTTATTCGAAAGTATGCTTACTTTTGCCTATGCTTGATCAGAGGAAAGTACCAAAAGAGCCTACATTATCTTAATAGAGTTAATCATGATGAAGCAGATTGCAATTTATTGGAACCCTTATCGTATGTCAAAGAGGGACTACACTTGAGGGGGAGAATAAGAGACAATGATGCTTCGAATTTTCATACAACATGAAGATATGAGATTGGATTGGACAAATATTTAATGACATTAGTTTAGGGGAAGATTGTAAGAACATACTATAAAATGTAACATCCTAAATATTATAAATATTAAATAAAGAAAGTTGTGTTAGTTATCGTGTGTTAATATTTAATTAGTAACAGATAAAGAAAGGAAGATGGACTTAGATTAATTAAAATGGATCAAGATGATGGATGGACCTTAGGTCCATAGGCTTTAAGAGGTATAAATACCCTCTTAAACCATTCTAAACCCTAAACTCTCATTTCTATCTTTCATAATCTCTACACACGCCTACACCCATACCATACGCGGACGTGTGAGAGAAAGAGAAGCAAGATCAAACAAGTGTTTATTCTCGGTAGATCTTTGATATACGAAGTAGACACAAGGTTTAAGGTTCATTATCAAGCTAACCGAGACCAAACGAACACAAAAAGGTATGTTCTTGATCTTAAAGTTTACGTTTTTTGTTAACGGTTGGCCTTGAAACTTAAACATAAAGTAGATCGGGTCTAAACGAAACATAAAGTAACGAACTTGATGTTAAAACGAACCTAACAAACGGCTCGTTAAAAGAAACCCTCGATCTAGTTTGAACGTTTAAGGCCTAAAGATTCAAACTTTATGCATACCCGAGTCAAGTCTTAGACGAGAGTGGTCGTGGGATCATGTACGGGGTTGGATATTGTCATAGTGAAGGTTTATGTATGAAACATAAATGATAATGGGCTTGGTGACCACATGGTGGTCACTGTTCACGTCCATGACATGCGGCCAATCAATTCCATTTCACTTAACTCGCATACAAATTTACATACATAACTCACATACTATAGAGACATGCCCACTCGCATACATTATAGACTCGGTTGCATCGAAACTCTGAATACGTTAACACCACTGATCACTTTGATACACTCGCATACATACAGCATACTCGTATACAAGGCTGTATCGATTACAAGTCCTTAATCTCATATATCCTCGAGCTCGGTTACGATGATGCCCTTGAAATACCCAGACCCGATTACATTACAAGTTGATAACTGCCCACAGTCGCTTACACTATACACACAAGTCGCATACATTGAGCCAATCCCTTAAGACCCGATTACATCCTCGTTAGCTCACAACAATGATATCGATTACATTCATCGATTACGAGGACCCGTTTTCCCTTAGAACGCGAATACAACATGCTCGCATACATTGATCAGTTGATTACATAGGCTATCGAACACATATATATTCGATTACATTTCCGAATACAAGTACACTCGCATACAACTTTGAACTCGCATACTTGGGAACTCGATTACAATACTGTAATAACCAAAATTTAATATCGTTCGGTCACTCAATTTTAAATATATAATAAAAGGAAATTATGAGATAAGATATGTACTATGATTTAAAGAAAAGAAAATAAGAAACAAACAAAACAGTACTCAAATTTAAGTTTAGGACAAAAGTAAAAATAGTTCCATACAGTGAGGTTTTCAACTTGAAGTTTAACTTTTGAGGACGTGGCAATCGTTCAAACTTATATTCCATGTATATTTTTATCCTCATCACAATGTGTCATATTTCTATCCTCATCACAATGTAAACTGGTTATAAATATATGTCTCGAACCTTTACACATTCATACTCAATACAATTATACCATGACACTAAATTCCGGCGATGGTTAACTTTATACGGCATGCCAATTCAACAGTGACCTAGTTTAATATCTTCACTCCATAGCCAACCCCACCAGTGCGATGCCACAACGGAACCGAAGTTAACCCGACAAACTAATTTAAACACAAACAATACCTTGTTTACCATATGTTCATCTCCACCTTAGTTACCAAGAAAAGTGTATTATATATGAGTAGAGTTGTAGAGCTTTCACCACCATACCTCAATATATATTCCGTCAAAGTTTCCGACGACGACAACTTATGATCATTGGCAACTCAAAAACAAACTAAAACACCAACAAAATAACCACTTAGTAACTTCCGATCATACTTCCACCTCCCATAGAATTATAAACAAGTTTCCGGTTCTGATAAATCAAAGTGAAAAGAAAAAGATTAATACCCTATTGTTCCCACCCCTGCCACCTTTAAACCACCGCACGACAACACCATGGAACCGACGTTAACCGACGTATATCACTATTGTTGTTAAACTTAAAAGTAAGGTAACACCACTTCGATAACTATCATTAACTATCTTCATCTTGTAAAATAATATACGGTCACGTCGTCATGTTCAGAAAGCTTTTGTAGAACTTAAAAGATTTCCGGCCAACCTGCATATTTTCCGGCGACCTATCGAAGAAGGGTTAACCGTAAGGATAATATTATTATTTAAATAAACCACATCCTTGCTAATTTGGTTAAGCACAAATTTGTTAAATATTTAGCCGGGGTTCGAAACTCACTTGTACCTATTTATTTGTTTAGATTCATCAACTAACTTTTTTTTAAATAAATCATCCATCATTGTTTTAAACTCTTATGAAAGAATACGAACTTTTATTTATTACTAACATCAACTTATTTCCCAATATTGGGAACCATATTTGGGACACACTATATATACATAAAATATTGGTGGAGGCTCCATAGAGCTGTTATTTTTATTAAGTGACATGAACGGAAAATATTTGTAGGGAAATCTAATTTAATATGATATAAAATAATATATATATATATATATTAAATATGTATCCTTTTTAAATAATAACGAACATGTATTCGGTATGAGATTATTCCAAATCAATAATAAAGTTATAAATATAATTCTATAACTCGTATGTAGATAAACTGAAGGCGCAAAACAAGTTAACATCATTTTGAAACTCTAAAGTATACATCAATTTAGGACATTAAATGTATGGATTCTTACCCCACTCTTCATTGCTTTCATATTTAATTGATATAAACTCATTGAGTTAATATATATTTTATAACTCCTCACGTATTTGAATTACCAATTCACTTGGATGTCTGTTGGATTCCTATTCTGATTAAACATTGGATTTAGCTTTCATGTCATGCGATATTATTATGTTTGATTATACTCATTATCGCATGTTTTGATATATGTTACGATAATATATTTGCTATGAGTTATGTGAATAAGATTTGTATTCCGATACCTGAGTGCCGAGTGTCCCACGAGCATGTTGTTGCGGCATCAACAATATGTGCACCAACCGTGACGGTGAGATTAGTTCACGGCGTCTCTTAAGTACAAGTGTGGTACATATTATTAGGAGGCGTATGGATCGATCCTAGGATTAATATTAAGAAGATGGATAGCGGGTATGCCAACTCGCCATCTCTTGTGATAAATATGCAGGAGTAGCTACATGTATATTGTCACGTTTTATGTTCGCTCATGGGTACCTCCGTAAGATACGATATGATTTATTTAATAAGGTTACTTTGCATCGTAAGTTCAAATAAAATTACGTTTCATTATGTGTTAATTGTTTAAGCCTATTATTCCGTACTGAGCATTCGGCTCATTCCGTTATTTTATATATATATATACAGGTCCACAGGTTACATCGGGCTGGATTAAGAGAGAAGAATAAAATATCAGGAACTTAAGTTTGTAAATTAACCTTAAGTTTGGCTTGTCTAATGTATTATGAATTGACAAGTAAATAAATAAAATTATGTCTTTTATTCAGAAACCATGTTATTGTGACACGTCAGCCCTTTTGGGCCGGCGTGCTACAAATACAGTTCAGTTTCAAGGAGGAGGTCGAACACAAGAGTGTTCGAATACATGCAAGAGTCAATCACAATTAACAACTCAATTACATCAACTGCAATGTTATCGATCATAATGTATTCATTTTTACCCAAAACTCGATTTTTCATATAAGGACTCGCTTGCAATGTGTTCGGTTGCATGGTGGTTCGATTACAATCCCATCCGCGTGCTAGACTCAATTACAATGGGATTCGCATACAAGTCATTTACAATACTTAAAACATATATATATATATATATATATATATACTCGATTACAATACTTTAGAATATATAACGAACACCCAAATTCATATAACTTGCATACAATATAATACTTAGTATTATATACAATACTTATGCTCGCATACTTTTAACCCAATTACATTATGGATCCAAGTACTTGAGTCCGTGGATGTTTAAGTGTAAATAATCCTAAAGTACAATATAATCTTACACAACGAAAGGAAAGAGAGAAAAGAATATTAAAATAGTTGAAAACCTATTACCTTAAGATTTGAAATAAAATCAAAGTAAATGTAATCTAAAACGAACCATTAGATTACACCGAACTTAGCCAATTTTGGCTAAAATACATATATAACAAGTTTTAATATATATAACGTATTTATATACATTTAGCCGAGCTCAGTTAAAGAAGGGATTGACAATTAACGGAGAAAGGAACATGATCCAGGTGAGTTTCTAGCCCCATTCTTGTTATGTTTTTGGGTCTGTCTGCATACTCGATGTGACTTGTTAATACACTTATCCTAAGTGATAAGTGTATGTCATATGTGATTATGTGAAGAGTATTTGTCGGTACGTGACCTATCTTCGAATATTGCACGTACTGTCGAGTTATATTTATGAATATGAATGTTATGTATAATGTATGAATGATATGTATGCATGTTATGAATGAATGTAATAATGGGAATGACTGTCACACCCCATCTTAGGCCTAGGAGTGTGATCAATAGTTGATACCGCATTTGTAAATAAATCAGAGTAGCGGGTTAATGTAGAAGACTTTATAAAAACGTAAGGATCTTTCTTATAAATATTTACATTACAAAAAGACGAGACGGAAGTCTCGTTTAATATTTACTTGTTTATATGTTTTTACAAAACCATCATCTTTTAATATTTAAACAAAATCATCCGAGCCATCGGATTCTTAAGCTTCTTCGTCCTTCAAGTTCTAATCTTGGTTACCTGCAAAATGTTATAAAAATACGTCAGCAACGAATGCTGGTGAATATGCTGACGCTAAAAATATTTTCTTTACTTAATCACCCCTCGAGACCACGTAAGTCTCGGCCCATCTTGGCTTAGGAAAATTCAAGTTAAACAATCATCATAAACTCTAGTCTCTACACTAGGTCATCTCAGCAAAACACCGCAGCGTTTCGATATAACTTAGGTACCATAAATATACACATGGCCAGTCTCACTCGGACGTAACTTAGGTCCGGCCCATCGTGGCTGGAGGTCGTGACCAAGCGTGGTGCGATGTGCCGACCGCGTTCCACATATGTAAGGATCCAGAAAAACGTATACCACAGCCTGAGGGCTAGGCTTATACTCTTATTTACAATGTTTTTAGAGACACGTAGCCTCATGTAAAGTTTTACACATAACACGTTTGTTTGTTTGAAAACAAGTTTGTAAAAGTGGGGCATATTCACCTTTTGATAGGGATCGGTTTCCAACACTGTCCGTGAGTTCTCTTCTTGCTATCTTGCACCTATAGTACGAGTATAACTTTTGTTAGTCGGATACACGATCCGGCTTAAGACCTTTAGTCTTATTTATCTCGATGAACCTTTAGTTCATTATCTCATTTTACTTTAAAACCTTTAGTTGAAAAGTAATCTTTATAAACCTTAGTTTATTTATAAAACCCGACGTTTCTTCTTCTTTAAGAAACGTATTTCTTTTCTTTATTATTTAAGTATACTCATTATACTTAAATAATATTCATAACAAAGAATTATACACATACACACACACACATATATATATATATATACGTGTTTATACTTTTATATTTCTTTCTTTTCTTTTCTTTTATATTTATTTTCTCTTTTTATAATCATCGAGCATAATTCCGACTTAGGGTATTAAGCCCTTTTAATATTTTATTATTATTTTGGTCAGGCATTATGCCTACCTTGTTTAGCTTAGAATTATCTTTCACACTCGGGCAGCACTTCGACTCTATCCTTCTTATCAACACTCTCTTGATCAACCCTTGACACGCTTTTCGAGACACCTCCTTTTAGTTTGGAACGTCGTCGGGGAGTGGCATAAATTACGAGGTACGAGGTTACGGGGCACGTTTAACGAGGTGGATCGAGGGTACGCTTTACGAGGCTTAGAGAGAGAGAGTAGTGAGAGAGTAAAGTGTGTGATTTTGGTGTGAGATTATGAATGCCCGGACCTGCTATTTATAGGCTTGATTTTGGGTCCCATCACGGTATGCGACGGGTCCCTTGGCAAGCCTGTCACGTACCGCGACATAGGCTTGATGAGTCAAGCCCTAGACCTGCCGCGTGGCGACACGTGGCAGGCGCCGCTACACGTGGCGGACGTGTTGTCACGTGGTGACACGTGGCGGTAGGCGTTGCCACCGTGTGCCACGTGGCACACGTGTCACGTTGTGTCAGACACCCCATCGCGGTACGCGATGGGTGTCTTTCTTGTCCTGTCGCGAGCGCGATAGGTCTAGAAAACAGATTTTTCATTTTAGCCCCTAGAGTTTGGAAATTGACGAATTTGGTCCCTTGACTTTTGAAACTTGACATTTTTGGCCCAAAATTTACGTGATGTTACAATGATAATGAAAGGAAAAGTAAGGATAAAGGGTTGCATACCCTAATAATATATGCGAAGGATAAAAGGGTTGCATACCCTAATAATAAATGCGATGGATAAAGGGTTGCATACCCTACTAATATATGCGAAGGATAAAGAGGTTGCATACGCTGATAATATATGCGAAGGTTAAAGGGTTGCATACCCTAATAATTATATGCGAAGGTTATAGGGCGAAATGCTCTTTAAAACGTAATGTATGAATAATGAAAGAAAGAAAGTATGCGGGTAAGTAAGTATATTGTAACAATAGTATGAAAATATAACGTATGTATGAAGGTATGTAGTTATGAATGTACTGTATGATTAACTAGAACTCACTCAGCGTAGCTGACTTTTAGTATGCACGCAGGTGAGTAGGATGAGGCAGCTCGCTTGAGGGGGACACGTGACATGAATAAGAGGCTGGCATCGGAAGACTCAAGACGTTTTATGTTTAATTACTTAGTTTTGAAAGACAAGTTGTTTGTTTAAGACAAATTTTGGATTGTTATGAAATGTTTTATAAATGTTTTTATATTCCGTGAATGTTTTTATTAACTCTAATGACTAGGACTATGTGAATGAGTAAATCCAACATCCAGATGTGAGGCACCGGTAACGAGGCCTTACAAAAAATAATGTTCATTAGATATCTTAAAAATAGGGATTCAACCACCAAAACAATTCGCATTATTTTCAAAATAAAAACAACCATCATCAAACTTAGGGGTGTTAAACAGGCTATGTTCACAAGTTGGTGGCTTCATCCGGACAAGAACCCAAATAGTTTATATGAACTTGATAGCTACCAAAACTTAAAAACCTTGTAAGACACGTGAACCTGAAACCAGCATGCTCGCTGATTCACCCAAACACAACCCATTTGATCTATTTATTATTATTATTTCTTTTTCACATATTAACACATTAAAGTTACATCTTTACGACAATAAATGCAAATTTATATAAAACAGTTATAGTTATAGTGTAGTTATAAAATCTTATGTAAATCATTTAAATTTAAAGCATAAAATACCCAACAATTTTAATTTATTACATAAAACATATTTAAATAAATAATGAGTTAAACGGGTCAACTCGTGAACTCGTTGGGTTGATATGAATCTGACATGTTTATCCAAACAGGTTCATGTGTACGACATGAAACAAACCCGAACTTGTTCATACCAAACCCCGAACCTGTGGATTTCATGTTAGGTTCGAATTGTGCCCGAAACTTACACCCCTGTTAATATCCGAAAATATATTAAGTTTTTGAATATTCATATATTGAAAAAGGAGGTGGATTAGGTAGCCGTTATAGAGCGAGCACTCGCGCGATGACCATGCTCAAAATGCGGCTTCTTCGTCCAACATATTGACTTGCATGATCACACCTTTCAATTATTAATTTATTATTATTATTCTAAAAAACAATCCAACCTTTGCTTGTTATTAACCCCTTAAAAAATTAATAATTTCAAAAAAGTCATATTGGCTTGCACGATCACACCGTTCGATTATTATTATTATTATTATTATTATTATTATTATTATTATTATTCTAAATAGTCAATCCAACCTTTTCTTGTTTTTAACCCCTTAAAAATTAATAATTTCAAAAAAGTTTGTACCATTTAATAAACCGAGGTTTTGTTTTATAATTGAGAACTTCAATTCCATGAAATTCATGTGAAATTCTTTAATTTCATGCTCTCATTTTATTATTTAAATTTGTGTTCTTTTATATTTTGTAGTATCTGATATTGCTTGCCAAGTATTCAGTTAAATGCTTGACTTGCTAGAATGGTTTACATGGCTCATGATGAAGATTTGGCAGTTAGTTTCAGTTCGAAGTCTTTCATGGAATCATCTTATTTTGATAAGTTGAAGATTCCGTCTTCACCGGGAACTCCAACTTCAGTTCTCCCAGAGTTTTCGAGCATGAAAAGTGGTGAAGATTGTTCAATAGCTAAAGCTATTAAGAAACTAAGTCCCATAGATGTTAAGAGATTGTCTTTTCACATGTATCCCCATGTAACCCGACAAGTTACGAGCACTATTAATCACATGGAGGCGTTGCAACCACCATTATTAGTGTTGAAATCAAATGAAGTTGCAGAAGATCCGCAATCGACTGACTCAAGTAATAAAATAACAGCGGTGCCTCCATCACCGCCTGAGTCGGAGTCAAGTAGTAGAATAACATCACCACCTCCTCCGCCACCTCCACCACCCCAAATGAAGGCCAGACATTTGGGGACACAACCACCTCCTCCGCCACCTCCACCACCCTTGAGAAGCTTAATTCGTGTAGTGATACCACATCAGCCACCTTTTCCGCCACCACCATCACCACCCCCATTAACCTCTAGTAGTTTTTTAATGCCACTACCGCCATCATCACCAGCTCCCATGACACCAAAAAGCATACCGCCATCACCTACTACTCCTATGACACCAAGAAGCATACCATCTCCACCACCACCTCCCATGGCACCAGGAAGCATACCAGCGCCACCACCACCACCTCTGATGACACCAAGAAGCATACCATCACCACCACCAGCTCCCATGGCACCAGGAAGCATACCAGCGCCACCACCACCACCTCTGATGACACCAAGAAACATACCATCACCTCCACCAGCTCCCATGGCACCAGGAAGCATACCAGCGACACCACCACCACCTCTGATGACACCAAGAAGCATACCATCACCACCACCAGCTCCCATGGCACCAGGAAGCATACCATCTCCACCACCACCTCCCATGACACCAAGAAGCATGTCACCGCCACCGCCACCACCTCTGATGACACCAAGAAGCATACCATCACCACCACCAGCTCCCATGGAAGCAGGAAGCATACCAGCACCACCACCACCACCTCTGATGACACCAAGAAGCATACCATCACCGCCACCAACTCCCATGGAACCAGGAAGCATACCACCGCCACCACCAGCTCCCATGGCACCAGGAAGCATACCAACGCCACCAGGAAGCTTACCACCACCACCACCAGCTTGCATGATATCGAGAAGCATACCAACACCACCAGCACCTATGACACCGAGAAACATACCACCGCCACCACCATTAGCACCCATGACATCAAGAAGTATACCGCCGCCACCACCATTTCACCATGGAAAAGTAGGTGCACCACCACCACCTCCGTCTGTTGGTCCCACCCGAACTCTGCGTGCTAAGTCAACCACCAAATTAAAAAGATCATCTCAGATGGGAAGTCTCTACCGCCTTCTGAAAGGGAAGCTTGAAGGGTCCAATGTAGATTATAGATCTTTAAAGAGAACTAACAGCAAAATCAGGGCTGCTTCTAATGGTAACGGAAAGCAAGGAATGGTTGATGCGCTTGCAGAGATGACAAACAGGTAAATTAATCTCAAATAGTATCCTACAAATATTACAAGGTTTCAATGTTTCATTTTTTTGTGGCCTCCATATTTCTAGATCATCATACTTTATTCAAATTGAAGAGGATGTCAAAAACTATGCAAATTCAATCAAAGAGATGAAATCCGCTTTGAGTTCCTTCCAAACAACCGACATGGATGAGCTTATTAAGTTCCACAAATATGTGGAATCCCATATGGAAAAACTTACTGACGAAACCCAGGTCTAGATTTATTTAAGTTGTTTTTATAATATGCATATTGTTGTCAAAAATATTTTGTAATCATGTTCTCTGATTCTTAATTTATAGGTTCTAGCGCGATTTGAAGATTTTCCTAGTAAAAAGTTGGAAGGCTTAAGAATGGCTGCAGCATTGTATGCTAAATTGGATGCAATAGCTACTACTTTGCGGAATTGGAAGATAGAGTCTCCAGTGAATCAGCAAATTGATAAAGTTGAGAATTACTTCAACAAGGTAAAAAAGAATTTAAGATCTTAAAATCTCTTTTTTTCCATCATATATAAGTAACATATGAGAAATTGCATATGCAGATCAAAGGAGAGTTGGACACTTTAGACCGAACAAAAGATGAAGAACTCAAGAAATTTAAGAGTCAAAACATCCACTTCGACTTCACAATCCTTGTAAGAATCAAAGAGTTAATGGTGAAGGTTTCCTCAAACTGCATGGAACTGGCATTAAAGGTACTTATTTGTCACTTATGTATTATGTTTTAGTTTCAACTTCATAATGGAATTTTATAACTTATATATGACGATTTATGAGTATTAGATTTTGTCTTATATTACAGGAAACTAGAGAACCAAAAGCAAAAGAACACCAAGACAATGGGCTAAAGTGTAATAGCAAGAAACCCGGGTCAGGTAAAACTCTATGGAGGGCCTTTCAATTTGCATTTCGGGTATATACATTTGCAGGTGGACAAGATGATCGGGCCAACTTCTTAACAAGGGAACTTGCTCAAGAAATACAGACCGACCCTCACGATTTATAGTAAAAGTTCTAGTAAGATTTAGAACTTTGATCAAATCGATATATAGCGTTATAGTTTGTTTGCCTACAAAACATAGCAACATAAAGCAGAAGCGCTGTGTTATAATTTTGTTGTGTGTGAATCACCCATTGTGATTCTGTATATAAATGTTTGCTTTCATTTTGAGACTTGAGTTATCAAACAAATTGTACCAAACCATTATATGTGGTTGGGCCTAACGGGCAAAGTCGGGCAAAGTATTTAATCGTTTGACTCGTTTTACTTAGATACTCATCAACTTTTTCTTAAATTTTATAACGTATTTCAAATAATTACCCCAATCAAAACAAACCCCCGTCTACCGAGATTAGCCAGTGATGCAAATTATGAAAGTTTCTAGTCCAAGATTATGACAAAGTTTATGTCAATTCTTATGCGCGCATATCAATGTATTATCGGTTGTTAGTCTAAGTGGCACAAAAGTAAATGTGGCTAAGTTATAAAAACTGTCCACTTGTTTAGAGCATCCACAACAACAAACATTAACAAACCGCCACATCAGTGACACGTCGGATTTCAAACTTTTATAAAAAAATCCACACTTTCTTTCACAACAACAAACATCCACAAACTGACACATCATCATCCATTACTTTATATTTAATTAATCAAATAAAAATAATTTTATGTTTTATAATATATATCAATTAATTTTTCTTTTTAAACACTTACCACAAATATCCTCTACACCACACACCACCAGTCCCTTCTCTCCTTTTAGATCTGAACCTTCAAGACCAAGAACACCATCAGACTCTCACCAGAGATTTGTAGTTGATTGAATCAAACCATCGCCAGCGAAGAGACTACCAAGACCTCGTTTTCTTCTTCTAACGGTTAGTATCCTACAACTCCGTCAAATTAAACGGCACCCAGCAAAGACGAATCTTTGAATCGATTAGATCAGAAACCTTCATGGCAGTTGCAATGGATTTTGATGGCTTTCGTACTGTTAAAAAGCAAGAATGTTTAAAACCGTCGGGGGGCCCACGTATTCTTGTTTGTCTCACGTTTGCAGATCCAAACTTTCTCACCGGACTTTTGCTCTACAACGGTGAAGTCCGCTTGATCCTAGTCCGCCCCTTGCCACCTGTATTCGGACCTCGGGCAAAGCACCACATTGTGGATGCTCTTAGAGCTGATTTGAGTTCTTTTCATTAGAAAACTAGGTTATTAACCGTGTTACACGGGTGGAAATATAAAATCTGTCAATTAAACACACATATATAATCTCAAAATACAAATTATTTTTTATATAGTTTTTTAAAAGGAGAATATGATTTATAATTGTAAATGTTATTAAAAAAAACATAATATTGAAAGACATGAAAAAAAAACATAATGTGCTTTGTTATTTGCATGATCCTCATTGTTATTTGCATGGAAGTTTCAAAAATAATGAACATTCATAACATCTTTTCTTCACCAACTGTAAAAAATAATAATGAACATTCATAACATTAACTGTTTTTATATAACATAAGCACATAAAAAAATAACATTAACTGTTTTATAGTATTGATAACTGAAAATTATGTTTCGTATCATTTCTTAAAAATAAAATAGAAAAAAGACATGAGTAAACATACATTCAATGTTATTAAAAATTTATGTATAAAAAATGTATAATGTAGTTCATAATAGATATATTAAAAATCGTTTATAATTTTATGTTACAAGTGCCTACTTTTTAGTTAATAATATATTAATTTTTATTTACTATATATTAGTTAATAAAAAATTATATTTTAATACAATATAGTGTATTAACGCGTTTAAAATTAAATGTTACCGTTCAAAATGCTAGTAAGTAGTTCTCTTGCCGTTGAAGCTACGCGTTTTAAAAAAAACATTCTTAAAAAACATTTAAAGGGTAACTAAAAAATTAGATATAGTAAAGAATTTCATTCAATAGGAGTTTTTTTTTAATTTAATATACAATTATTTCGATAGGAAAAAAAATCTAAGGTTGAAAATTATATATGAAAAATAGTTTAATTAAACAATAGGAAAAGACTGTGTCAAAAAAAGATCTTGTTTTAATATAATAAGTAGATATGGGAGTGAAAGTGTAGTTTAAAAACTGTAATTGTCACACATAACTATTAATGCATTAATTTTTTTAACACAAAATGATAATTATTATTTTAATGATACATATGACAGAACGTTAGTTACTATATATTAATAAAAACCTAAAATAATTTAAAACTATACATGACAACTTATGATATACCTCCTAATAATTATGTATGATGTTTATAAAAAAAAATTATAGTTAAGATTGAAAAAACTAATTGATAGCAAACCGGAAATAATGAGACCCAAACAGTTAGTAATTGATGTTAGAATTTAAAAATTACTTTATATATATCATAATGCATACCTTGTCGAGCGTATCAAACAATTACTAATTGATGTAATTGATGCAGAAAACAATCTGTTGTCAACGATTAGGAGTTGGTTGTCAATAGTATTATTCAACCACCGACTTCAATATATATTAGGTATTCACCTTTAAGATGAAAAAACATATATGTGCAAATTTGGAAGTTATAAATTAATAGCTTTAATTACATGCACTAAAGTAGGCTAAGTAGCGATTCTTTATTAACCAACTTGGTTACGCTTCCAAGGGTCAATTGTTGAGCATGCTAAATCTGGAAAAAAAACATAATTATTAGTTCATAAAAATATGTATGAATTACATACCATTACTCACATAAAAAGGGAATTTTCAATCTATTAACCATATACAATTATAATTACCCATTATAAATATCTAAATAAAAAAACAGAAATCTTCAATCCATTCACACATTTGTGAAAAACTTATTTCTACATATCCATAACAAAATCATTGACCTTGTCTCTAATAGCAAGTTTATGCAATTTTTTTTATCAAGTGATGAGTTTTTACATGTAACAATAAATCACACTTTTAATGATAACATTTCAAAAAGTAATACCTAGCATCCAAGATATCATGGCTCATGAGTATATGGCTACAAGAAACATGAAAATCAAGCTATTAACATAAAATAAGGCTGAAAACAAATACAAGAATAAAAAAGATCATTTTGCAATAAGAAATGTACCTTCTAATCCATTAATACTCAATAAAGAAGGTTTTAGTTGAGTATTTGTTGTCCTTTTGCCTCCATTGTCTAATTATTCTTATTTTTGAAAGCGATGTCATCTTTATTTAAGTCTAGATGGTTTAACAAAGTTATTATAATTCCTGTATCAATTTCTCTAATAGAAAAATAAAAATTAAGTATTGTTGTATATATTAAACATATAAAAAGACTACTTAGAAATAAGAAAATTAGATTTAAAGAATATAAGAGTAGTTACCTTGATGTGGGTGTTCTTGAACAGTTGGTATAGAGGAAAAAGAATGAATGTTAATCAAAACAATTGAGTATTTATAAGAAGGTTGATATGTGTTTTTTTAAAAAGGAAATTAGTTAACAATAAGCTTAATCATAAGATAATACTGTAACAAACCTTAATTTTGATGATATAAAAAGAAGTCAACGAAAAAAAATCTATTTACAATACACACGCCAACCACCATCTAAAGGTGTCAAAACGAAACCAGTTAAGTATTTCATATTTAGAAAAAAAAATTGAACATACAAAACATAAACGTATATGATTATTGTAGTAATTATTATAGTAAATATATAATGCATTGAAAAATATCATCAATCAAACCAATAAAATTAATGAAAATGAAAAGTACTTTCTAAATTAGATAGTCAAAATGTAACAGACTTTTAAATAATAATATTATTTTGACTATTAATTTAAATTTAAATTTGAAAACACAATTATGGTAAAAATTTAATATTTGATTCATGATTTATAAATAAGTTAAATGTTACCCTGTATTGTCATAAATAACTATTCGTAACTGAAATGAGTTTTGGAAAATGTTAATTCAAATCTATACATACTATTAAAGCAAGGAACAATTTCCACATGACATCATTCTAGGGTGTCCACATAGGATGTCACCTCAACTCCATGTCATCCATTTCCTTTCTTAAGCATGTCAACTCAGCAATTAAACTATATTTAACCCATTAACCCATTTAAGCTCATTTTCTCGCGGGTCTTGGATATCCATTTAACCCATTAACCCGTTAATTAAAATACTATATTTAAACCATAGCATTTCTTAATTTTATACCCTAATCATGTTTTTCTCTCTTTCTCTAATAGCCGGATCTTCTTTCATCCTCTCCCATATTCCGGCCAATCCAAATCTATATTTTTATTAATCATTTTCCGGTAAGTTTCTATTATATATTAAACTTTCGATTCCGATTGTTTATATATGTGTTTCCGGTAATATTATATTTTTTTCCGGTTAATTTTTCCTCTAATCTTTTTATGTTTTTTTTCATTGTTAACTGATTGTATTAAAATCGGTTTAGGTTATAAATAAAGAACGGCGATGTCTATAATATTTGGACGTGTTTACGTTTTTCCGGTAAGTATTGCCGGTAATTTTTTCCGGTTATGTGTTATACTTATAACAATGATTGTTTTATATTTGTTTGTATTTTTTTATTTTTTGTGTTATTTTGTTTGACATGCTGTTAATCTATGTTCTAGGTTAATCAAAATCGGAGATTTCATGGTTAAAAATGATATTTGTTATTTTCCAGTAAGACATTCAATTTTTCCGGTTACAAATTAAAAATCAAATGTTCCATAATATCAACATTAATATTATACTTTATAATTTCAGGTCAATGTCAAGACTAATAGATCCTCATTTCTCTTGAAATTCTACAAAAAAATCCGACATTCCATGGTTATTCTCACAATATCGTTTTTCCGGTAACACCTTTTAAATTTTCCGGTTATTAGTTATAATTCAAAAATCCATAAAATCAATATTAATATTCGATTTTATTATTTCAGGTTATTGTCCCACTCATATTATCTAATTTCAAGGATTGATGATGACTTTATAAGATGTATTTTTTTATATCGATGTATATTTATTTTTTGAATGGTCATGTATATTCATTTTCATTAATTTGTTCATGTATATCGGAGATGTATTTTTTTCCGGTGTGTGTTAATAAAATACATAATTAATTATCCCATTAATACAAATTATTTAGTTTGACTTTCCTTAATTGTTTAAATAACCGAATTAACATCATAATTATCCCATAATTTGATTTTCCATAATTGTTCAAATAACTTTCTTTATTGTAATTTATATACTTTAATACTTTAATTATCCCATAATTTATATACTTTAATTATACATAATTTACATAATAATAAGTTCCCGTAAATTATAATAAGTCCTTTTAGTTACACTAAAACTAAAAGTCATATATTAACCGGTTTCCAAACCTTGTATCTCAATTTAACCATTTGAATATGTTGTTCTTAATTACTTGGGTTTCCATTGTAATAAAAATTCAAAATTGTAAGTAACGTAATGTAAATTAACATTTTCTAAAAATAATTATTTCTTTTCCTATGTTTCATTCATTTCCTTTAGAATATAATAATTTGAACTTATATTTCTAGACTTTCAAAATTATACTATTATATGAAAATACTAGCTTTAGAACCCGTGTGATGCACGGGAAACTCAAAAGAAATGTAATTAAACTATAAAAATTAAATTATTAAATTAAAAAACCTATAGTTTAGCAAATTAAATAGTTTAATAAGTTCAAATTATGTTTTCTTGTTAATTATTCATACAAAAATGTGATGCATTCGCACGCAATTTCTTTATTATTATGCAAAAGATGCACTTAGTGATATTTAAGTTGTAATTATATTTTTTTAATAAAATAGTGAATTCTACTAAAAGATAATAAGATGATTCATTATAAATGACATAAAAAGATAACATCATATATAAAATTAGCATGACTAAAACACGTCTTCGTATTACAGATTTGAAAGAGATGGATGAGAACTCCATGGATTCATGGATGTTGAATGAATACGTGAGAATAAAATTGTTATTCATTCATAATTTTTTTATTAAACCTATAAAATATCATTAACTAATTTTTATCACATTCATCTTACATTGAAAAGTGTTTATAAATTAAATTAATAAAAAAAGGTAGCAATGATATTATTAAATATATAAATATTGTTATTACACTAACATAAATACACGCATATTTTCAATCTCTATAATTTTGGTAATTAGTTATTTGATTAAATGATGGATTAATATGTTTTGATTACACTGACATAAAGAAGTTTTTCATTTAATATAAGAAAATAGTTTGAGCAGGAAATTTAAGCTAGGAATAAATATCCAAGTGACATGTATCATCAATTATTTTACTTTATTAGAATATGTAGATATATCACATGCACCCATAACTTATGGATGTATTTTTGTAAAACCATTAAACAATAAAAATTATTATATTTACTATAACCGTATCTTAATAATTGCAAAAATTATAATTCAGATTATGCTAAATTTAGACATTATTAAAAGTATACTTTACAACTATGTTATTATTTTTATTTTTGTTATAAAATATCAACTTAGCGTTCATAGTATTACAAATTCAAAGTTCTTTCTAAATATTTCAAAAGTACTACTTTCTAAAACAATTCCACAAAACATCATAAGTTAGTCAAACTTCAAATTTTGCATCAAATGTAACAAATTAAAATATCGCTCTAAATGTTTCAACTTCTATTATGCTATGTAAGTCAAAATTTGCATATTATTTTACACTCCCATAACTAATGCTACACATATTTCATTTGATTAATATATAATATGTGACAAATATATACTCCTTACCATAATTAATTTATTTCGTTACAAACAAGTCCAGAATTATATTTTTCAAATATTCCAAATCATTTCTATTTATATTGTATTTTACATAAATAAGTAACTAATTTTTACTATATTAGTTAATTTCTTAATCATTCTTATCACCTTAAGCCATTATATATTATGTTTCTTAAATATGTTCCACGTTGTGTAACACGGTACTATTATAAATCAATATTGAAATCTAATTATCTGTTTCTTTTAAGATATTTGGATCAGTTAAAGCTTGCTAAGGTTATAAAAGAAATGGCACATTTGGATTTAGAAAATGAAGTTAGTGATAAATGTTTTTCAAGATAGTAATATTTAATTCAAACATGGTTTGTATTAAATGATTTAAATTGATGTGCAAATAAACACGGGTACTATCTTAGAGTAATAAATATTACAGTTATTGATGTGCAATAAAGTCTTAGATAGAGTTCATCTTTTGAATCAACATTGAGATAAAAGTTTTGAATCGACATTGTAGAATTGTTTTATTGATTTGGAGACTAATTTCTTTGTTTGTTTATTATTGTACTAATGATATAAGTTATAAAATATTTTAACTTTTCATTTATCTTTGTTAGTCTTTGTATGTTTTTGTATTTGATTCAAATAAGTTATGATGTCTTATAATTCATGTAAAAGTATCATTTATTTATAAGTACAACATTTTCATTTCATTAAATTTATGTGATGTTACATGTATATTATGTTTTTAAATATGTTCCACCGTGTGTAGCACGGGTACTATCCTAAATCAATATTGGAATCCAATGATCTGTTTCTTTTAAGAGATTTGGATCAGTTAAAGCTTGCTAAGGTTATAAAAGAAAGGGCACATTTGGATTTGGAAAATGAAGTTAGTAATAAATGTTTTTCAAGATGGTAATATTTAATTCAAACATGGTTTGTAATAAATGCTTTAAATTGATGTGCAAATAAACACGGATACTATCTTAGAGTAATAAATATTACAGTTATTGATGTGCAATAATTGTCTTAGATAGAGTTCATCTTTTGAATCAACATTGAGATAAAAGTTTTGTTGAATCGACATTGTAGAATTGTTTTATTGATTTGGAGAATAATTTCTTTGTTTCCTTATTATTGTACTAATGATATAAGTTATAAAATATTTTAACTTTTCATTTATCTTTGTTAGTATTTGTATGTTTTTGTATTTGATTCAAATAAGTTATGATGTCTTATAATTAATGTAAAATTATCATTTATTTATAAGTACAACATTTACATTTCATTAAATTTATATGATGTTACATGTAAAAATTTTTTTTTTAAATATATTCCACCGTGTGTAACACGGGTAATATCCTAAATCAATATTGGAATTCAATGATCTGTTTCTTTTAAGAGATTTGGATCACTTGAAGCTTGCTAATGTTATAAAAGAAAGGACACATTTGGATTTGGAAAATGAAGTTATTGAGAATGTAAAATGGTTGTTAGAGTGTGAGAATTATGAGTCAAATTTTGATGATCTTTCAAACTTTTTGGAATCTAAAGATAAAATTTAAGCTAACACCAGTAACTTAGTTATGTAGTTGATTACGTTAAATTTTTTACTTTCATTGCTTTTTTTTAAGTTATTAGTTTAGTTCATAACTAGAAACTTCTAAAAACATACAATAAACTTTTATAATCGTTTATTTTGTTTGTCAAGTTGTGAAGGTAATTTGCATTTTTTTGGTGAAATTTTGAAGAAGTTGATAGTTGGTAACTTTGACTCCGACATGTTTAGATCTTCTTTTGGTCTCTCTTTTTTATGTGTATATTTAGTTTGTCTTAGTTTAAGCTTGTATTAAGACAATATGAATGATCAATAGTTTGGTTACTAAGTTATGTTTATTATGTGTTTGTTTAATATGATAGTGAAAAAAATATGAAATACATTATGATTTTAATGACCAGTTTGTTGCATTTTTTTAAAAGCATATGAATTTCTAAGATTGCGGTTATAAAGTTGTGTTAAATTTTATGATTTTTTAAATGTTTTCTTGTAAATTTTATAATTGTCTATATTTATATGGTAGTTATACATTCACACATTTTGTTTTTAGTTTTACATAATCTTCTAGATATTAATGTTAACATAAACTCATTATGAAATACATTAACATTTTAGTTTAATACTTAATTAATCAAGTTGCATGGTTTGTTTTGTTTTTCAGGTTCTATAGCAAAATGCTTTGTTTTTGGACGGAAATTTTTTAAGTTCAAATTGAGATAATACGATTTAAATATTTTCATAACTTTGCTAATATAGACAAGTTTTTGTAACTATTAACTTTTTATTTGACAATCTTGCTCTCTAATATTTTGTTTAGGTCATCCTAATGTTAATATATGGTTGTCTATTTATAAAATTTTATGATTGTCTATATTGATTTTGTTATTTATCTATTTTCAACCCGTGTGTAACACGGGTACTATCCTAATACTACATAAAAGTAGTACAAAGACAATATATAAGTTGATTGGAATTGTAATTATATTTTTACTTTTAAACTTAAATGGTTACATTAATTATTGGTAATTGAATTTCTTTTTGATTTATTTAATTGTTAAGAAAATTAGAGAAGTATAAGATATATTTGAAAACAAAGGGAATAGACCAATAGAGAAGGGTCATGTGAATCCAATCTCAATTGTTTTAATAGTATAGTAGGATTTTTATAATGGTAAAAACATTGTATAATTTTAATAATGTATTTGATCACACAACCATTGCTTCTTCCCTATTAAAATGTGTTTTTAGACAATCTTTTAGAATTATATAATTTATTTGAAACTAGAGATGACATTAAAACAACAATATGATCACTCAATCTCAACTTTTACACCACTTATTATAACATGAACATTATCACACTTTGGATACAATTTCACCACCACATGATCATCATCTTCAACTCCTAAACCCTTTAACAGCTCAGTTATCCCTAATCTTAACTTAGTCTTTATCACCTTCCCGTTGCTTCTGTTGCACATTCACGAAACTACCCCAAAATCGGTTTTCTCAGCCCATCACTACTCGCTACCACCTCATCTTCGTCATTGATGAACACATCAAACTTCACAAACTCATATTTTACTTAACTTCTATCCCTTCTATCACCAGTACTTCTCCTTGTTCTTCATCCTTTCTTCTCTCACTTTGCGACGGCCTCGCCACCACCACCGTTGTTGATTTGTCTAGACTCATCGGAAAAGTTGCTGCTGTATAGCTTCTTTCTTGTTGGCTTTTGTTTTGTTTACAGAACCTTTATTATTTTAAGCAACTCAAATAACAGTATTTAGTATTATTATTATTATTATTATTATTATTATTATTATGGCCCCATGGCAACCAATCTTAATTTATTTTAGACGATTTGTTATTTAATTTCACTGACCATTTATATTTTCAAATAATATTGACAGCATCCAATCTACGTGTGCGACCACCCACTATAGGAGAATAAGACTTCTTGGATGAATATATAAATTTATAAATGTCAGTTATAACTTTTGAAGAAACACTAACCGGACCCCGGACAGATTACTGGTAACCTGGGGGTTGGATAGCTGTTTCCCACGAGGGGTTAGACCCTTTGAAGATGGTTCTTCTGATAACCTGCAAAACAGACACCGTGAGCTCGTCACTGAGAAGGGGGGGGGTTCCTCCTTGTGACCACCCTCCGGCGTGAGAATCAGACTACATTGCTCTTTAAATATAAAAGTATATTAAGAGATTGCTAGAGCAGATATCAGGTATAATATGATGATAATGTGATAAGATATGATAAGATGAGATGGTCATACCATTTGTGGTATTTATAGCCGAAGGTAGGTTTCCAAGGAGGTATGGCCGGCTGCAACAGTGTTCCTGTTCCACCAACAGTAGCCTACGCACGTGCCCTGCTGGTAGTTGGTGGGTAGGTAGCGGCTGACAGCGACCAGGCCTGCTGTATACTATTCCTTTTCCACCAACTGTCAGCTACGCACGTGGTATGACAAGAGTTGGTGAGTAGGCAGCGGCTAATAGTGACATACAGTGTAGGAGCATGCTGCTCGCCATACTGTTGTCTATAAGCTGTCGTATCTTTAGTCAGATCTTTTTCCCATACCTCGTCAGGTACAGTACAGAAGATCTTCCTGTATCGTACGGACTGGCTTATTTGGGCGGGAGTATTCCCCCTCCCGCCCTTGTGCGGGATTGTTCCCGGCTTCGCTCATTCCTTCAGGTGACACTGAACGATTGAGAGCTAAGTGCCTTGTGCGTGTAGCCTTGCTGCACGGGTGGCCTTCCCTAATGGCTTGTATCCGAGGCTGCGGGGACAGGCGGAGTCCCTCACCATTGGGAGGCATTTCCTGCGGGACCAGCTTGCGTACTGCGCGTAAGGACGTCACGTCTCTGAGCATGGTTGGTCCTGCGGATCCAGTTGGTTTCTGCGCAGACGTCCCTGTTTGAGGTGAGTCCTGCGGGTCCAACTGGGCTCTGCTGGGACCTACCTCTTCAAGTCCCCCCAGTCCAATGTTCTTCTCATGCGTGTTTAATAAAGTGAGGTGAACTTTTGGACTTAAGCAAAGGGTTTTGAAAAGGGTTTTTTAAGGTTTTCCATGGGGATTCTTCCCGCGGAAGTCCTTGTCACTTGCAGAAATTCCCGAGTTTCCTGCTTGGTCTTTGGGTATGATGCGGGTAGGTCTGTAACCTCCTCGCAAGTCAGGAGCGTTGAGTCCCACTTGTGTGGACTCTCCATGAGGTTTTGGTAGTTTTGAACATAGTGATCAATTATGTTAAAACCACCAATTCCATCCTGGAGCTTCAAACAACGTAGTTCTCGACGTTCCCGCTATGCGGGGATGTTATTTCCTTTTCCGCAAGCATTGCCCAGAAGATCCTTCTTGGTTTCAATTCCCAGCGGAGCGCTAGGTATGTGAAGGGTTTTGCCTTAACACTGTACCAGCGCTCGTCTTACGGTTACTTTACTTCCAAGGTATTCCTGGCGTCAATTCCCTGCGGGTGCTAGGTATGTGAAGGGTTTTGCCTTTACACTGTACCCGCACCCGTCTTATAGTTACTTGGTTGCCGAGGAATATTTGGCTTCAATTCCTTGCGGGTGCTAGGTATGTGAAGGGTTTTGCCTTTACACTGTACCCGCATCCGTCTTACAGTTACTTGTTTGCCAAGGTTTTACTTGGCTTCAATTCCCTGCGGGTGCTAGGTATGTGAAGGGTTTTGCCTTTACACTGTACCCGCATCCGTCTTACGGTTACTTGTTTGCCAAGGTTTTACTTGGCTTCAATTCCCTGCGGGTGCTAGGTATGTGAAGGGTTTTGCCTTTACACTGTACCCGCATACGTCTTACAGTTACTTGTTTGCCAAGGTTTTACTTGGCTTCAATTCCCTGCGGGTGCTAGGTATGTGAAGGGTTTTGCCTTTACACTGTACCCGCATCCGTCTTACAGTTACTTGTTTGCCAAGGTTTTACTTGGCTTTAATTCCCTGCGGGTGCTAGGTATGTGAAGGGTTTTGCCTTTACACTGTACCCTCATCCGTCTTACAGTTACTTGTTTGCCAAGGTAAGGGGTATTTTCCCGCTTACTTTTTAATATTTTCAAAATTTGAATTTTGAAATTCGAAGGGTTGGTGGAAAGATAGGAACAGTCCAAACCTCTGAAACGTCGTGCGACGGTTTCTTCTGACTGTGTCAGGACGTGCAGGAAGTTATGGTGACGTGACAGTACATGGTCATTCCAGACGCTTTTCAGGCGCGTGGGCGCGATTTTCGGGCGCGTGGCCGCGAAATTACTGGCACACGTCCTTTCAACAGCTGTTTCCAGCTTGCTTTTTGCCACGTGTCGTAGTTTCATTGCACCTTCGATTTCTCTCTCCTCCGCATTAAATTCACCGCATTAATTGCGATTACTATATAAAGGGGGAGAGGGTTCTTTGTAATCCACACTTTCACCCTTCTCTTCTTCTTCTTAGCGATTTCCGGCAAACACCCCCCTTTTCAGGCAAGCATTTTCCCGAAATCGTTTTCTTCTTTCTGCAAAATGTCTTCCCATGATGCTGAAGCTGTAGCCGACGATAGGAGTACTGCTGGCGAGTGCCAGTGTGCTCTACCTGTCGATCAGTACCAGTATGTCGTCAGGAAATTCATGCTTGAGTCTCTCGAGTCTGAGTTTCCTGAACCCCACCAGACTGTGTACGATGCCCCCAGTGGCAAGATCGGGGTATATGCTGCATTCTTTGTTTATGGGAACCTTAGGTTCCCATTGACAAAGTTTGTGTACCGTGTCCTGGAGAGGCACGGTGTGCACCTAACCGAGTTGCATCCGATGGCGATTGCCAAGATCCGGCACTTCGAGTGGGTGTGCCGGATTCTGGGTATTGAGCCCTATGTGGACCGCCTGATGACCTTCTATACTTGGAGGTGCATCCAGGGGTGGTACACCTTGACAACCCGTATTAAGGGTTTGAAGATCTGCGTGACCGAGCGCAGTCTCCGATCGTAGAAGCGGGAGTTCTTCTACGTTTCTGCCCGCGCCATCCCTATTGCCATGAAGTTTAAGAAGGGGCAAGCGCTTCCGAGCCTTCATGCTTCCAGCTACCAGGAGGCGGAATGGTTCGCGAAGATATCCCGGGTCCAATCTCCGGTTTACCGGTTTGCGGAGTCCGGGATGGTGATGCTGGGGATGAGCCGGGTATGGAAGGATGCGTCCCGGTTTCCCATCCTTCTCGAATATGGTTTGAACTCTATTCCTTATGGTATGTCTTGTCTTTCTTGCTGATATGAGTTTGTCTTCTAACTGTTTTTTTTTTTTTTTTTTTTTTTTTTTTTTTTTTTTTTCAGAGGGGAACGATTTGGAGTCGCTCCTGTACCCGCGGGAAGCTGACGGTCCCGTGCGGGTGGGCACTCGTGCTCTAGACGAGAACGAGTTGCCCATCCTGGAGCAAACGGCGGATCGGTTTGTGGAGGTCTATCCGCTGGGCCACGAGATCCTGAGCCAACGGCGGCCAGGTAAGGCGATACTCTATCCTCAACCCCTCAATGCTGTACCCGCTGCTGGAATTCCTGACATCCTGTCCTCTTCTGAGGAATCCGCAGATGGTCCTCCGCTGGTGCGGAAGAGGAAGGCTGCCGGTGGGAAAGGGAAGGAGAAGGTGGTCTCCACAGCTGATCCGGTGCTCCTATCTGACACCGAGTCAGATAGTGAAGAGGTGGCGGGGAGCCCCGGTGGTGAGAAGACCACTGTTCCGGAGGCTACGACTGTTACCTCCGAAGAACCATTGACGACGACGGTGACCGGCATCAAGAGACCGGCTCCATCGGGCTCGTCCCCGCCCGTCCGTACGTTCAGGCTCAAGAAAACCCGTAAGTACAAACATCCTTGTTTTTGTAGATTTATCATACTTCATAAATTTATTAACACTTATCTTCTTGTGCAGGCGTGGATGTTGACGCATTCCAGGGTGGAGCGCAGAGGAGTACCTCTCCGCCGATGAGGGTAGGCTCAGTCAGCCTACCTGAGGCGACGACCCAGGCGCCTGCGCCTGCTTCCGCTGGATCAGTTGCTCAGTCCCTTGAGCCGACTGTTCCAGCCAAGATGACGTCACCGCCGGTGGTAAGTGCGATTTTTACAGCATCTTTCACCGAGCCGGCGGTTACGATTGCTGCGGATTCTGCGGCAGCGACTGCGGCGGCTGCCACCATGCCCCCGCCACCGGCACCGACGGCCGGCCCATCAGGTACGCATGGGAGTACTCGCCAATCTTTGCCACCTTCCCATCTGCCTGACCTTTTGGATGGGTTTCCTTTGGGTTCAGGTGATGGGTTCGGCGGCTATCGGCCTGTTATAGACCCTACAGGTGCGTAGGGTTCCTTTGGCCCTTTTTCGCTTTTATTTTTTATCATCTTTTCCTAACTGCTTTTTTGTTTTTGCAGTGTCGGATTCCAATGAAGTGTATGTTCCGCGATGGAACATACGCCTAGGAACAACCCTTCGTACCCCTGTGGAGTGCGTGGAATGGGCTCGCCACGCTGCTCCCCACGGTGCGTTGGGGGAAGCCATGGCTAGCTACCAGGAGGGTAGGCTAACCAATGAGCTTCGGGTTCTCCAGGCCCGGATGCAGCCACGGGTCGAGCTGCTTTGTCGTGAAAACGACAAGTTAAAAGCAGCTCGCGCCAAAGACGTATCTCAAGCGCGGGCTCTTCGGGAGGAGAACCAAAAGTTGGCCGCAGCTGCTGCGGAGAAGGAGAAGGCCTTCAAGGCCCTCGAGGTTGAGGTTCAAGCGCGACTCGAGGCCCGCTCCAAGGCTGCCCAAGCTGTTAACGAACAGCTTCGGCTGGCTAAGGAGACTGCGAGGAACGCAACCGAGAGGGCCACCAAGGCTGAAGCCGTTGCTGAGCCTTTACGCGTGGAGAACGAGGAGCTCAAGGCCAAATTGGAGGCTCTCCAACGTGCTCATGATGCCTTGGCGATGGAGGATGCCAAGAAGCTTCAAGAAATCCTGGACCAGAGGGGCGTGCTTGATCACACCGAGCGGAAGCTTAAGGGCGTTGAAGAGGCTGCTGCAAAGGAAGTGCTACTTGCCAACCTTAACAAAAGCGCAGCCGAACGCGCCTGCACCCAAGCTCAAGCCGCCCTCCAAGAAGCTCTGGTTGCCAAGGAATGGCTTCTTCGAGAGGCGTTGCCTCAGGTATGTTTAGCTTTACGTCTTCACGCTTTCCTTTGTACATAGAAAAGGTGTTTGAAACTTGTATATTTTCTTTGTAGGTTGTGCATCGGGTCTTCTCAGAGACTACTTACGATGATGCCATGAGCGCAGCCCTCAATGCTTCTCACGAGGATGGTGAACGGGCCGGCTTCCTGCTTGGTCTAGGGTTCGTTGAGAAAGGCTTCCCGCCTTCCAACTTCCCTTTGTACAATGTTGATACTGAAGCCATATACGACCAAGCAGTAAATCAATACGCCGCCTTCCCGCATCCAGTGGTGGAGAAGGTGAACCAAGTAGCTGCTGCTGATGATGGGCTAGCTATCCTCAAAGCTTTCCTTGAACTGCCACGCTCTACCGATGGGGCTGGTCCAAGTGGAAGTGGCCCTGAAGCCCGATCCTGAAGATCCCTTCCCATTGCTAGGATAGTTTTAGCTTGTATAGTTTTATTTTCTTCTTTTCGTAGGCGGGTAGTTACCCGGCCATTCTTGTAATAATTCATTTGTGAAATATTAATCTTTTTGCGTATAAGATTGTTATTTCCTTCTTTGGGTTTCTTGCTTTATAAACTTATGACTTACATACTTAGTTTAAATTAGCAATTTTCCAAGTGTAGAATAAGTTAACCTGTTGAACGTGGTTGATAATAGGTGTGAAGTTTTGCTTCCTCTTTCGTGATTGTGCGGGTAGAACCGTCACTTGCACTTAGTAGGATGGCGAAACTTTACCCTTATCTGACCTGCGTGTAGGTTTTCCTCATCTTTTGAGGATAAGTTAACCTTTGAACGTGGTTGATAATAGGTGTGAAGTTTTGCTTCCTCTTTCGTGATTGTGCGGGTAGAACCGTCACTTGCACTTAGTAGGATGGCGAAACTTTACCTTTATCTGACCTGCGTGTAGGTTTTCCTCATCTTTTGAGGATAAGTTAACCTTTGAACGTGGTTGATAATAGGTGTGAAGTTTTGCTTCCTCTTTCGTGATTGTGCGGGTAGAACCGTCACTTGCACTTAGTAGGATGGCGAAACTTTACCTTTATCTGACCTGCGTGTAGGTTTTCCTCATCCTTTTGAGAATTTTGTTTTGAACCGTTCGACGCGCGGTTGTAAATAGGTTGGTGTTCAGTTTCCTTTCATGATTCATGCGGATAGACCGGCACTTTCATTTAATGGAATAATTGAACTCTTCCCCTTTAACTGACCTGCGTGAAGGTTTTTTCCTGTTATTGGGTTTGTGCGGGTAGGACCGCCTTCCCACGCAACGACTTCACGTAATGTGAATATCGTCACCAGTGTTGCATAGTTTAACCGTTCGACGCGCGGTTGTTGATAGGTTATTGTTCAGTTTCCTCATTATGATTCGTGCGGATAGACCGGCACTTTCATTTTTGGGTGCTGAACATTTCCCCTTCAACTGACCTGCGTGAAGGTTTTTTCACATTATTGGGTTTGTGCGGGTAGAACCGCCTTCCCACGCAACGACTTCACATAATGTGAATATCGTCATATTAGTGCAGAAAAGTAAAATCATCAGCTTCGATGTTCTAAAGAGAATCATTTCCATTAGAAGTGGCTCTTGGCCTTCTTTACAAATTGGAATTGATTTACATGCAAACTGTGTAAATGAGCTCCCTTCCATGTTGTTGGGATGGGAGTGCCATCGAGCCGATACGCACCTGGTTCGGGATCTCGTTCTTTACGCAGCATGTAGTCTCGATATTGAAGCTGGAATTTTTATTCGTGTTTTCCCCAGCTGGGGTTCTACACGCACCCGCCTGCTCAGCCTTTATTGCGCCACGAGGTGCGCGAGCGTCCCATCTCTGACAAATGCTTCAACCATGTCTTTTACGTCTATGCATTCTTCAGTGTTGTGGCCTTTTGTCTTGTGAAAGTCACAGTATTTGCTCCGATCAGCATCGTGACGATGTCGGATTATTGGAGGCTTTGGCCACGGGAGCTCTTCAGTGGCGAATATCTCAGTGACGCTTTTGGTGAGTGGCGTCCATCTGGAGTTTCGGTGCGGCTGTACATTATCCCTTCCGCCCAATCGATGTTGCAAGCCGGATGAGGTGTCAAAGTTTACCCTTGACTGCCAAATGCCTAGCTTCCGCTTTTTATTTAATCGGGCGGTGAGGACATTGTCTTCTCTCGTCTTCTGAGTGTAGAGGTTTGTGCTCTGTGGGAGATCTCTACCCAGTTGCTTCTCCGTTTCCGCATAGCGTTTTGCTGCTGTCATGATGGCATCCCATGTGGATGACATGCCATCTTTACCCGTTAGGGTGCGGATGAGCTCTGGGTCATGCGCGCCCTGGATGAAAGCTGCGCGAACAAGATCTTCGCTGATATTGCCCAAACTTAGCTTCTTTGAGTTGAAGCGAGTGATGAAGTTTGGCAGAGATTCATCTTCTTCTCGTATGCATTTGAGGATTGTCCATTGCTCCTCGGTATACTTCCGTTGCTGGCTGAAGTGTTGGCTAAACTTCTGCTGGAAGTCTGCCCAGTCGTAGATGTGGTTGACCGGTAGACGATCAAACCAAGCTCTAGCAGCCCCAACAAGCGTCATTTGGAACATGTAGCACCACGTGGGTTCCGTCCAATTGCTGACGGTTGCCCCTGCTATGAACCTGTTCAAATGATCGTCTGGATCAGATATACCTTCATATGTGCCTATGTTAGGCATTTGTTTGGCACTCTTTGGGGCGATTGCTTCCGCAATGTCCCTTGCAAACTTGGACGTTCCTGCATTTGCAACGTTTGGTCTGAACGTTTTGGAGAAGTCTCGTGGACTTCCACCTGTGATTTTTGGTTTGAAGGCTTGTCCAAAATGCCTTTTCGGTTGGGATTCCATTTCCTTACGCTTCCCTTTTGCCCTATGGCGAGGGTTCGCGTCGGAGTCGGATTCCTCCGAGTCATCCTCCCAGTATTCGAATTCTTCGGCCTGTTGTACGGAACGCAAGCGTTCGTTCAACTCGGCCTGGAATTCCTTTTGTCGTGCCTCCGCCCATGCCTTGACTTCATCGAGAGTTTGGCGGGGGAGTCTTCGTTTCTCAACCTGGGTATCCGTGGATCCCAGTAGGCGATCATTTACTGCACTTGCCCCAGCATGAGTAACTGGGGTAGTGTTCGTAAAATTTACTTCACTTGCCCCGGCTTGGGTAACCGGGGTAGTGTTTGTAAAAACTGTGTTACCGGTATTCCCCCCAGTAGCTGGGGTCGTGGTTACCGGAATTTCTCTAACCATCTTTGTAGAAGTTTGAAAAAACTGGAGAAAAATGTAGTTATAGCTTTATGCACGGATGGCGCCAATGAAGAAACACTAACCGGACCCCGGACAGATTACTGGTAACCTGGGGGTTGGATAGCTGTTTCCCACGAGGGGTTAGACCCTTTGAAGATGGTTCTTCTGATAACCTGCAAAACAGACACCGTGAGCTCGTCACTGAGAAGGGGGGGTTCCTCCTTGTGACCACCCTCCGGCGTGAGAATCAGACTAGATTGCTCTTTAAATATAAAAGTATATTAAGAGATTGCTAGAGCAGATATCAGGTATAATATGATGATAATGTGATAAGATATGATAAGATGAGATGGTCATACCATTTGTGGTATTTATAGCCGAAGGTAGGTTTCCAAGGAGGTATGGCCGGCTGCAACAGTGTTCCTGTTCCACCAACAGTAGCCTACGCACGTGCCCTGCTGGTAGTTGGTGGGTAGGTAGCGGCTGACAGCGACCAGGCCTGCTGTATACTATTCCTTTTCCACCAACTGTCAGCTACGCACGTGGTATGACAAGAGTTGGTGAGTAGGCAGCGGCTAATAGTGACATACAGTGTAGGAGCATGCTGCTCGCCATACTGTTGTCTATAAGCTGTCGTATCTTTAGTCAGATCTTTTTCCCATACCTCGTCAGGTACAGTACAGAAGATCTTCCTGTATCGTACGGACTGGCTTATTTGGGCGGGAGTATTCCCCCTCCCGCCCTTGTGCGGGATTGTTCCCGGCTTCGCTCATTCCTTCAGGTGACACTGAACGATTGAGAGCTAAGTGCCTTGTGCGTGTAGCCTTGCTGCGCGGGTGGCCTTCCCTAATGGCTTGTATCCGAGGCTGCGGGGACAGGCGGAGTCCCTCACCATTGGGAGGCATTTCCTGCGGGACCAGCTTGCGTACTGCGCGTAAGGACGTCACGTCTCTGAGCATGGTTGGTCCTGCGGATCCAGTTGGTTTCTGCGCAGACGTCCCTGTTTGAAGTGAGTCCTGCGGGTCCAACTGGGCTCTGCTGGGACCTACCTCTTCAACTTTAATACAGTATTTGTTTACGTTAACACTTTCTGATTTAAATTATGTGGAATCATTCCATCCTTAATATGCAAACAATTAAAAATTAGATATTTGAACTCACCCATGACATAATCAATTCTTATCTTTACAATGAAAAACACCACTAATGAAAAATCTGTACAAAATACATTAACAAGGGCTAAAATTGCGTGTACAAACACGACTGATCATTATTTCAAGTGATTAATTTACATTTATGCACAAATATATAAATATTGAACTGGTCCAAAGTAATTCCAAAAGACATTATAAACAAGGTCTAAAATTGTGTGTAAAATATGGCTTACCAAAATATATGCTACAGTATTACATTGTGTGTAGGAGCCATCTTGTTTCACTCTTTTACATGAAATTAAACATAGGAATTTCGTTCTTCTCTCCGGTAAATGGGTTGGGATTGAAGAGCGAATTAAATTTTGTCAATGTTTATGCTCCTAAAGTCTCCTTGGATAGAAGAAGGCTTTGGTTGGAGCTCCTGAGCCTGAAAAACAACTTCCCTGGATGGTGGGTTTTCTTGGGTGATTTTAATGAAATTAGGGTCAAGGAGGATAGGTTACCTGTGTCGGGTTGTGATTCGGATATGGCGGATTTTAATATCAGAGTATAGTATGGGTGGTAGAAGATTTACTTGGATGAGTGATGACGGTAATCAACTAAGTAAAATTGATCGTTTTTTGGTTTGCAATAAATTTCTCGGTAATTGGCCTTCGGCTTCGGTTACGGCCTTACCGAGAAATTTATCCGATCATTGTCCTTTAGATTGTTGAGGTATGGACCAATTCCGTTCAAATTCTTCAACTCTTGGTTGTCGTGTGAAGGTTTGTTGGAGGTTGTTTTAAGTTCATGGTCCAGGGGCTGATGAGGAAACTAAAGCGCCTTAAAGATGACATTAAAGATTGGAGATACAGTTTAAAAGAGACTGAGAAGGCAGATTTAGTTAAATTAGCGGGTATTATTGAAGAAATTGAGGTGAGAGCTGAATCTTCAGGTATTTCGGTTAGGGATACTCAAAAAAGAAAATTCTAGAAATAAATCAACGAAAGAATTTGGATTTACGTCAAAAAGCTAAAACTAGGTGGGATGTGGAGGGTGATGAAAACAGTAGATTCTTTCATGGTCACATTAACGGTAATATTAAGAAGTCTACGATCAATGGTCTTTCCTTAAATGGTAACTGGTAAAAAATGAAATTTTCAATTTCTTTCAATCCAAATTTGATGATAAGTCTTTTACTAGGCCTCGGCTGGTGAATAATAATTTTAAAAGGTTGTCGGTTGAAGATAACCAGTGGCTTGAAAGGCCGTTCTCAGTGGCTGAATTGAAAGACGCCGTGTGGGCGTGCGGAAATGACAAATCCCCAGGCCCGGATGGTTTCACTTTCAAGCTTATTAAAACTTTCTGGGATGTGATGAAGGATGATTTCTTTAAATTTGTTAAAAGAATTTGAGCAGTTTGGTTTGTAATTCGGCCTTTATCTCTCTAGTACCAAAATTAAAAGACCTGATTGCTATTAAAGATTTCCGACCTATTAACTTGATAGGGTGTATGTCGAAGGTGATATCCAAGATCCTTGCATCTAGACTAAAAAAAATGATTCCTTTGGTAATTGGGGTTGAACAAACCGCGTATATCGAAAAGGTGGCACCTACATCTCACATGTCATGTACGCAGATGATGTGATGTTCATTGGTGACTGGACTACATGCGACTCAGTAAATCTGGCTCGGTTACTTAGGTGCTTTCACCTTTCTTCGGGCCTAAAGGTCAACTTCCACGAGAGTAAGGTGTTCGGAATTGGGGTGACCGATTCCGAAATTAATTCAATGGCAAGAATTTTTCACTGTCAAGTGGGAGCACTCCCCGTTACATTTCTTGGTTTGCCTATCGGGGCTAATATGGGCCTCTCGAAAAACTGGAATCCAATCATTGAGAGGGTGAAGAACAGACTTAACGGGTGGAAAGCGAACTCGCTATCTTTCGGGGGTAGGCTTACTTTAGCCAAGGCGGTTTTACGGAGTCTACCTCTTTACTTTTTCTCGTCGTTTCACGCTCCGTTAAAAGTGGTGGAGGCATTGGAAAAGATTAGGAGAAACTTTTTGTGGGGAGGCTCGGGAGAAAAAAGAAAAATAAATTGGGTCAAATGGGACTTGGTGGTTAAATCAAAGAGGTTTGGCGGTTTAGGTGTGGGTGGTCTTCGTTTGATGAATTTAGCTCTACTTGCTAAATGGTGGTGGAGATGGAGGATTGAGGAGGACTCATTGTGGGTTAAATGCATTAGAGCGATTCATTCGACACGATTGCATGCAGATGGCTAAACAATCAATCAAAGGGCCCTGGAAGAACATATCCAAAATTGATAAACATTTTTCTGATTTAGGTATCAATTTAAAAGAGATATTTGTGAAGGAAGTGGGGAAAGGGAATTCCACAAGATTCTGGCTTGATGTTTGGTTAGGCAGATTCTCGCTAAAAGATGTGTTCCCTGAGCTGTATAAATTAGAGGCGAATAAAGGTTGCCTTATTAGTGATAGGGTGGATTTTATCGAACCTGGAGCGACTAATGTTGTTTGGGCTTGGTCCAAAGTGAACCTTTCACCGGAAAATTTGGCTGATGTTGAAGACTTGAAGGAGATGGTGGTTTTGTTTTCTTTTCATTATGGTAAAGAAGATGGCTGGAGATGGATTGGTGATTCTCGTGGTATTTTTTCGGTTCAAAGCTTGAGAAGATTCTTGGCTGATCATATTTATGGTGATGGTTTGACTATTTGCAATTGGGAGTCTTGGATCCCCATAAAGATAAATTGCTTTATTTGGAGACTTTTACAAAACAGGATTCCGGTTGCTGTTAATTTGGTAGCTAGAGGGGTGTACTCGGTTCAGTCGGCTTGCTCATTGTGTCAGTCATCGGCTGAAACTTCAGTAGATGTCTTTTTCGAGTGTCCGTTAACGAAAGAGGTTTGGAGAGCGATATCGATTTGGTGTCATTGGGATTTGACGGGTTTGGATTCTTTTGATAATCTTTTAAAGGTGGCGAAAGAACCGGGCTACAATTTGGGCGAAAGGATCTTGGGCTCGATTATATTCTCAACTATTTGGTTCATTTGGAAACGGCGAAATTCTCGAATTTTCAACAATATGTGCAAATCCACCCAGTTCGCTGTTGAGGAAATTATGACAAATCTTTTTGGATGGATCAAATTTAGGTCTCTTCATAAAGAGATTGTTTAGCAGTTTTTGATGTCTTTTAGGTGTGGTGGTAAGTGAGGCTGTTGTCCACTTTTATCCTTTTCTTGTATTATGTTGTGTTCATCTCCAGCTTCCTGCTGGAGTTTATTTGTTATGTTATGGAAAGTTCTTTGCTGTTCAAAAAAAAAAAAGTATTACATTAGAAGTTATGTTTTCAGCACGTACAGCTTGCCAACTTATACAAGCTTTTTTTCATCTAAGGGTGTGTTTGGGATTGCTTATTTAAGTGAAAAAAGACTTTTTGTTAAAAGACCTTATTAACTTATGTTTTTTTAAGAAATTTATAAAAACATGTTTTGATTAGCTTATGTGTTGGGGAAAACCAAAATGACACTCTTTTTTAAAATGAGTGTAATGGGTTTTGAGAGTTGGAATTGTGTAATAGGTAAATTAAACTCATTAAGTTAATAAGTTACAAATTCATAACTTTTCAATACCCCTTTAGTTTGCCTTCTCATTAAGTTAAAATCCATAAGACCTTATGGTTTGTCAAACACCTTATTAACTTTTCAAAAAGTTTATAAGTTATAAGTTGATGAAAATAAGGAATCCCAAACACCCCCTAAGTCTACATCACATACATTGGCTTTTTTAATGACAATTTTTTTTATACATTATAGACATAGAGCAACATCCGAAGCTAAAGCCCCACAACATTACATGGAATCATAAACATTATACTCGAAATTAAGGTTAACATACCAAATGCTTATGCATCTTTTATTAAAAATAAGTGTCAATAAAAATGCATGGTTTATATTTTAAAAGTTAAGCAAACACACAACTAAGTTAAGAATATTTAAAAAGATTCCCCAATATCTAAAAACTTTTAATGACAAATTTAAGAGCATGTAATCAACTGGATATTCTCTTTACAGATTGGGAAGTTAAAGATGGGGTTGATAAACCATGTGAGATTAGTGGAAGAGTACATGCATTGCTTTAGAATTTAGACAATATTTTACGTAACCATCCACTTGCTTTTAAGTTCATTTATAATTTAGACAGAATTACAAATTTTGTCCTTTAAAATAAGACGAATTTCGGTTCGTGTTCTTTTCTAAGTTTCCTTGCAGGCGGTGTACTTTAAACTTTTTTTCCTACAAGTTTTGTCCTTTACGCTAACTGGGTTAGAAAAAGTCAGTTAAATCCCATCACGTGAGGCGCATATGAGGGTACTTTTGTCCTTTCATATATCTCTGCAACTAAGCCCTCTGTATCACTCTTCCCCCTCCCTCTCAATCGAATCAATTCCCGGCGATTAAAAACCTTAAACCCTCGTGTCCGACGCGACTCAATTAGGGCTTCAATCAATTGCACATCATTCTCAGAACTTAAACACGTAAGATGGATGATCCTCCTCATCCTCGATTCTACATTCGTGAAGCTGATGAACAATCAAATGCTGATGCGTTTTATGGTAAGTTAAAACTTTAGGGTTTATAATTGGGTTTATTTAACTAACAGCTGTTTAATCTTGTTTGTATAGTAAATAATCCACATTTGTTCACGATCAAGATGCACCATGGTGGCAGTTTCACTAAATTTCCTGGACGGGTTTATAACAGAGCCGTTGTCCATTTTGTTGACATGCTAGATATTGACAAGTTTTCAGTTCACGAGTTTGATCGAATCTTGCTTGAATTATCCTATCCTACAGATAAGGTTAGATTCTACCATTATGTAGTACCGGGTTCAGAATTGGATTGGGGGCTTAGAGCTTTGGGAAGTGATGATGATGTTAGGGGATTTGCTAAGTATATTGGAGCTTTTAATCAGTTAATGAATGTGTATGTTGAGCATGAGTTCACCTCTGTACACACATACTTCTGCTCAACCTCAAAGTTTACCATTAAAGAGATAACAAATGAGGAGTTTCTTGCAAGCGAGGTCGTACTAGATAAAGCAAACTCAGTTAAGAAAATGTTGTTGTTGGAATGGCAAGATAGCACAAATGAGGTAGTTGTGGAACAAGACAAACAGGATGCAAATGTGAATGTTCAAGAAGAGAATAATGTTGGTGTTGTTGAACAACAAGACCAGATTGATATATGTCATGAAGATCCAGAATTTGACCCTATGTTTGGAGAGGATGCTTTTGGTGTGCAACCTACAAATGAGGTGGAGATTGATTACAATGGTGATGTAGATGGAGGTGGGGATGGAGGTGGATATGGTGTGCAGCCTACAAATGAGGTGGATATGGATTACAATGGAGGTGGGGATGGAGGTGGGGATGAAGATAGTGAAGATTCTTCAATTTCAGATGAAGAAAGTGGAGATGAGTCTTCAAGTTCAGATGAAAGTGGAACTGATGATAGTAGGGATTCTAACTATGAAATGAGAGATGAGAGTTCTGATGATGATGAACATCTAGAGGGTTGTCCAGTTAAGAAACCAAAGAATGTGAAGAAATCTAAGAACAAAAAGAAATCTAAAAATGATGAAGATTCAGAAAGTGATTCAGATAGTGACTTCAACTATGAAGATGGTGAAATACATGATGTAGATGTAGATATGAGGGATTTCAGACTGCATACTGATTTTGAAGTTGGACAGCAGGATGCAAATTGTAGTTTAGAGGTTTTGGACATAGAAATGGATGATGTGATGTTGGATAATGATAGGATGTATAATGAGAAACAAAGAAATGAGGGGGACATGGATTATCTTTTCCATGTGGGACAAGTTTTTGGTACAAAAGCAGAGGTGAAGGATATGATCAAGGCACATGCAGTTGAAACAAGAAGACAAATTAGGATAAGAAAAGATGATTTGGTAAGGGTCAGGGCTGTGTGTGAAGGAGATATGGAAGTGCAGGGGGTTGGATCTAGCAGTGCTAATAAAGATGAGGGACCAGTCCAGAAAAGTATTGGGGGTAGGGGAAAAAGGAAAGACCCACTTGCTATTAGATGCCCTTGGGTACTGTTGTTGTCATACCAAAAGAGAACAGCTTCATGAAAAATTACAAGGTTGATAAATGAACATAAATGCCTTCAATCAAAGGAAATTTATGCTTGCACAGCCGGGTTCCTCTCAAACCATTTGGTTACTGATCTTCAAGATGACCCAAAGCTGAAAGTTAATTCAAGAGGATATACATCTGTTTGGGGTCTTTGAAAAAGGGGTTCAAAGCAATAGGTAGGGATCTGTTGGGACTGGATGGGGCTTTCCTTAAAAGTGCTTGGCCTGGTCAACTTTTAACAGCAGTTGCTCTAGATCCAAACAATGGATACTACCCTGTTGCATATGCTGTAGTTGAAGCTGAAACATTGAACTCTTGGGAATGGTTCTTGGAATGCCTTGGTGATGACTTGGATATAAACAACAGATCCAAGTTTACCTTTATGAGTGACAGGCAAAAGGGTCTTATACAGGCTGTAGATAAGTTGTTTCCTTCTGCAGAGCATAGGTTTTGTGTGAGGCACATTGAAGATAACCTAAGATCACTCTTCAAAGGAAAGCTTTTAAGGGATGCTCTTTGGAAGCTGGCTAGATGTACATCACCTACACAATATGAGAGAGAGATGAACAACCTAAAAAACTTGAACAAAAGGTGTCATCTTTGGGTATCTAAGATCCCACCAGAAACATGGTCAAGGTCACACTTCTCTGGTAAGTTTTTAATTTTGTATCCTTTATTCTCTCATAACTTTCAAGTTTTGTCCTTTATCTGTTGTGTTTTGTTATAATAGGTAGAGCAATGTCTGATGTGTTGACCAACAACATGTGTGAATGTTTCAATTCAAAGCTGGTAGATGGAAGGGACAAGCCTATTATCACATTGCTGGAATACATCAGAGAATATGTGATGAGGAAGATTGTTACTGTGTTGAAGGTAATTGATAGGTCATCAGGGTTACTAACACCATATGCTACACAAATTATGGAGTCAGTGAAGAAGGAAGCAAGCAGGTGAGTTGTATGTGAATATTTACTTGTCTTGTAAATGATGTGAATGGTTTACATATTTGGATGATAGGTACTCTGTGCATTGGAACGGTGAGGATCATTATCAGGTAACAGGTCCATATGGTGATCAGTGTGTAGTGAACATGAGCACAAGTACATGTGCATGTAGGAGATGGGAGATAACTGGGATACCTTGTAGACATGTGGTGGCATGTATTTGGGTGAAGGGTGCACATGACAGATCTGTTGGCAGGCTAGAAACATTTGTCAAACCAATTTACACAATGGATAGGTGGAAGGCAGTGTATAGCTACAAGGTGTATCCCATCAATGGTATGAGTATGTGGCCCACATCACAAGTCCCAATCCAGATCACAGCTCCTAAATTAAAAAAGCAAACTGGAAGGCCAAAGAAATCAAGGAAAAAGTCAGCAGTGGAAAGGGAAGATGGTGGTTCAAGGAAAAAGTCAAAGGTTGATGCAAAGGGCAAGGGAAAGGCTGTGGAGGGTGAAGGCCAGAAAGTGAAGGCAGTGAGAAAGACAAAGCCAAAAGGATCAAACACTTGTGGGACATGTGGTCAAAAGAGTCACAACAAGAGATCATGCATGAAAAATATTGCTGATTAATGTGCCTACTGTTTGACTGTTTTTGTAGTTTTTATGACTTTATGGTATGGATATTTTTAAGTTGTTAGACTTTTTTTGTAGTTTTTCATGGTATGGATGTATTAAGTTGTTGTCTGGACTAATGTTGCTTTAATTTGTTGACTTTAATATGGTTGATTAATGTTTAGTAGTTGTTAAATGACAAGTAGCTTTTAATATGGTTGTTCATTATTTAACTTGGTTGTTGTTTGCATTTATGGTTGTTGGTAATGGTTGTGCAGAACTGCAGATGGATCAGATGTTACTTATTTTAAGGGTTTGGACATATTTGCCCTTGGATCAGATTTTACATAATTTAATGGTTTGGCAGATGGATGTTTGTGCAGATGACTCATTCATCTTTTTGTGCATATTGTGCAGTTTTTACTTATTTGCCCTTGGATCAGATCAGATCATATTATGCAGTATTCATCTCTTGGTTTATGGTTTATGGATGTTGTAGATGGATGTGTAGATTGTGCATGATGTGCAGATTGTGCATGATGTGTAGATTGTGCATAATGTGTAGATAGTGCACAATGTGCAGATTGTGCATCATGTGTAGATAGTGCACAATGTGCAGATTGTGTATAGAATCCATCCAAAAGTCCAAAATAAACTAACCAAAGATCCAAATTAAATCCAACATAAACTGATGATACATTGCTTAAAAGGGATCCAAAATTACATCCAAAATAAAGTCAAAATACATAATACTTAAACTGCATAAAGTCCTAAATTAACTAATAAAGTCAAAATACAAATAGTCAACAACTTCAAATTCAGTCAACTAGTTACATTTTCATTGCAATTACAATTGCAATGAAAATGATCCAACTAATGACCAATCTGTTCTTCATCTTCCTTGCTTGTTCTTTATAACTCTCTAAACTTTGTTCAACCATGTTTTTCGACTTCAATAAGCCCGGGATAATCTCCAATGCCCGTTCACACATTGGTGGGTCACGCCATCCAAGAAAGGGGCAATCCGATGTCTGGAAAAGAGGAGAAACATGAAGTATAAACAATTGACTGGAACTTAAATCGAATCACACACTTACCATGTCCGGACAAGAGAAAAACCGACGACCTGGATTTCTATCAGTCCATGAAGTTCGAACAACTGCTACCTTGCCACAAACACAGTAAGCCATCATCAACTGAGCCCTGGTATTTGAATTTCGCATCGAGCCCTAATTGATTGAAGCCCTAATTGAGTCGCGTCGGACACGAGCCCTAATTGAAGCCCTGATTGAAGCCCTAATTGAGTCGCGTCGCCGGGGAATTGAATCGATTGAAGGTGGGGTTGGGTTAAAAAGAGGGGGAAGAGTGATACAGAGGGCTTAGTTGCAGAGATATATGAAAGGACAAAAGTACCCTCACATGCGCCTCACGTGATGGGATTTAACTGACTTTTTCTAACCCAGTTAGCGTAAAGGACAAAACTTGTAGGAAAAAAAAGTTTAAAGTACACCGCCTGCAAGGAAACTTAGAAAAGGACACGAACCGAAATTCGTCTTATTTTAAAGGACAAAATTTGTAATTCTGTCTATAATTTATAATTTTATATTTATGTTAGAATTAACTTATTAAAATAATTTATAATCTGTAACTATATTATTAATCTATGTAATTAACATTTTATTTATTTAATTTGTGTTTATGTAATAAAACATAGTTGTTATACTTATTTAATTTCGAATTATTAAATATGGTTTACTCAGCATAAGTTAAATTCGGAATCATGTAATATTCTTAAATATAGTATAATGTATTTAGTTTATATTAAAGTAATTATGTAGTTTATTTAAATAAAAATTTTAATTATAAATTTTTATTCTGTGAAATGAGATCTTATTAAAAAGTTTACAGGTAAATTAACCACTAATGATGTTTGCTCTTAATTTCAATTTTCGACATCTGAATATCACCTAATTACCTTAGACTTAATTATAAGAACTTAAATTTAAATTATTTTCGTAACGTCGACACCATAGTTTTAGCCTAAAATGCGCCTTTTATTTTAGTGTGTCTTCTTAATTAAATGCAAATTTTATTTGAGAATTAAAGTAACTTATCCATACTTTTATCGGTCCTAAAATATTTGAAAGGTTTCTGTACTTTGTTAGCTCATTTTATATATAGATCCATTTTCAACGACAAAGTACCCTTGAACATATCAAACCACGCCGTTGTATAATTAACTCAAGTTTATTCATGTTACATGCATGAGCTTTTTGTAAGACTACTTTATCATTTATAAAATACAAAAGGATCCAGTAAAATTAAAACCATCAAATAAGTATTTGATAATAATATCATTGACCAAAAGATACCATCCATCCCATATTACACCAATATCATGTCTTTAACTATTCATCGGGGAAAATGAAAACAACAAACGATTAAAATCATACTTCAATAATATTCATCAATTAATCTTCATGCTCGATCTTAATCCCTTTAATTGAAATATCACCACCTCCCTTCTTAGGCACCAATGTAACCAACACATTATCATCATCATCCGCTTTCAAATCTTCCAAAAGCTCACTTATCCCTAACCTCAATCTAGTCTTCACATTCTTCCCATGCTTATGCTTATGAGGCACATTCACAAAGCCTCCCGCGAACTCCGTCTTATCCACGGTCGCGTTCATCCCATCGTCTTCATCGTTCACAAACACATCAAACTTCACAAACGCGTCTCTCTTAACTTCAATCCCATCATCACCAAGATCTCTTCCTCTTCCTCTTTCTGTTTCTTGCTTCTCGACTTCTTCGGCCTTGGAACCAACACCTTGATCGTCTTATCAAGACTCGTGGGAAACACGTCTTTCGCAAAGGGTATGTGTTCGTCGGCTCGAGCCACACCAAGCTTCTTGATCTTGCTCAAAACCTTTTTGATACCTCGCGGTGTAGGCTTGCTATTTAGCCATGGTGTCTCCACATCTTGGTACACATGGCCAAGATTCTTCGAGTCAAGAAAATCTCGCACCTTGACTCGTATCATCTCCGCGTTCTCATCGTAGAACAAAAACGACGAATCAAGCCAGTCTTTATCCGTAAAATCGGTCCTTCTTCCTCCTAGGGTTTTCCAAACTGACCACATTCTATCAATGTTGGAATGATGTGCATAAAATAGTGGATCTCTAGCTGCTGAATAAAAGTTACCCATGTCTTCACCATTAGGTTGGTTGCTGTCCCCGGTCCAGACATGGATCGGGCCATGTGGTATGCTCTCGAGAGAGCCACCACCAGGGTTAGCCTCATCGCCTGCACGATAGGGGCTACCCATGAAAAGACTAGTAGTCTTTGCACTAGACACCATTTGTCTATACATAATCGTGAGATTCGTCGAAACTTGTTTCGACCGGCTAAGGTTTTCGTTAACTCCATTGAAGTCCAGATCAATTACATTGGGAGGTTGATGCTTAGCATCACGAAACAAATCGTACAACGGAGATTTCTTGTTCGTGTAAATTTCCGGAATGTACATCCCATCAGGTGCATCCCAGTTCCAAAATGGCATTGCGAAATTCGGGTCGTTGATTAATTTGCCGCAAATTTTCTCGAAAAAGTATAAGTAATAGCGATGGAATGGTAAGAACAGCCATGAGCCATGGACTTGAAGCTCGAGATCCGGAAACCCTACTTGATCATATGCACCATCACAATAAGCGCAATGAACCGCAGCTTGTTGTTTAAAGCTACGGGGATCGTCATCTGGTAACGCTTTCATGAGCTCAATTGCTTTATTGTATTTAGCTATGTAGTCTTTATTGACCAAGTGAGCCGCAGGCCGAACACGGTCTGTTGTTTTTTGGGGAAGTTTGAAATCTGTAATCTTTTTTGCTATAGGGGGACAACACTTAGTAGGTTGAGCCCCCTGTGTAAGTCAGCCGCACCACATTTTGTAATGTCCGGTGCCACTATTGGATCCGCGAACGCCAGTGAGCCGGATCCAAAAGCGGCAGCGGCTCCATAAAGACCTCCAAGGCCTAACATAACATTTCTCCGGTCAACTTTGTTTAAGTTTTCTTCATTGTTACCTAGGGTTTTGCATGAAACTGCATGGCGAATATTGCGGTTTCTTGATAAGGGGATTTGAGATGATTTGAAAGAGAAGGAAGAAGCATAGGTGGAGGAGGAAGAGAGGGTTTTTCCGGTGGTGGTTGGTGGTGGTGCAAGAGATGCCATTGTTGTAAATTGAGTGGTGGATGATGGTGAAGAGTTGTATGCTTATATAATGTATTGTGGCCATGACTTTTCAAAAGCAGATTTGTATATTAATCAGAGGTTAGCAAATGTTAAACGTAAACAAATCTGCAATCACATGGACAAATTAAAAAGGTTAGAATATGCTTATATTCGTTATAATACTATATTCTTCAACTTGATACATCTATAGTTTAATATTAGTTAGCTAGAGTTATCCTTCCTACAAAGTCATCTAAATCTGAAAAAGGTATAAAAACATGATCGTAAAATATAATACAATGTCAAACAAAATATAATTCAATGCTAATTAATATAACGCAATGTCGATGAAAAAACAATGTCGAGGAAAAAAGACTCAATAACGAAAATAAACAAAAAGAGAATTATCTAAACAGACAATCTAAAATCTATAAGAGAGACGTTTTTCGAATGTCGCCTCATTTGATGTTTTACAACCACTAGTTTGGTCTAGTGGTGAAGGGATATGTCCTTCAATCAAAAGGTTGTGACTTCTAATTTCACTCTAGACATGGTAAAAATATTAGTTGTTAAAATAAAAACAAAATAAAAATAGGAAAATAAAAATAAAAAGCTTATCGTTATGGGAAACTAAAATACATGATTCAAATGTTAGGTTTTGTTGGATTTGGAATTTGGATAAGCTATTTTATTTCAAATTGACTCTTGTAATTATTAGAATATTAATGTTAACAATTAATTAATTAATTTAAACGAGAAAAGCTCATGGATTTGGTGGATAGTTGTCACTTTTTAGGAAGGATAAGGATTAATATAGGCTTTAACTTGGGTGGACGTAATGTTGCATTTATAAATTATATTTATTAGCTTTAATTAAAATATTTTATCTGTATATGATTTCAAAATACCTTTTTGAAATAACTTTTCTGCACCTTAAAGTTTTCAAGCACACTAGTACGATACTATCACCGAAATGACCCATTCCACGTTCTTTCTTCTATTAGAGAGGAAGGGGCACCCATATGGGTAGGGTGTATGGGTTCCAAACCATATAGCAACACCACCTCACACCATGTGGATAAGGTGCATGGCTTCATTTCATGGCAAAGGTTTGTCATACAAAATTGATTCATTGTTGGCCATTGAATAATTAAAATGAATTGATTGAGTTCTATGATACTTGTGGAGTTATGGGTAGGCGATGCCTCTAAGTTTGTGGTTTATGGGTAATTGAAGGTAAAAATGATATGGCACTACATGATTGACCAATGCATGGGTAATACCCATGAGTGCCCATTCCCCTCTTACACCAACTCTATGGTGAGGGCATTTATGCCCCTCCACAGTGTCACGTCAGCGTCACATGAGCGCTGGAAACATCAAAGCACCACCCAAATATGTTCTTCTATGATGAGGGGCATTGAAGCCCCTTTAACGTTTTTATTTTTTTATGAAATAAATTTATTAAATACAATAATAATAAAAATCAAACTAAATTAAACTTAAAAACATAAAAATAAAAAAATACAAATAAAAAAATATAAAGTAAAAAACAAAAAAAATAAAACTAATATTCGTCGACCTAGTTCTCGTCCTCGTTTGCGTATTTTGCTATTATCCTTGCTTTTTTTATCCAAAAACGCCCGTGTGGGCCCATCTAGATGCGAGAGATCCTTTGCGAGGAGCTTGAAATTCTTTTCGCGTTGCCGCTCCGAGTTAACTTTCTTTCTTCATGCATGGCTTTGTATTCCGCATGCATCGCTTTTCTTTCTTCATGCATTATATTGAGTTCATTTTTTAGTGTTTTTTCGCATCGGAAAACTCTTTAAGTGCAAGCTCCAATTTGTCAAAATGCGCGCTTACATCGGAACTCATCGAGGATGTCATTCTAGACGAAGATCCCCCACCTTTAGCCGCCTCCTAGGCCTTTTCTCTTCCTACCGGACGTGGCAACTCATTCGGTTCATCAAAAAGAAAATCTGGACCAATCTCGTTCAAGTTAAATTGAGAACGAGCATCCGACCCGGCTTGAGACGGCGATTGATTGGCCGAAGTAGAAGTTGTCTTTGACCGTTTGGACGATCGCGATGAAGATGTTGGGATCGGATACCACTTTGGAGAGCTCGTGAATTTCCTCCAAATTTCCAGCATGCCGAAATCGTGGCCATTAAGGGACATATATTTTTTTAAGCAAGTCTCAATGAGGCCGGCATCGTTCGTTCCTATTCCTTTATTGTTTGTAATGCGATTATGAATTTTGGAGAAGTTGTTTATTTTTTTTAGCATTGCCTTCCATTTGTTGGAGACGGAATCATCCCTAGTGTAGCGACCTCGACCCATTATATCAAAGAACTTAGAACGTATTTCTTTCCAAAATACCGTGGTGTGTTTACCGTCACCTACGATACATATAGAAGCTTAGTATTAGTAAACAAAAAAAAATAAAACATGAAATATATATGTAAATAATTTGATGATTTACCTTCAATTGAGTCTTCGAATGAGTCGATCCACGCTTGCGCCAACGCCGCTTCCTCGTTATCTTCTCACTTTTTTCTTTCAACCATTTCGGTAGTTGTTTGACCAGCATCAACCTTCTTTTTATAACTTCGTTTGCGAGTAACTTACGGTTCGTCTACTTGGGTTTCAGGAACTTGGGTTTGGGGTGTTTGGGTTGGCGGAGGCATAAACGGCATTGGCATTTGATACAGCATATCGTTGGGAAACGGTTGCATGGTTGGAGCCATTACGGGTACATGTTGGTTGGCATAGAAAGGGTTGGTAGGGTCATTGTTGTTTGCGAGCATACTAGCCCACCACCTTTGAGACGGATCTCACGGATTCGGGTTTGGGTTCGGGTTTGAGCTCGAGCTTGTGTTCGGGTTTAGGTTTGAGAAATGATCAATGATAGAAAGTTGAGAGAATTTTTCGAATGAAATTTATGAGTTGTTTGAGTGAAATTTGAGAGTTGTTTGAGTAAAAATTGGAAATATGGTTTGTATTATATAGAAAATAATTAAATTAATAGTTTTTAAGTTAACGTTAATTTAGCCGTTGAGAGGGGGACCCGCATTCGCACCACAAAGGCACCGATCATTGGAAAGCCTCTTGGCTCCGCGCCCCACCATCAAGGGCGTCTCTTGGTGGTGTCCGGCACCCAAGGGGGCCCATTTTAGCCATAAAAGACGCCCCATAGTGGGTGGTCTTATGTGTTATATTCATGGCATTTTTTAGTAAAAGATATAAGAACTTATAGGGGTGCTGACCGAGAATGTTATACGATTACTTTCTTACCTTCATTTATTTGCTAGGCGAAATCTATAATCTATAATATATATAAACGAAAACATAAAAATCCTACGTGTCGCGATATGGTCGCTCCCTCCTTTTTTGGAGTCACCAGATTTGCTTGATTTTTAAATGAAGGCTTCTCATGCATTTGACCCGAATTCATGGGTATGGGTCTTACCAAACCCAGATATTCCTTAAATGAGTTATAACATCTCATTAAATTAAAAATTATTCTCACCAAATTATTGATGTAAAAATTCTATAAAATAGGATATACTAAAAATTAATATCTTATTTATTTAAAAAAAGTTATATATACTCCGTATTATTTAAATTATAAAACCAATTTTATAGTAAAAAATAAAAAACGGGTTTTGGGTCTCATCAAACCATAACTATATTATTAACTTTCATAAATATTATTTATAATTAAAAAACCAATTTTATAGTAAAATAAATAAACGGGTCTTGGGTCTCCTCAATACCATATAACTTTTAAACCGGGTTATAACATCTCATTTATTTGTGAAACAATTTATCATCAAACAATAAGTATATTATTAACTTTCATACAATAAAAAAATATAAATTTAAAACATAAATAAATATTAGAATAAATAATATAAAACAACCCCGTAATACGATGGATAAAAACTAGTATCATATAAATAATGAGATTTATAGTGGTTAGTTTTGACCCATGTTAACACTTTATTTCCACTAAAGCATCTTGTTAAATAGGTAGAGTTACAATTACAATTTCTCAATAGTAAGTATTTTTTGAATGGTCAATCAAAACAAAATTTATTAAAACAAACAAACATTACTAGCAAGATACTAGCAACAACAAGAGCACAACCATCAAAACGACTACACCAATTATGTCCTAGCCCGACAATGAAACACCACCCTTTCACTCGATTACAATGTGATAAATTAAACCCACTCCACTTTTCCTTAGTAAGATCCAAGTATTTTTCCCAGTTCTTAACCCACAAGAAGCTTAACGCCTTGATCTCGCCCATCACATTATTAAGATTAACCGGCTTATGTGATAGTGTGTTTTTATAGGAGCGTGAAACCAAATGGCGCCAACGGTATTTACACAACAAATGTGAAATTGTGTTGCCCTTTGCTCGCGAAAATTGTCATGGGTACTGGCCCTTCTTTTGTGATTTTATAAATCAGTTAGTTATTAAACTAAGAAGACATCTTCAAGTCACTCAATCAAATTATGGTGGCCATTTCACTTGCACCTTATATAAGACCCTCTGATGCGTGTGAAAGATGAAAGTTGTTTTGCCAACCCGGCACTTACGTGTCAAGATTTGTTCCTTTCACACTGGCCTTTTCACACCCTTCTCTACAAGGAATACCCTCATATTAGTAGTGATTAATCACCTATAGCTTCTTTGAAGAAGCACGGATCAGAACCGGGTTAGGTTAGATCTACGCTCCAACCGGGTGGGGATTTAGTAACGTGGCTAGGTCAGATGAATCGGAAATAGATCGTGATCCTGCAAAACAAATCACCATGAGCTCGTTATGTAACATGTAAGTCCCCCCGGGGCGTCGCTGATCGATACGAGATCCGCGCGAGGTCTAGGAGTGCGGAATCCTCCTAGACTCGTTTAATGGTGTAGAAGACGAAGAACACGATTACACACAAACAAATACACGAACAAACACACGAATGGAATAAACGAATCTGCAGATCTTTTATATAATAACCAAATCACGTTACAAACCGAACTAAAACAAAGACACGGCCGACCCGAGGTGAGCTCTACCTCGGGTCGTCCCACAAGACTTTCTCTCTCGGTTTCTCTCTAGACAATTGAACTGAACACACAAAATGCTGACTTTCTGGATACTAAACCCTAAACAAGACACACATATATATAGATAACCAACTTCTCGGGCTTGGGCTTGGGCCTGTAGGCAAAGTTGTTCTAACTTTGCCTATGGCGAAGTTGTTCTAACTTCGCCTATGGCGTCTCCGCTGGTCAGAACTGCATAGCGACGGACACAAAATGCACCAACATAACATTATGAAAATTCCGAGTTCAAAATGCCAAACTTTCCAAAGTATAGGGACTAAAATTGTCAAATTCCAAACCTTAGGGTTTAAAATGAAAAATTTGTTTCTTGTCCTATCGCGATACGCGACGGGACAAAAGGCAAGCCCATCGCGTACCGCGAAAGGCTTGGTCAAAAGTTTCTAGAAAAGTCAACAGCCATACGCGATCGCTTTTGAGCCTACGTCATTGCGTACCGCGATGACGTGGCCTGAAACCTCTAGCACAAGACTGCCACGTGTCCACACGTGGCACACCTCTCGCCACGTGTCCCGACACGTGGAACGTTTTCCGCCACGTGTCAACACGTGGCACACCGTCTGCCACGTGGCGACACGTGGCAGACCTATAGGGTGACTGGTTGGGCCTACGTCGCGCTAAGCGACGGGTGCCCAGGACACCGTCGCGTATCGCGATGGGATCCCAGATTTTGTCTATAAATAGCAAGGTCGGGACCAGCCATTTGCACACCAATTCAGCTCACTCCTCTCTCTCTCTCTAACATCTCACTAGAATTCCAAATTCATATTAACGATCCACCTCGATAAGCGTGCCCCGATTCCTCGATTTTCGTGCTAACATTTCCTCGAAGTCCCTGCCACCCTCCACCCACATACAACCAAGAAGGCATTTGTTATTATAGCTATAGATCTCGAGAAGCGTGCCAACGTGTGTTGAAGAATGGTGATATCGTTTGGCGACAAGGAGGAACATTGATCATGACGACAAAGGAAACCAAGCGGCGTTGGAGTGCTGCTCGAGTTCCTAGAGTTTCTAAACGCCAACAAGGTAGGCGTAACAACAATTGAATATAATAGAATATTATAATAAGGCTTAAACCTTAAGTCGAGGTTATACTCGATACCTCGATAAAAGAAAAGAAAACATAACAAAGAAAGAAACAAAAATATGAATATGAGTATTGATAGATATATATGTGTGTAAGTATATATTCATCTTTGTTATTAAAATATTATTTAACGAATAAATAACTATTATTAAATAATAAAAGAAAAGAATATGTTTCTTAGAGAAGAAGAAACGTGGGGTTTTATAAATAAACTAAAGGTTTATAATTACTTTTAAACTAAAGGTTTTCAAGTAAAAAGAGATTTGTGAACTAAAGGTTCATCGAGGTAAAGTTTATAAAATAAGACTAAAGGTCTTAAGCCGGACTGTATATCCGACTAACAAATGGTTATACTCGTACAATAGGTGCGAGATAGCAAGGGAAAGACCCTCGGACGGTGTTTGAAGCAGATCCCAAAGCGAAAAGGTGAATACGCCCCCAAACATTTACAAACTTATTTTTAACAAGTCAAACGTGTTATATGAAATTATTTACAAGGAACTACGTGTTCCTAAAACCGTTATAAATGAGGGTATAAGCCTAGCCCTCAGGCTGTAGTATACGTTTGTCTGGATCCTTACATATGTGGTAGTACGCTTTGGGAACATCGCATCACGCCTGGTCGTAGGACGCTTTCATGCATGAAGCACGACCATGTATATACATACGGGTACTTAACTAAGTCGAACGCTGCGGTGTTTGCTGAGGTGACCTAGTGTAGAGGCTCAAATTTATAATTGTGTTATTTTAACTTTTTTATTCCTAAGCCACGATGGGCCGAGGCAGGCGTAGTCTCGAGGGGTAATAAAGTAAAAGAAAATATTTTAGCGTCAGCTTGTTCACCAGCATTCATTGCTGAGTATTTTATTTACATTTTGCAGGTGGTTAAAGATAGCGCTTGGAGTGACGAAGTGCTATGAATATCCGATGGCTCAGATTTGTTTTGTATAAACTCAAATTATTAAAATGGTGGTTTTGTAAAACAAGTAATGTTGTAGACACTAAAACGGGAAAACTTTTATATCCCGACTTTTGTATGTAAATATTTATAAGATAAATCCACATGTTCTTAAGACTTCGCTAATTGAACGTAACTCTGATTTATTTACAAATGTGGTACCAACATAAGTATCACACTCCTAGGTCGTGGTTTGGGGTGTGACACGTTACATATACTAGGTAACAGTAGTAATGTGTATAAACATTGTTATTAAAATTGATAACTATTCTAACTTTTATTTATATATGTACACTAATGTTTCATTTAGAAGTTAGATTTATGTACACTAACAATTCTATTCTTATTATTATTATGCACACTAATTATATTTTATAAAATAAACTTTATTTAATATCTTATTTATTATCTTACTTTAAAATAATTAATATTATATATACACACACACACACATACAAACGGTTATAAATTTTCATTATAAATAACCAATTATCAACTCCATTCTATTTACTACAAACATTCTTCTTCTTAAGTTTATCCAAGATAAAGCTTTCAAGATGATTCATTCGGTTTTAATGTTAACTACCATAATGTTGATAATCTTATTGTTCTTAATTTGTAATCTCCCACCTAGAGAGTTTAATCTTTTCTTTTTTTCTTTATCTGTTTATATCTTTACCTTTGTATTTTCTTTCGATTTTAATAAGTATGTAATCCTAATATTTATCTTATTTGTGTTTAGTAATAAAATGGCAAATATCGCAAAACTTGAATTTCCGGCTCTCAATATCACCGGAGATAATTATATGTCATGGACGGCACATGTCAAACGTCATCAAAAATCAATGGGTGTTTTGGATACGATAACAGTGGGAAATAATTGCGGGGATCAAGACAAGGCAAAAGCCGATGTCTTCCTCCATAAACACATTGATGAGATGTTACAATTTGAGTATTCAAATTGCGAGGATCCATGCATTTTGTGGGAGGATTTAAAAAGCAGATTTGACCATCAAAGGGAAGTTCTAATTCCCACTGTAGAGATGAATGGAACAATCTCAGGTTCCAAGATTTTAAAAAAGTAAATGAGTACACATCTGCCTTGTTTAGAATATGCTCAACGCTCCGATTTTGTGGGCAAACTGTTACCGAGGGAGATATGTTGGAGAAAACTTTCTCCACATTTCATGCATCAAATATGACCTTGCAAACGCATTATCGATTGCAGAATTTTAGGAGATACTCTGAACTAAATGCATTTCTCCTTGTAGCAGAAAAGAATAATGAATTATTGATGAAAAATCATCAATCTCGTCCCAAGGCATCATTAGCAAAACCAAAATCAAATGTTGCTCACAAATATTCACATAAAAATTCTGGTAATAAATGGGAACAAGGTCGTGGACGAGGCCATGGACGTGGTCGTGGTCATTTTGACAAAAGGAATTTTAATAATCGTAAGCATTCATTCAAATGGAACACTAATTTTTATGGTCGTGGTCGTGGCCGTGGCCGTAACCACAGAGCCAATAATTATCATGTCCCACAGAATACCAATTCCTACCACCAAAATAAATGGAATGAAGCTGGTAGGTCCGAAAACAATGGCACACCCTGTTTTAGATGTGGAAGTACAAACCACTGGGCAAAGGCTTGTCGCACAGCTCCACATCTGTGTGAACTGTACCAAGCCTCTCTTAAAGGAAAAGAGAAAGAAGTGAACCATGTTGATAATTTTGATGATCTCAATGCTGAGCTGAGCATTGCAGACTTTGATGTGGATCTCTGAAACAAATGTGCTTGACGACAATTATTATATGCAATAATTAAGTGTGTTTGTCATTTTCTTTAATTATGTAGTTCCCTTCATGTACCGTTTATTTTCATATAAATAAAGTTCTTATTAAAATATCATAATGTCTTTGTTATATACTTATTATTTTTCTTAATACTTTCAAGATTTAAAATGAAAATCACTGGAGCACAAGATCAAACAAATGAAGAAGATATATGTATAGCGGACAGTGGAGCCACGCATACTATACTTAGATCTAAAAAATATTTTTATAAACTGAAACCAACAAAAAGGATCATCAATACAATATCAGATCTTACAAACTTGATAGAAGGAGTGGGAAAGCTAATTTAGCATTACCAAATGGTACAAAGCTCAAAATAGAAAATGCTTTATTTTCCCCAAAATCAACAAGAAATTTGTTGAGTTTCAAAAACATATATCATAATGGATATGATACTCAGTCAAGGACTGTTAGTAATGAAAAATATTTGCATATCATAAGTAAAGATCAGATATTGGAAAAATTGCCAATGCTCCATTCTGGTTTGCATTATAAATTATATAAATGTGCCTCAAGCACATATGGCAATCAAAGAAAATTGTTGCGATTCTGGTATCATAAACTTATGGCATGACAGATTAGGCCATCCAGGATCCACAATGATGAAAAGGATCATTGAAAATACACATGGGCATCCACTGAAAGATCAAAAGATCCACAAAATAGATAAAATGTCTCAATGTACATCTTATTCTCTTGGCAAATTAATTACAAGGCCTTCGCCATTAAAAGTTGATAAAGAAACACCAATGTTTCTTGAAAGAATTCAAGGTGACATATGTGGACCAATTCATCCACCATGTGGACCATTTAGATACTTCATGGTTTTAATAGACGCATCAAGCAGATGGTCTAATATCTCTTTATTATCGACTCGTAATGTTGCTTTTTCAAAATTTCTTGCTCAAATTATCAAATTACGTGCACATTTTCCATATTATACAATTAAGAAAGTAAGGCTTGATAATGCGGGAGAATTTACATCACATGCTTTTGATGATAATTGCATGTCTGTGGGGATTGTTGTAGAACACTCTGTTGCTCATGCATACGCACAAAATGGCTTAGCCGAGTCGTTGATCAAACGCCTACAACTAATAGCTAGACCATCAATAATGAGGACAAAACACCTTGTTTCTATTTGAGGTCATGCAATTATGCATGCTGGATCATTAATCCATGTGAGACCAAGTGCAAATCATAAATACTCTCCCACACAACTTGTTTCTGGAAATGAGCCAAATATCTCTTACCTTAGAATTTTTGGGTGTGCTGTGTATGTTCCTATTGCACCACCACAACACACAAAAATGGGTCCCCAAAGAAGGTTGGGAATATATGTTGGATATGAAACGTCTTCCATCGTAAGATACCTTGAACCTTTAACAGGTGATGTATTTACAGCACGTTTTGTTGATTGCCATTTTAATGAGACAATATTCCCGACATTAGGGGGAGAAATGAAAAGGCAAGAAAGAGATATATCATGGTGTGTGCCATCATTGTTACACCTAGACCCAAGATCAAAACAAACTGAGACAGAGGTTCAAAAAATAATACATCTACAAGAAATTGCTAATCAGTTACCTGATGCATTTACTGATATAAACAGGGTTACTAAATCTCATATACCAGCTGCTAATGCTCCAGCTCGAGTTGAGATTCCAATCAAGCAAAATAATAATAATGCACCTCATGAATCCCAAAAACGTTTAAAACATGGATGGCCAATCGGTTCAAAGGATAAAAATCCTCAAAAAAGAAAGGGCTCTGAAAAGGATACTGACCCTAAGGATGGAATGATTGACAGAACCTTCCATCAGGAAAGAATAAATAATATAACATTCCCTCAGGAAGAAATAAATGATTCCAATAAGGAATTGTCAATCAACTATGGTCAATCACATATAATGTGGGATCGAGATGAAATGGAAAATACTGATGATATATTTTTCTTATTCTGTGGCAAGTGATATCATGGAAGAAAATGATGACCCTGAACCAAAATCTGTAGATGATTGTAAAAATAGACAAGATTGGAACAAATGGAAAGATGCTATGCAAGCCGAATTAAACTCACTAAAAAATCGAAAGGTTTTTGAACCTATTGTCATTACACCAAAGTCAATGAAACCTGTAGGATATAAATGGGTTTTTGTGAGAAAACAAAATGAGAAAAATGAAGTTACAAGATATAAAGCAAGACTTGTAGCTCAAGGTTTTTCTCAGAGGCCAGGAATTGACTATGAAGAAACATATTCTCCTGTTATGGATGCTATTACGTTTAGATATTTAATCAGCTTAGCAGTCTCTAAAAATTTAGAGATGCGTCTTATGGATGTTGTCACAGCTTACTTGTATGGATCACTAGACAGTGACATCTATATGAAAATTCCCGAAGGATTTAAACTCCCCGAAGCTATAAGCTCAAAGCCTAAGGAAATGTATTCCATAAAGTTACAAAGATCCTTGTATGGACTGAAACAATCTGGAAGGATGTGGTACAATCGTTTGAGTGATTATTTGGTAAGCAAAGGATTACAAATAATCTTATTTGTCCATGCTTCTTCATCAACAAGACAACATCAAGATATGTGATCATAGCTGTGTATGTTGATGATCTAAATTTAATTGGGACACATACAGAAATTAATGAAGCAATTGCTCTTTTAAAGAAAGAATTTGAAATGAAAGACCTTGGAAAAACCAAATATTGTCTTGGTTTACAAATTGAGCATATGCATAATGGGATACTTGTGCATCAGTCAACTTATACTGAGAAACTCTTAAAGCGTTTCAATATGGACAAAGCAAATCCTTTAAGCACACCAATGGTTGTTAGATCACTAAATGTTGACAACGATCCATTTCGTCCTTGCGAAGATAATGAAGAGATTCTTGGTCCCGAAGTACCATACCTTAGTGCAATTGGAGCACTTATGTATCTTACTAACTGTACAAGACCTGACATTTCTTTTGCAGTTAATTTATTGGCAAGATTCAGTTCATCCCCTACTAAAAGACATTGGAATGACATTAAACATATTTTTCGGTATTTAAAAGGAACTGCTGATTTAGGTTTATTTTATCCGAACGATTCAAAAAAGGGTTAGTTGGTTATGCATATGCAGGTTATTTATCTGATCCCCATAAAGAAAAATGTCAAACTGGGTACGTATTTAAGAATGGAGGAACTGCGATTTCATGGCGTTCTCAGAAACAAACACTCATTACAACATCTTCAAATCATGCTGAAGTCATTGCATTGCATGAAGCTTCAAGAGAATGTGTATGGTTAAGATCTATGTCACGACACATATTGATTTCTTGTGGACTAGAGAAAGATCGAATGCCAACTCCTATATATGAAGATAATGCAGCTTGTGTCTCGCAAATGAAGGAAGGGTATATCAAAAGTGACAGAACAAAGCATATACCACCAAGATACTTTGAGTATACTCAGGACCTTATTAAAGACAATCTGGTTGAGATGAGATATGTCCAGTCCAGCAACAACTCAGCTGATCTTTTCACAAAAGCACTTCCCACAACAACATTCAGGAAACATGTTCATGATATTGGCATGCGCCATGTACGGACAATGTAACGACCTGCAATTTGAGGGGGGGCTATATACTGCACTCTTTTTCCCTTAGCTAAAGTTTTTTTCCCATTGGGTTTTTCTTTAGCAAGGTTTTTAATGAGGCAGTACTTCAAGACCCCAAAGTTTTGAAAAGGAGTCATCCAAGGGGGAGTGTTATGAATTACCGACACTATTATTTGTATGACACCATGACTTCACCAACAATATTTTTATATGCACCAATTGTATGCATTTGTCTCCGTAAATAGTATTTTTGCATAGTAGTTTTAGCTTTATAAATAGCATGTATTTGTACGAAGGTTGATATCCAGTAGAATCAATAATTCTCATATTTCTTTACTCTCTTTTCTTAGTTATATTCAAGTTCAAATATTACTTCAATAATCTTGTTATAATTAAGGCTAATATTATAACAATTTATAAATTCAATATAATTTTGATAGTGATTCTTATTCAAAAATACATAATGAGTGATGAAATATACATTTCATAATATTTCATTCAAACACTTCCTTTTACACTAGACAATTAGGGATGGTAACAAGTTGGGCTTGGGCTGTCTCATGTCCAAATCTATTTGTAAAATCGTGTCCTATACTTGGCTCATTACCCGTCAGGTATTGTCGGGTAATTACCCATCAAATGTAGGGTATACACGCGAGTATCGGGTATACCCGTTGAGTTTTTGAAGTACATTTTTTTATCATTATAATTCCTTTATACCTTTTATTCATACAACAAGTATTACAAATTAAAATATAATACACTCCATATATATAAAGCATTACAATAAATAAATAAATAAATAATATCATTATAATTTTATATATTCTTTATAAATACACTTCACAACCTACAAAATACAAAGAATTTTCATGTATACGATTCGGGTATATGGTTCGGGTAAACGGGTATACGTTTTCGGGTAATCAGGTCGGGTATCATCTAGGCCCATACCCGGGCCTTACCCGTGGTAAATTTTAGATCTTAAACCCATACACGGTTCATACCCATCGGATTTGACCAGGGCTGGATCTAAGGTTGTGCAAATTATGCAGCCGCACAGGGGCCCGTGAACCTGGGGCCCCAAAATCGCTTAAGCATGTACATACTAATGTAGAGTGATTATAACTAATGTCGACCAAGATTGACGGAGAAATACTTTAAAATCGTTGAGTCGGTACAAGCTGCGAGCAACCTCGCCTAAAACCTTACATGCCGGAAAAAATGTAGAATGGAGAAGAAGGTTACGGCTAGGATGGAATATATTGACAACGTTTTCATTTGGCCCTTCTAATTTGATTCATAATTTATTTGTTTCCAAATTATAAATATAAAATTTCCAAAAGTAAATAACCAAGCTGTCACTTATGAACGAACGCGACAATCAATAAGCAAATAGTATCCCCACACTTGAATCAAACCATGTATCATTAAACTTCCACAGCAATCCTTGACCAACCTGAAAGCAAACCAAGAAACAGCTAGCACAAGAAAGGAAGAAAAACCCAAAACAAAAATAAAAGTAAAACAAAAACATTCAACCGGGTTGCCTCCCGGGAAGCGATAAGTTTACAGGAGAGTCTTCAGCCGGACTCGCTCCCGAAATTTCAATCAGGAGGCTTTTTTTTAATCCAACCCCGGTCTAACCCGTTTAGTTCCACCCTTTCAATATATTTAAACAAATAGCACATAGTGAAACTTAAAAGCATTTTAAAACATTCAAACGGGTCGGACCACCAATACTTAAACTTACCTGAACCAAACCTAATACGTGACATATAATGAGGAAAATGATTATTCTTACATTTCAGTATTGCCCTATAACTCTTAATGTACCATTTTTGAACCCTCAAAATGTGTTGATCCAAGCACTTCCGCTCCCTCTTTTGTGGCTTTGTCGATTTCGGTGGCGATCCACTATCTAGTTCCTCCCCAGACTTGCTAACCTTCATATGATGTGACGACTCAAGTACCACCATATTCTGATCCTCCTCCTTTGTCACTTCCTGTTCCTTTTCTTCTTCTGGTGAGTTTTGATCTCCATTGTTGGCTTCCCCATGATTAGTGTTTCTAAATATATAAGATCGCCAACAGGGTCAAATTCTGCATGTTCGTCAAAAACTGGTAAACCCACTAACTCATCACCAAACTCATCCTCCCAAGATGGTGCATGCTCCTTCTCTTCGTCATCTTCCATCTGGTCAAGTGGCCCCACAACAACATCTTCACTCGAATTCGTGTAATCAGGTAGCTCCAACTCCATATCTTTTATCACGCCCTCATCATCATTATTCCAGAACTCATCATCTGTTTCATAGACGGCTTCCTGCTCCTTGTAAGAAAAACTCTCATTTTGAATTCTAGCACTTATCTCATCTAACCAGCTTCGATTTCCTCTATCTTAGGGAGTCTTTCTTTTTCGATCAACTTATCAATCCTGACTTCCAATTCCTTAATCTTTTGGAATCTTTCATGTTCCTCTTGTTCGGCTCTTTCCAACATCATCTCTTTCCAACATCTTCTATATAAAATACTCATAAACTGACTCGATCTATTAAACATATTAACTAGACTCGATAAAATAAAACACAAACTAAATTATCCTAAAGACGAATAGACACGCTTAATCTAAGACACGGACTCACAAGACACACCACAACTCAAGACACAAAAAGACCAAATAACCATTTAAGTTCAATCAAAGCTTGTTTCGCTATCGCCTAAGTATCCTCGGCAACGGTGCCAAAAACTTGATGTGCAAAACGCGGTCTATTAAAAAAAACCTAACCTAACTTAGACACTCTAGTTTTAAATTTATAAATCTAGACTATCCTAATGCTAGACCACTAGACAGGAAAGTGTACCTATCAACTGTAATAAAGCCTAACGAAGTCCGGATATCGAACCCACAGAACACTAGCGACACCTAAACTAGACTCTAACTTAACTAAACTTAATTAATTGATTTTTATGTTTTTTTTATTAAATATAAAATAAATAGTACTTACTCTAAAACTAGACACGGAAAATCGGTTAAGAACTCAAATAGGGTAAATAACTACCTAGGCATGGAATCCCACTAGTCAACTCGTAAACTTTCGGAATTGGATTTATGATTGGTACCGTATTCTAAAAATATGAAATTTAAGGAATAACTATAGTAAGCTAGATAACCTCCCAGTCTCACCAACAATACCTAAGAACTATAAGTATCATGTATGCTCAACGGTTTAATGGTTCGGATCACCTCCCGGTCTCACCTTACCAAACTATGTTAAGGTACCCAAAGATTAAATCACCTCCCGGTCTCTCAAATCACAAAACACCCTAAGGCGTAAAGGGGTATTTTTATTGAATTCGGTTATAATTCGGATCTGTAAGAATCTAAAGGACTCTAGGGTAACTCACTCCCGTGCAATCACTACTCAAACCCGCAAAAGACCAAAACAGACGACACTCAATTACCTCCCGGTCTCTCAAGTGACAGAATATAAGGTATCTCTAAATTCTCAATTATCGCTCCTATGGAATACGTTAACTATATACCATAAACTAGTCACAAACACACAGTAAGTAACCTAATATCAATCCATACATGAAAGATGTTCACAAGGACACATATGGAACAATAAATTGATAATAAATTAATACCAAATACGCATGTGCATCACAACCAAATAAAATTAAAACTTTACCAAAACATGAACCAATCAATAATAATACAAACCTAAAAATAAAACGAGTCTAACAAGTATTCATCCAAACCTAGGCAGTATAAAAGTTTAGCCAACCATAATAATATTCGACGAAACAAAGATTAAACAAGTATTACGGTTCATCGAAAATAATAATAATAGTTGAGCTACTAGCCTGTGAGCATAAATTAATTCTCCTGCCTGCCTGCTTGCTTCTTTAATTCTTTTCCTTTTGACTCTGCCGTGACTTAATTGACCAGGTTGCTTGGCTACTTCTTTGACGTGCTTCCGTTAAACCCCAAAAAGGGGGCTGCCCCTCTAATTGCGTCTCCCCCTTTATATATTTAATAGTTGTAGGGTAAAAGAATTCTCATTCCACCATCATAATTTTTGGGCTGCTAGATCAGTTAATTGTGAGCCAGCAATATCACCAATAATTTCATTCATGTACTTTAGTTAATGTCATTCCAATGTTCTCAAATTCATACCTGTGCATTCAAAATTTAGAAAGCAATAATAAGCATCACACTAAACTAATAAATAAAACATTAACGGAGATGTGTAACATGACACTTTCTTTATTTCTTTTCTTTCAAACGTAAAATATTATTTAGCTCATCACGTTGAAAGATTTATAAGACAAAAAATATGCCTTAGATGTCACACATGCACTGATTGCATAAGACATTTTCTCTTGTCGGTTTCAAGCATGGTAAAAAATGCTCCTTTTCATCTCAATGTCTCCAGACCCCATTAAACTTACATATGAACCAATTAATAATAATATTCAATAAAGACATGGCTCAAAAATATTTAAAAGTGTAGGAAATATTAATATAAAAATATATATAATTTAGACCACATCAATAATCCTTAAACCCTAATCCTTTCCATTTCCATCCATCTTATCCATCTTATTCTCCCTACACCTCCATAACACACACAACCTTACCTTTCGGCCGTAAGAGAGAAAGTGGGATCCAAGGTCAAGCAAGTCAAGATCCTTGAACTATCCTAGATATTCAAGCTAGCTACAAGATCCGAGTTCATAATCAAACCTAGCCGTAACCTAGAAACATCAAAAAGGTATGTTCTTTACGTTAAAGGTTGCGTTTTTGTAAACGGTTTGCTATGAAACTTGACCCTAGAGTATATTGGATCTAGATGTCTCATAAAAATACAAACTTGGAGATTAAAATGAACCTAATGGTCTTATGATAGTATACGGCTCAAAGATGAACCCTAGATCTAGCCTAGAACGTTTTAACCCTATAAAGGTTTAAGCTTTATGTCTAAAACGGGTTAGGTCTTGAAGCCGTAATGGTAATGGGTGTAAAAGAGTTATGAATGACGGTAAAAAGGGGTTTAAAGGTCATGATTTGAGCCTTAGAACTGTAACTGAGCATGGTAGAAACGTAGAAAATGGAATGATGAGCTGAACTAGGTGTTCTCGGCCAGAATTGAGGGTTCTCGGCCAACCCGTGTTTTCGGCCAAAATGAGTTCTCAGTCAACGAGAGTTCTCGGTGACCTTGGTTCTCGGTGACCTGGGTTCTCAGTCACCAAGAGGTTCTCGGTCAACAAAGAGTTCTCGGCCACGAGTTCTCTGCCAAAGAGTTCTTGGCCAGTCCTCTGATTGGGTATTGGGCTGAATCCACTTGGGCCTAGATCCAGTTGAGCCAAGGGGAACAGTTGGACTGGTTTAATTAAGCCCATAAGGTGCTAAGCCCAACTTAGAAAATAACTTATAATGTTAATGGAAAATGTGTTAAGACAGTTAATGAAAATAAAATTTTTCCAAGCTTAACCCCAGCCAGGGGCTCTGCCCCTTGGACCCCGCTAGGGGCTCTGCCCCTTGGACCCCGCTAGGGGCTCTGCCCCTTGGACCCCGCTGCCCCTGGAACCCCGTTCGTTGTGGGTCATATAAAGATTGAAATACGATATGAGTAGTAATAGTTATTTGATACATGCAAATATTATACAGTTAGCCGTGCACAGCTCAAGAAGGGAATAACGATTAACGGAGAGCGTAACAGGATTCAGGTGAGTTTCTAGCCCCATTTCCTTGTTATGTTTCTGGGGCTGTGTGCATACTCGATGTGAATGTCAATACACTTACCTTAAATGGTAAGTGTATGTCTTAATGACGATTGTGATAGTTGTGTATGTATGCTTGACAGTACGTGAACGACCTTCGGGTATTGAACGTATTGTTAAGGCATGTATAGTGTAGTATGTATGATATTTGTATGTGAATAGGGAAGTATATACAATTATGTTGTGTATGGTATTAATTGTATGGATATGATAAGGAGAGGTAAGGTAAGGTTAAAGGGTTGCATACCCTAATAATATATGCGAAGGTTAAAGGGTTGCATACCCTAACAATATATGCGAAGGTTAAAGGGTTGCATACCCTAATAATATATGCGAAGGTTAAAGGGTTGCATGCCCTAATAATATATGCGAAGGTTAAAGGGTTGCATACAATATATGCGAAGGTTAAAGGGTTGCATACCCTAATAATATATGCGAAGGTTATAGGGCGTAATGCCCTTTAAAACGTAAGGTAAGTATATGAATGAAAGTGCAAAGGTAAGTAATTATAATATAAACGAAAGTATGAAAGCATGTAGTTATGAACGTATTGTATGTTGTGTGATTAACTAGAACTCACTCAGCGTAGCTGACTTTTAGTATGCACGCAGGTGAGTAGAATAAGGCAGCTAGCTTGAGGGGACACGTGGTGTCACACCCTCAAAATCCACTAACGGAGTTTTACCGTCAGAGGGTGTGAACTAACAGGATCGGAATCATTAGTTATAATCAAACCATAAAAACGTTTAAATGAAAATAAGTGCGGAAGCGTAAAAACCAAAATATAAAAGTTGCGTCACGCAGGACGACTTAAAACCCCATAACAACAGTTTAAAATCAATATGCATAAACAAAAGCGTTTTCAAGCAATGCATAATCCTATACCGCGCGCCCGCCTCGGCTACCTGAGAATGACATACTAAAAGTGTCAACACGAGGTTGGTGAGTTCACAAGTTTATATAAAATAAAGCGTTTAGCGTTTTGCGTTCAGCGTTTTGCGTTCAGCGTTTTGCGTTACCAGATAGTGTTAAATCAACTATATATCTATAGGTAGCTAGCCTATAAAACAAGTATTACTAAGTGTTCGACACCGAAGCTGACTGTTTATCATTTGCCTTGCCACCAGGTCTATCCCGACCATGGTATGTGTTTAGCCAAGATTACACCCACTCGACCTCCAGTCGAGTTTAGCGTTGGGTGGGGTTTGTCAAACCCAGTAGTACTACTCAACAATGACTCGCTATTATCCAATATTAAACGGTTCGATGTGAATGAAGGACTTTAGTTATTGCGTTTGCCACTTAGTCTTTACAAGTGATATATAATTTATACTAACAAAATCTTAAATGCGTTTTCGGAGTATGTTATCTCCCCAAGTGAAAAGCGTTTGAAAAACAGTTTAGAGGGGTAAGTGAAACTCACTGTTTGCGAAGAATCTCCAAATAAAATCACCAAGTGATGCGCGTCACAGAAAACTCTCTCTAGCGTTCTAAAACAACAAGGAGATTTTCTAAGTGTCGGAACTATTATCGAGTCTCTAGACTCGGCACATAATACCTATACACACAATATGTTTCGTGTTTCGTTTGTGAATCGTGTGTGACTTTAACAAGTACATTTGTGATACATTACATGTGTGAGTAATTATTTACGTGTCATGTATTAATAATGTACATCACTAGCAATTACTCCCCGTAAGGGCAATTTGGTCACACATAACAATTTAACTAGCAATTATTCCCCGCAAGGGCAATTTGGTCAAAACACGACAACTATTTAGCAAGTATTCCCCGCAGGGGCAATTTGGTCAAAACATAACAATTAACTAGTAATTATCATGTTTCATGCATTTTCACAAAATTCAGCAGCTAGTTTCACCGAGACAGAAATTCTACTCGAAAGATTGTACTATTCCACCGATCATAGCATCTCAATTAATTTACCAAAAATCATCACAAAAGAATATATGTGTTAGGTTTCCAGAACATATTTTGTTGTATTTTTATTCCATATATATTTCTCACAATAACCAATTTACCACAACAAACTCACAACAGTCAAATTTATGCGCAACAGAATGTTATTTGAAATTCCCGTTAAACGAAAAATCCAACAAATGCAAGACCACTTGGGTTTGGTTCCTAACTCAACAAACCAACTTCCAGAAGTAGAACCAACCCAATTGGTCTCGTAGTTCATGAGATATAACATTTACAAAACAACCTAACAGCAGGTCTAACAACTCAGCTTTGCACAATGTTTTTGTAAAATCATAAAGGTTAACTTTTACACTTCCAAAAATTGCAAATTTATATTCTTTAGAAACTAAACTCAACCTAGTTTACTGTAGTATCAATAATCTCAACCAATTTTCAAATTTACACCCTGATACAGTCAATTGAACATCAACAACACAATCTATCCAGAAACTGTTTGCAACAAAACTCAACATATTAACCATCCATCGACCACAATTCATTCATATAACATTCTAGACCCCATAACCACTATCCATGCATATCAATTACACCATTCATACATGGTTAGGGTTTTATTTGATCTCAAAATCAAAGACACAACAATTAACATGTAATACTATCAATTCTAGTTATCAAATCATCATCAATACATCATCAAATCAAACGAATCATATGAACACATTATATGGAGATTTTCGGAATCTAGGGTTTGTAATTAACCCATTAAAAATCGAAATTAAGTATAAAGGATGTATAGGATAGTCGTTTATACCTTCCTAGCACCTTAATCTTCAATTGAAAGGCTTGAAAATTGATTGTATGTATGTGTGTGAGTGGCGGCAGCCGAGAGCAAAGGGGGAGGGGGTCTGATCGGGGTAGAGGGAGAGGAGAGAAAGAGAGGCTAGGGTTTTATAATATTATTAGTAATAATCATGTTACATCTAGGTCCCTCCACTTTCAAATGCTTCTTTTCTAGCTTAATTAACCAGTTCTAGCACATTGAGTTAACGTTTATAACAATGTTATCACATAACACGTAAGTCTAACACATAATTATCACATAATTATTGTTTTGACGTTTTTCGTTTATTCACCAATTGTTTGCGTCAACTCGTTTGCGTTTCGGTGCAATTCCCGAAAGACTACACATGTAGTAAATGTTAAGCGTCATTTAAACCCTAATTTAAATGTAATGAGGTGTGCGTTATAGATTCAATGATCTTAAGTTTGAATTGACGGAGTTGAGTTAACGGAGTTAACCTAAAATTGACGATTGTCACACGTGGCATTGAATAAGAGGCTGGCATCGGAAGGCTCAACACGTTTAACTTTAAGGTTTTCTTGTTTTGAAAGACGAGCTCTTATTTTAAGACAAGTTATGGTTTGTTATGAAATGTTTTATGAAAGTTTTTTATATTCCGCGAATGTTTTATTAACTCTGATGATTAGAACTATGCTCATGAGTAAATCCAACATCCAAATGTGAGGCACCAGTAACGGGGCCTTACACCGGCGCACCCCAAACCAGTCAAATCCTTCGATTCCCGCTCAATTGATCAAACCAAATATGGAATCTAGCATATCCGGCCGAATAAACGCGTCTACCGACAATCTATACATGATAATCGTTTACCTAGGACGGCTAATTGATTCATAATCACACTATAACGAATCGCGGCCTAAATGGTTTCAAAAACAGTATATACACTCGTTTATAACTCAATTAAATCACACTGCATCATCCTCACACCAGCGCGACCCTAAACCCTAACCTAATTTCAATTTTCAAAGCCATCAAGAACCCGTTTGACATCAAACTCCAGCGGCAAACCCTTGTTCTTCGTTCTCTGTCAATCCGTCACCATATTAGGTAATTAAAATATGCATTGAGATCGCTTTTAACCCACGAACATTAACCTTAAACCAATTTTAGCAAACAATTATCATATTAATCAATCTAAAGATCTAGGGTTTATGGATAATTTGGGTTCTGCACATACCGGTTATATTTTCTTTCTATCTGTTTTAATCACAAATTAACACACTAGCCTGATGGCTGGTGCGTGTGTGGTTAGTCATCTGGAACCGGTTCAGGCGCGGGTTCGAGCCCCCTGGACCCGGTTTTTGTAATTTATTTTTCTTAATTATTTTTCCTTTATTATAATTAATATTACTTATAAATATCAAGTAATAAATGTTATTTTTTTCAAAACTGAACCTCTAAGTCTCACGAAACCCAGTTTTATAGTTTTATCTTATTTTAAATCTTTTTTAATCAATTTTTATATTTACAATATTTTGATAAACTGAAACACTTTAGATTGTTTATAATAAATCTTCTTTTTAAACCTCCACGTTAATTTATATATACTACATAATATTTTACTTAGTTATCAATAAGTAATATTTATCTTATTTATCAAAAATAATCAATAATTATGGTAATTAAATAATAATAATAATAATAATAATAATACTAATACTAACGTTAATAATCAACAACCATAATAACATGACAATAAGACTAACAACCCCATCAAGACCCAAGATCCATCACATTATTTTATCATTTATATTTAACTCACTTTATCATTAACAATTAGGAATATTTGTTTGTGAATCTCGAGGAGCTTGACCGTTTTCCATCCTCGCCTTTTCTTTTATTATCTCACCCTCGTTTATCTTACTCTATAACGTAAGTAAATTCACATCCCTCTTTTTACCACTTTACAATTTTGGGGGCGTTATGCGTTCAAAATCAACTTATTGTTTTCACTACAATTCCGTTATATGCATAATTGTAATTTCTCGATTAGTTGTTACGTGCGAATATGACTATGTGTTTAATATATGTTGGTTGGTACCTCATCCACATCCTCATCCTCATTAGTATGATCATACCTCGTCGGAGTAAACCGTTATCAGTGCGATTCAGTTGACAACTTTTTATTTATTGTTTACTAGTTGTAGTAATTTACGATTATTGCACTGAATTGTCAATTTAGTATTATATGTATTTCAAAAACTGTGGTTTACTTGCTCAACTTTATGTTGACAAAAATATATATTTTCGCGCATGACGCGGTTAGCTTTATTGGATGAATCAAGTATGGAAGTTAGATGATACTATGACGAATGAAGAACACTTTTATTATGATTTATTTATGTTTTGAATATTTAATTGTAATGGTATTTCTTCTGAGACAATGGTTGTGCTTTTGAAATTTGATATATGAATGAATAATTTAGATATTGACACGTGTATTTTACTTAGTGTCTTCTGAGCTATGATACAATCTATGTCGCGCCGCGGCATGTTCCGCCGTAGGTTGGGGTGTGACAAATTGTTATCAGAGCCGAAGGCTATAAGATAGGTGGTTAGACGTAACGACCTAGTAGCATGCTTAGGGTCCCTATACGTGTTCCTATACGTGCACCCTACTTGTTTAAATTTTTGTACATAGCTTAGCATATTTATATTGTTTAACATATACAATTGTACACAAAAGCAGACACTTATTCTGAGGCTATGCCTCACTCTAAAAAATAAAATTATTTTTAAAACTTTAGGATGATTTTTAATCGGGAAATTCTTAGGAAATCCCACATTTTTACTCCCCTCTCGTTGAAGATTATTTCTGGGACGGATACGTAGTAACTGTAAGAGGGACGCACTTGTTTACCGAACCCTTGACACCAAGGCTTGCGAGCCTAAGGAAGTGCAATGCGCATAAATCTCAATCAACCGCGAGACCTGGTTGCCTTCTTGGAGTGTTCGGTAAGGGTGTGGCACTTATTAGGCCAAAGCATATCACACCAAACGTACCCGAATCTACTACCCTCATTGTATCAAACGTGGTCATGTGACGATCATATCCTTAAATTTATAACCGAATTCACGGTGATTCGTGGCTAAACTCGGTTTTTCCGTATTGTGTTTTGTTGAACGGATGGATAAAGTATGTACAATGGGGTGGTTCCCAAACTACTTCGACCATCTACCTGAACACCCCCTCAAATTCGATTTTCGATTGATTTTGTTTATTTGGTATTCGATATTTTTCATTTGTTGGAAGGACCCATGGTGGTTCATGAAGCCCAAACCAACAAATGAACCCATGTATTTTGATTTAAGTTATGTTGTTATTATATATTTCCAAAGTTATGTCTTAGCCCAACCACAAGCCCAACAAGCCCCTCCAACTAAGAAGCCCTACACCGGACCACACCCGTATTGTAACACTTGCAAACGCCGCCACCCAGCCCAAGTCACTTGTAGGGTGTGCACCAAATGCCACATATTCGGCCACCTTACCCAATATTGTCGAGAAGCACCTCGTGTGCAAGCCGCTCCACCGCGGTTCGCACCAACAAACCAATCCAACCGAGCCATCCCTCGTGCTCCAATCATTAACCCCGTTAGGGGTTGCTACAAATGTGGTGACCCAAATCACCTCCGTAACGCGTATCCTCGACTCGCTCAAGTCCACCAAGCCTATGTTGTACCACAACCCTACTACACCTCCCAAGCCTATCAAGTGCAAGCTTGCCAACCCCATGTACCCCCAACTCATGGCTCCTCCAACTCTTCAAGATCAACCCAAGGTCATTCAAGCCTATCAAACTCCAACACCTCAAGCTTCGACCTCTCAAACCCAAGCACCTCGAGAAACTCAAGGACAAGCTTTCACCATTAATGCTCATCAAGCCCGAAACTCGAATGATGTGGTGAACAGTACGTTCCTAGTTAAAAAGCACCATGCCTCGGTACTATTTGATTCGGGAGTCGATAGAAGCTTTATTTCCTTTGATGTTGAATACATACTTGATGTGCCACATAGTAAATTATCTAATCCCTTCACGGTAGAGATAGCCAACGGTAGTTCGATCATTATTGACTACGTCATTAGAATTTGCATGATTACTCTTAATGGACAAGAATTCTCCATCGACCTTATCCCTATGCAAATGGGAAGCTTCGACGTTATCATTGGTATGGATTAGCTCTCTCTCCACCATGCCAAAATTTTATGTTTTGAGAAACTCATTCGAATCCCTATCGATGGTGGCGTGATTCTAAACGTTCTTGGAAAAAGACCTTTCTCAAAGCTAAACCTCATGTCATTCCTCGAAGCCCAACGTTACTTATGCAAGAAGTATGTCGCCTTCTTATCCCACGTCACCACAAAATCCGATGAAGAAAAGAAACTTTCCGACATCCCGATTGTCCGCGACTTCCCCGAAGTATTTCCAGATGACGTTGCCGGACTCCCTCCCATTCGTCAAGTGGAGTTCTGTATTATCTTGTACCCGGAGCAAACCCCGTAGCCAAGGCAGCTTACCGCCTTGCACCTTTCGAGATGCAAGAACTCTCCAACCAAATCCAAGAACTCACGAACAAGGGTTTCATTCGCCCGAGTTCGTCTCCATGGGGCGCACCCGTCTTGTTTGTTAAGAATAAAGACGGTATTCTCCGTAAGTGTATCGATTATCGTGAGCTCAACAAGCTTACTATCAAGAATCGTTATACCCTTCCGCGTATTGATAATCTTTTCGATCAACTCCAAAGGGCCGCATGTTTCTCTAAGATTGATCTCCGTTCGGGTTATCACCAACTCCGTGTCCACGAAGATGACATACCCAAGACCGCCTTCCATACTCGTTATGGCCACTTTGAGTTCCGAGTTATACATTTTGGTTTGACTAATGCTCCCGCCGTTTTTATGGACCATAAGAATCGTGTTTGTAAACCCTACCTCGACAAGTCCGTGATTGTTTTCATAGACGATATCTTGATTTATTCTAAATCCGAGACCGAACATGAAGAACATTTGCGTGCCATTCTCGACTTGGTACAAAAGGAACAACTTTATGCTAAGTTCTCCAAATGCGAATTTTGGCCAAAGCACGTTCAATTCTTGGGCCACATCGTTAACGACAAGAGTATTCACGTTGATCACGCTAAAATTGAGGCCGTTAAAAATTGGATGACCCCGTCCTCTCCAACGGAGGTTCGTTCATTTCTTGGTATAGCGGGGTATTACCGTCGTTTTATCCTCAACTTTTCGAAGATAGCTTTGCCCCTTACCGCACTAACCCACAAAGGGAAAGTTTATGAATGGGGTTCCGATCAAGAGGAAGCGTTTCAAACCCTTAAGGACATGCTTTGCAATGCTCCAGTCCTTGCTCTTCCCGAGGGCAATGATGATTTTGTTGTCTTTTGTAACGCTTCTATTCAAGGTCTTGGTTGTGTTCTTATGCGACGAGACAAGGTCATTGCTTACGCTTCGCGTCAACTCAAGGTGCACGAGAAAAACTACACGACGCACGACCTCGAACTTGGTGCAGTCATGTTTGCCTTGAAAATTTGGAGACACTACCTTTACGGCACGAAATGTGTGGTCTTCACCGACCATAAAAGTTTACAACACATTTTCGACCAAAAGGACCTCAATATGCGACAAAGACGATGGGCCGAATTGTTAAGCGATTATGATTGCGAAATTCGCTACCACCCCGGGAAAGAGAATATCGTGGCCGATGCTCTTAGACGAAAGAGTCATGTTAAATCCGTCTTGCTCCATTGTGTCACCATCCAATCTGAGCTCCAATACCGCATCTTCGACGCACAACACGTCTCCGTCACCGAGGGTAACTTATACGACGAGATGTCGTGTGTTTCCGAATTCCAACTTGAAACCAAACGTAATGGCTTGCTCTATTATTTGGACTGTTTATGGGTTCCCTATCGTAACGGTCTTCGCATGTTCATCCTCGATGAAGCACATAAGTCACGATACTCTATTCATCCTGGTGCGGATAAGAAGTATGCCGATCTTCGTTCCATGTTTTGGTGGCCGGAAATGAAGAAAGATATAGCGGTATATGTATCTAAATGCCTCACTTGCTCTAAGGTTAAAGCCGAGCATCAAAAGCCGTTTGGTTTGCTCGAGCAACCTTCGATCCCCGTTTGGAAATGTGAAGACATAGCCATGGATTTCGTTACTAAACTCCCCACTACTCAAAGCCGCAATGATAGTATTCGGGTGATTGTTGATCGTTTGACCAAGTCAACTCACTTCATACCGTTTCGAGAAAAGTCCTCTATAAGCGAATTAGCCCGACTCTATGTCAAGAACATCATTTACCGTCACGGAACACCTTTGACCATTATTTCTGATCGTGATGGTTGGTTTACCTCTCATTTTTGGAGATCGTTGCAAACCGCTTTGGGTACCCGTATTGATCTAAGCACCGCTTATCACCCGCAAACTGATGGTCAATCCGAGCGAACAATTCAAACTCTCAAGGATATGCTCCGCTCTTGCATACTAGATTTTGGTGAAAATTGGGACACTCACTTACCACTTGTAAAGTTTTCCTACAATAATAGTTTTCACACTAGTATTGGCATGGCACCTTATGAAGCTCTCTATGGCCGAAAATGTCGTTCTCTGATTTGTTGGAACGAAGTTGGTGAATCGCAAGTCACCGGTCTCGAGCTTGTTTAAGAAACTTCCGATCGAATCGCTCTCATTCGTCAAAATCTTCTTGCCACTCGTAGCCGGCAAAAGAGCTACCCCGATAAGCGCCGTAAACCTCTCAAGTTCAATGTTAGTGATCGTATTCTCTTTAAAGTATCTCCGTGGAAAAGGGTAGTTCGTTTTGACAAAAGGAATAAACTATCTCCTCGTTTTGTTGTCCCGTTCGATATCGTTGAAAGGGTTGGTAGAGTTGCTTATCGCCTCGATCTACCCGATGAGCTTTCCAATGTTCATCCAACTTTTCATGTTTCCAATCTCAAGAAATTCTTAGCCGAGGGAATCTCCACATACCCCTTAACGCAGTCCAAATTGATGAATCTATGCGCGTTATCGAGAAGCCTCTAGAAATCGTGGATCATATGGACAAAGAAACCAAGCGTAGCCGTATTCCACTTGTCAAAGTTCGTTGGGAAGCTAAACGTTGTCCCGAGTTCACTTGGGAACGTAAAGACCGAATTGAGTCTAAGTACCCGCACCTCTTCGTTACGGCTTAATTTCTAATTTCGGGACGAAATTTCCTAAAGTAGTAAATGTTGTAACATTTCGGGTTTTTCTTTTTATGTTCTTGTAACTGTTACCCGACCCGTTTAAGGGTACGGGTCACTCGTTTAATGAAAACGTCGCTTTTAATGAGTATTATAGCCTTATTATTTATTAAATTTAATTAATATTTTATTAAAGACTAAACCCTAACCCAACCCCTGGTCCGACCGGCTGACCCAAACCCCAAAACCTGACCCGGCGCACCCCAAACCATTCAAAACCTTCAATTCCCGCTCAATTGATCAAACCAAATATGGAATCTAGCCTATTCAGCCGAATAAACGCGTCTACCGACAATCTATACATGGTAATCGTTTACCTAGGACAGCTAATTGATTCATAATGACACTATAACGAACCGCGACCAAAATGGTTTCTAAAATATTATATAAACTCGTTTATAACTCAATTAAATCGCACTGCATCATCCTCACACCAGCGCGACCCTAAACCCTAACCTAATTTCAATTTCAAAGCCGTCAAGAACCCGTTTGACATCAAGCTCCAGCGGCAAACCCTTGTTCTTCGTTCTCTGTCAATCCGTCACCATATTAGGTAATTAAAATATGCATTGAGATCGCTTTTAGCCCACGAACATTAACCCAAAACCAGTTTTAACAAACAATTATCATATTAATCAATCTAAAGATCTAGGGTTTGTGGATAATTTGGGTTCTGCACATACCGGTCATATTTTCTTTCTATCTGTTTTAATCACAAATTAACACACCAGCCTGATGGCTGGTGCGTGTGTGGTTAGTCATCTGGAACCGGTTCAGGCGCGGGTTCGAGCCCCCTAGACCCGGTTTTTGTAATTTATTTTTCTTAATTATTTTTCCTTTATTATAATTAATATTACTTATAAATATCAAGTAATAAATGTTATTTTTTTCAAAACTGAACCTCTAAGTCTCACGAAACCCAGTTTTATAGTTTTATCTTATTTTAAATCTTTTTTAATCAATTTTTTATATTTACAATATTTTGATAAACTGTAACACTTTAGATTGTTTATAATAAATCTTCTTTTTAAACCTCCACGTTAATTTATATATACTACATAATATTTTACTTAGTTATCAATAAGTAATATTTATCTTATTTATCAAAAATAATCAATAATTATGGTAATTAAATAATAATAATAATAATAATAATAATAATCATCATAATAATATTAATACTAACGTTAATAATCAACAACCATAATAAAATGACAATAAGACTAATAACCCCATCAAGACCCATGATCCGTCATATTATTTTATCATTTATATTTACTTACTTTATCATTAACAACTAGGAATATTTGTCGGTGAACCTCTAGGAGTTTGACTGTTATCCAGCCTAGCCTTTTCTTTTATTATCTCGTCCTCGTTTATCTTACTCTATAAGGTAAGTAAATTCACATCCTCCTTTTTACCGCTTTACAATTTTGGGGGCGTTATGCGTTCAAAATTAATTTATTGTTTTCACTACGATTCTGTTATATGCATAATTGTAATTTCTCGATTAGTTGTTACGTGCGAATATGACTATGTGTTTAATTTATGTTGGTTGGTACCTCATCCAAATCTTCATTAGTATGATCATACGCCGTCGGAGTAAACCGTTATCAATGCGATTCGGTTGAAAATACAACTTTTTATTTATTGTTTACTAGTTGTAGTAATTTACGATTATTGTATGGAATTGTCAATTTAATATTATATGTATTTCAAAAACTGTGGTTTACTTGCTCAATTTTATGTTGACAAAAATATATATTTTCGCGCATGACGCAAGTAGCTTTATTGGATGAATCAAGTATGGAAGTTAGATGATACCTTAGGTTGCTATGATGAATTAAGAACACTTTTATTATGATTTATTTATGTTTTGAATATTTAATTGTAATGGTATTTCTTTTTAGACAATGTTTGTGCTTTTGAAATTTGATATATGGATGAATAATTTAGATATTGACACATGTATTTTACTTAGTATCTTCTGAGCTATGATACAATCAATGTCGCGCTCTGATATATTCCACCGTAGGTTGGGATGTGACACATGTTCCATTTGTTTCAGATTTCAAGTATACCCATCAGGCTAAGGCTTTTTTTCCACCCATACAGACAATGCTCTCTTTCCTAACATGAAAATTTGTTAGTCGCGACTTACAATAATATTTTCCCATATTACAAGAAGATGTCTTTTAAAGTTTATTAATAGGTATCTATTTTGTAGTTATCTAAAACTAAACCTAAACGCATATTAGTTATCTCACCTTAATTAATTTATATTGAATACCTAAAAATGTGTATTGTCTTTTGTTAACTTGAGAAGTCAAGTTTAACTTGCTTAATCCAAAAAAAATTTGTCCACGCCTTCGATCGTTGATTCATATCGATTCCCTAAGATCGATCGTGCTTCTAATGTTAAATGTTTAGTCTGGCAGCATTGGCAGATGTTTGTTTGGGCCAACGTGGGCCACGGCCCCACCACGTTTTTCGCTCAGTAGTGTATTTTCTTTCTAGAAAAATTAAAAAAATATATAAATGTATTGAGTTCGGCCCAGCCAAGTTATTTGAATTCGGCCCAACCATACTATTTGAGTTCGGGCCAGCCTTAAATTTTTTTAAAAAGGAAAGTATGTTTAAAGCAAAAAAACGAGAAATCGTTTACGAAATAAACATATAGATAAAAAAGGCTAAGAAATAAAACTACACAATACCAAGCTTAAGCCCAAATAAATTTTAAACAAACAAATAAAAAAACATTAAACCCAGATCCAACCCTATCATATGGTCGATGTTTGAACACAACTAATGGAGTTTTCATTGTGCATTGATGTTGTGTGACTTACTGATTTGTGAGGTTCAGCACAAAAGTCAGAACAGAAGCTCAGGTGAATTTGTGAAATCGTTTGGGTGTGAAATCGATTGATTGGGCGTTGTCGCTGTCTGTTGAGGCCTGAGGTTCGGAACTGACTCGTGTTGGAGTGAAATCGATTCATCTAAATAGTCAACAGAAGCAAGCAGAGACCAGGTTCGGCAATTTGCATTTCACCATTTTGTATTTCTTTCAATTTGGTAGGTCAGGGCTTGGAATTATTGTTTGACCCGGCCCGAACTGGATTACCGACCTAAAACTTAGAAGCACGAAATTTTTTTTGGGTCTTGTGACTTTCGACCCCTAGATGCTCAAGATCAGTCACTGTCTGGCAGCTCGGTGTGGTCGTTCTTACAATCAAGCCAATATTGATCAAAGGTGGTTATTAGACTTGTATTTTGAATCTTTTGGGAGCGTGTGGTTGACGAGCGTGCCACAGAGTCATTGGTTTAGTTAGTTCTTTAACATTTCATATTGTTTGAGCTCACCACCGTGCATCAACCACGATGCTTCAATTTGTAAATCCACAATTGTTGATGATTAGAGATTTTAGAAGATGAACATATAAATAAATTATATTTAGGATTCGTCAATGCATGTTCATATTTTTGTTACCTTTAATAAAAGAAGTGTGTTTCAAAATGTGTTAATTGATTAACAAAAGAAATAAGTAGCTCCTAAAACCGCATAAGAACAAAAGGGATGAATTGACTATGACGACGTACAACCTCTTTTGAGATAGAGTATAATGCTAAGTCTCTTGATAGATTAAAGAAGTTAGGTTGACCTACTTTTCCCATTAACTAGCTATGTCTAATTAAAACGATCTAGAACTTAAATGTATTCAGAAAAAGTGTTAAGTTTTCATTAAAGAGGACCCTTGTTGCTATTTTGTAGCCACGTTGGTTATCATGTAACATAAATGAAGAAAATATTGCCAAGAACGAAAGCAGGTAAAAAATAAAGCAGGTATTCTCTACGTCTGAAAAATCACGTAAGACGAATTCATCAATTATAACTATAACAAATTCGTTTAATACTTGTTGGGGTTGGCTAAAGAAATAGACAAATTATCTAGGCATCCTTATGTATCATGTTGGTCGTATGACATGCAAAATATGGTCATATGGGTTGTGTAACAGGCAAAACACAGTCAATTGGTCGTATGAGGGGTTGCATGAGGTAGCATTCGTCAAATCATACGACCTGTATAATACGTTTTGCATAAAGATATGGCTAATTTAACCACTTACAATGTCATACGAACCGTATAACCATTTGATCATACATATCGGTCGATGTCTCTAATTATGGTGTGCAAACTTGATTTCACATCATTCAGCACGTATGACGTGTAAACAAATCAGTGTATAGATTTGAGGCGGTTTCTCGTTAACATCACACTATAGTTCTTTAATTTTTCAATATGTTTATGAGTCAATTCGTATTATTACTTTTTAATCATGTAATCGAATATAATCATTGATGGAAGCCAATCGAAGTAGCTTTTATGTACTTCCTACTCAAATCTTTATTCACTTTATTATTCACTATGTATGTCATAGATTTGATCTTAAGTTTATTCAAAAACTTAAATCACTCTTTACTCAAATCTTTATTCTCATTAGTCACTTTACCACATACATCGTAGATTTGATCTTGAATTATATTACAACCCGCCAACATGTTTGAATCGTTTATATAGATAGGTTAAACAAGTCGTGTTTGCACTACACGATTTTAAAGGTGTTAGTATACATTCAATATATTTACACTATATTAGTCATGTTCGGGTTGAATTATTCAGGCCATCAACCCGAAAACGTCAATCCAGCACGATTGGCACCTCTACTACATCATAAACAGTTTTTGTATCTTTATAACAAGTGTTAAAGGTGCTAATTCATAATTTTATGTATGAAAACTATAGTAGTTGATTAAATTATAGTATCGGGTTCTTTTGTTAAAATATATATATGACTTTCTTAATTTAATGTAAATATTATGTATTCGTGGTAGTGTGTTACCCAATTTAGTTACCTTATTTGCCTCCTTCCAAACCATCATAAGACTAATATGTACATGTTTGTAGCGTATGGGATTGTGGTGTAATCGGATGGTGGAGATATAAAATGTCATTCTTTATTGAAAGGGGTGGATAGCTAGAACTTTACTACCATAGTGGGCTTTGACAGGTACTGGCTTGAGGCTTGAGGCTTGAGCCTACTAGATCAGGTCAAGAAAATGGATATGATCAGCGTCTAACAAATCATCTAAGACTAAAATTCATCAGTTATCACCTATATATGTATTCTTAAAATATTTGTTGGGGTTTGCGAAAGAACTTCACTACAAATTATTAATATCTAGGAATCACATTTCATACGAGTCCTATGATCTGTAAAAAGAAACTCACATGGTAGTAGTGGCGAAGCTTGAACATTGAGACTTTAATACATAGAAAAAAATCATGAACGGAGGGCCAAGCCAAAATTTTCAAATAAAAATGAATAAATTGACACTACGTATAAAAATTTTCATACGAAAACGGATAAAGTTTACGCTACTGGGTAAAAAAAGGGAGGGCGGATCCCCTGGGCCATAAGCATCCTTAACCCATGCATGGTAGTCGTATGATAGGATATAAATGGTAATATGGGTCGTATGAGATGGTTTTCGCCAAATCATATGTTTCATATAACCATTTTTTGCTTTATCGATCATACATATCATATGATAAGACTAAATTTGTGTGCAAGCTTAATTTGATACCATACGTCAATATGATGTGTTACACACTGATGCATAGTGTATAGATTTCTGGTGGTGTTTTCTAACCTCACCCTATTGTTATAACTTTTTTAAATTTATTGTAACATTATTAATCAATTCATAATTACTTCTTGTTCACGAAATCTATCATAATCATAAATGGAAACCCACCCAACTAATTAGTTGTTTTTCCTCCTCAGATCTTTAAGTATTACTTTAGTCAAAACACATGTACACCCTAGATCTTTAAAATACTTTCTATTATATTCACTTTAGGCACTTCCCTGCTTAAGGTGAATGAGTGGGTACTTAAGGGTACTGAAACTATCTTTGGTACCGACCAATCTTGCACTATTACATTATTTTTACCCTTAACTAAACTAAACTATCCTAAGGGCTAGCGATTGTACACCCAAACTACCCAAAACAATTTATATTTTAATTTAAAATAACTCATATTGTAATTTAAAAACTCAAAACAGATAAAAATGCATATATTGTAGATTTAAAAACACATAATAATTAAACAACATTTTATTAAATAAACATATATAAAAATACCATTCCCAATTCCATCGGTCTTTGACTTTTGTTACGAGATCAAACGTTTCATTATCGTGAGCGTTAATTTTTCCGACCATATGTCGCCATTTCGAACACACTTCGTGTTGTGTATGATCGTCTTGATCCTCCTCCGAAACAAAATAATTCCAAACTCATGGCCAAAAACCCAATGTTCGTTTCTCCACGGGGTCCATGTCTTCGCAAACATAGACATAAGCCTTAAATAACTCTACTTCTTCATGATTCCATCTTCGTGACACAATTCGTTGAGGATTTGGAAACTGCATGTAAAAATTGTTTGAATTTGATGAGAATGAAAAAAATTGTTGTAGAATGTTGTGCGTAAAAACTGGAAGAGATGAAGATTTAAATAGGAAAAAAGAAAATATGAAGTATTTATTTAGGAATTAATTTAAAAAGGAGCCATTCAACGGTTATACTGAACCAATTCTCACATGGAATACTCCCCTAGCACACTCACCGTTCGGGGAAAATGGAGGAGTGGCGGCAGTGTACCCCTAGAGGATGAATATTCATTCATATAATATTTGTTGGGATTGATTAAATGAAACGGCACTAGCACATGGTCGTGTCACCTGTAAAAAATGCCATGCCGATCGTATGACAGGCGAAAAATGATCATATGAGTCGTATGAAAGGTTGTATATATATGATGTGCATTTGCCAAATCATTTGGCCATATGATGTGTTTGACATACATAAATGACCCTATATGACTATAACTATTTTGCTTATCATAAGGATCGTATGACAACAAGACACGAATAACTCTGGTTTGTAAACTTAATTTGTCATTTCACATCAGACGACTCAAATGATTTTGATAGATACACTAATGTATAGATTTGTGGTAGTCTCTTTAGCATCACCATATTGTTCAAACTTTTTTCATTTAGTCACTTCATTACGAATCAGCTTGTGACATTACTTTTTATTAACATAATCTAGCATATCAAATCATTAATGGGAATCCATCCAACTAAGTTTATTACGTACTTCCAGTTCAAATCTTTATTCACTTTAGTACTTCACCACGTAAAATGTAGATTAGATCTAAACTAGAAAGTATTTTACTAATAAATTATTTGTTCAGGATGATTATCTTTCATTTATTGATAAATATAGGAAAATTGGTTTTAAATAATCCCAACTATGGCCTATTTGTAAATATCCATCCCAACTTTACACTTGTTTGCTGACAGTACCAACTACTTGTGCATTTGTTTTTAACGGACTGCGACTAACGGATATTAACTCCGTTAGTCTTTGTCTGATGTGGCCATCCCAGTTGGCAAAAACTTGATTACGTGGAACGCGACGTGGTAGCTGACTGTGTATTAGCAGACCGGTCATAATAATAATAATAATAATAATAATAATAATAATAAAACCCTAACTCCCCACCCATTTGTTTCCCACAACCCAACCACCGTCGTCTTCCTTTATACCACCACCCAACCATAACCACCCATCAACCACCACCATCGCTTCCACATGCGATTAATTGTGAGCCGAGCAGATATAAAGGAGTGTACCAAGCGTCGGGGCTAAGGTTTTACCGAGCATATCTGGAGAGGCGGGTTTGATATAAATTAGGGCTTTTGGTAAGGAATTGAATTTGGGATTTTTTGATCTTATAATTGACTGATTGACGGAAGATGGCTAGGGTTTGGTGGCGGCAGGTGGTGGGTAAATTGCAGGGGAGAGAGAGAGTTCTGCCCTAATATGGTGGTGGTGGTGGGTTTAGAGCGGATCTGGGTTTTGTGAACTCCGGCAAGATTATGGCAGAACTCCGGCATGTGGGGGGTCGGAGAAGATGGCCGGAAGATGGCCAGTTGCAGGTGGTGGGTTCCAGTGATGGCTGCTATGGATGGGATTGGTGGTGGTCGGGGTTCCGGCGATGGTTGCAGGGTTGGTGGACTGGTGGTGTTGTGGTGGCTGTGGGTTGTAAAGAGTATTAGGTTGAAGATGGTGATGATAACATATACCTTATACCCAGTCAGCCGCCACGTAGACGTTCCACGTAATCTGATATTTGACAGCCGGGATGGCCACGTCAGGAAAAGACTAACGGAGTTAACATCCGTTAGTCGCGGCTCGTTAAAAAAAATTCACAAGTAGTTGGTACTGCCAGCAGGCAAGTATAAAGTTGGAATGGATATTTACCAATAGGCCATAATTTGGATTATTTAAAACCAATTTTCCATTTATATATCACTCTATAACTAAACAGGGCATATTCGGTTGGCATATTTGTCCCACTTAGTTAAGTAGGTTGAGTGATCAACTCATTTACCTATACTAATTTAATCTGATCTTAGTCATTCATAAAAAAAATATCAACCTTTCTTCTCCACATCATCCCCTCTTTTCTTAAAACAACCTAAAGCCGATCAATTATATGGATGTTGATATACAATTACCTGTATCCAACCTTTCAGACAAATTTAAGACAATGTGAATCCTAATAATTCTTTAGTGATTATGAAACTCGTATATTATTTAGTAACTTTTTCTTAACTATTACTTTCTACTTAAAGTTGTTTTAAAAAAATAATCAATAAATAATAAATCAAACATGAACTATCTTAAATAACTGTTTTTGGTAATCAAACGGCTTATAGTCTAATTGTATCAAGCTAGTATTTGAGTTAATCGTTAAAAAATAAAACAAAATAAAAATAAGTAATAAAAAAGTATAGGGAAATTCTATCAACAGTATTAAATGCTCAAACTACTTTTCCCTCTTCTAAAATCCACCGCCAAGATGACGCGTGAACAAAGAATAAAAGTAACAAAAGTGATGAAGTATTCACGTTACTTTCCAAAAAAGAAGCCACTTTTATTTTAAGTTTTAACAAACACATCACCATTTCTATTTTTGTAACACTTTGATTATTATCTTGCTAAGTAAACAAGCCTTTCTTGTTTCATAATAATCACCTTTCTTAATCTGATTGATTCAGATGGCTTCCACATTGCTCCTGGTTGTCGTATTTGTGTTCGATCTTGTTGCGTTTGCGCTTGCTGTTGCAGCGGAACAAAGGAGAGCTTCTGTGAGTTGTTTTCAATTCTTTGTGTGTTTTGTTTGATCTGATATGGGTATTGTTTGTTTCATCGTAAAGTTGATTAATTTAATGTTTCTTGAAGATTATTTGGTGTTAATTTTGCTTATTTTTATGTTTATGCCGCTATTAGTTTGAAGGTTTGATGTTTAAATTCAAGACCAAAACCTCTCATTAATAATCTTTTTATAAACCTATCTAAGTAAATTTATAATAAGTATTAATAGCTTAGAAATCTATAAATTAAATTATTAAAGGATTAGAATTAGTTAAAAGAATAATAATTAAGATAAGTTTATAAAATAGAAGGGTAGAAAAACAAATAAAATTACATTAAATAAAAATAAAAACAAAAGAAAGAAAATAAAATATTAGGCTAAGTGATGTGGTTTAACGCCCTTGAAAAAAGGGGCAACAAGGACGTTAAACACCATTACACTTGGGGCGCTCTTGTGAGGATTGTGACAAGCACAAGTGCTGATTGTATGTATATGCATGCGTGTTGATTTAATTTTTGGGTCATTGAAAAAAAATATAAGTGATATAAGACGTCAGCCTATAACACTTAGTTTTAGTGAAAATTACACATTTCGTCTTTTGAGGGGTAGCAAAATGGTCATAAAGCATAATAACTTTTCAAAACAAACGACACTCGATATAATTTATCAAACTAAAGGGCACGTGTCATTACATGAATAATACAGGCCAAACTTGTAGTTTACAGAAAATTTTCTTTGTTTTCGATTGTACTACAGGCTCGGATTGCTCAAGATGATAATTCAAGATATTGTGTTTATGAATCTGATATATCAACTGGGATGGGTGTGGGTGCGCTATTGTTACTTCTTGTGAGCCAAATCCTTGTAATGATTGCAACCCGTTGCATGTGTTGTGGGCGAGCCCTGAGCCCAGGTCGTTCCAGGGCATTAGCCGTCTTCTTATTCATTACCTGCTGGTAAGTTACATTCTTGACTTTATTCTATGTAAAAGCTGTATACTTGACTTTTATAGAATTATAGTTAAACAAATTATTATCATAATTTATACAAGGTTATAATTAGTTTTGAACATAATTGTTATTAACATTTTTTTTCATTAGGGTGACATTCATCATTGCTGAGGCATGCTTGCTTGCGGGTTCAGTCAGAAATGCATATCACACAAAGTATAGGACTGTGCTCTCGGCTAACCCTCCTTCGTGTGAGACCCTCAGGAAAGGCGTGTTTGGTGCCGGTGCTGCTTTCGTGGTTTTCACTGGCATCGTATCCGAGCTTTATTATGTTTTCTACAACAAATCTGATGAAGGTTCTATCCCTACCAGAGACATTGGCATAAGAATGGGAGCATTTAAGTAATCTTTCTCACAAATTTTATAAGCTTTTTTGTTTTGTTTTATGGGTGCAGATTATTTGGTTTCTTTTTGTCGTAAATTCAGTAGATAATAATAGTTGTAGATCAAAACTGAGTGTTAAAGAATTAAGGAGTTTGGATTTGTGTTTTTATACTGGTTCTCTAATGCTCAGTACTTCAGTTTCTGGTGTAAAGAGTAACTTACTATTACTATATGCATATAAGATATAAACTTATACATGATGTTCCTCATGCGTGTATGACCCATGGTGCTTAACGAGTTGACAATATTTTTATTGACGTGGTTGTGGTTGCGATCTTAACAATACTGTGACTGCGATTTACATTGATTTGATGGTTATGTTAACAGAATACTTTATGCGGGAAAGGGTTGACAGTAAGTATCGGAACAATAAGAATAGAACATATAACAATAACAATCATAATGGACGATAAACTTAACATCAAAAAATGTGCATGTTTGTTTCATTGTCTTCAGAAAGAACATCATTCTAGGCGCACTTGGTGGCTCAAAGCGAGTTAAAAACCAAGTAAGCTCCTCCGTTATAAGCATGCATGTGTTTAATTCCACGTTTGTATAAACTTACTTTTAGCTTCAATGTTCAAACTACAGCTATGAGCCTATGATAATCAGAAACTAAAGTCTTCCATTTGTATGCATATATGTTGTGATCACAAGGACGCCTGTATTTATGTAACCATAGCGTCAAAATACTGTCAGGATATTTAAAAGGATGACTCTTAACACGATATTCGTCATTTGACATGTTTTATAACCAAAACAGATAAATCGGTTATCCAATTGTTTCAAAACGCATAAATCAATAATTGAAAGCACATAATATGATTACTTCAAGAGGCATAATCTGATTACTTCAAGAGGCATAATCGCTTTAGAAAGCAAACTCAAAAGCCCCCTAAACTAACTGATGGGGTATACAGAAGTACAGGTTTACGCAGATCTAATGCATCTTCTTTTTCTTAACAAAATGCATCAGGTTCTCCATATCATGATCCGCACATTATACTCGCACATCTTTTACATTCCATTAAGAAAGCGAGTTTTCTAAAACTTGAAATCCTTCTTCTTCGACTTGCTGTCTTTCTCATGCATCTTTCGCTTCCTCTTCTTTTCATTCTGCAAACATAATAATCCCAACAGAGTTATCTTTCATCATCATTTACTAGAATTTTACATTCATTTAAATAAAAATAGTAAAAATATGATATTACGCACCTCGGCAACCATGTCACTGAAATCCTCCCGTTGACTACGAAGCTTCTCTTCCTCACGTGCCTCCTCATATCTAAAAAGGATCGTAAAAAAATATAATTAGACATCCAGTTAATGTTTTAAAGTCATTTGCAGGTTGGAGACGGTACAACACTTACTTTGAAGGCAAGACATTATCCATGAGCTCCAACTCTTCAGGCTGTAATGACACATCGACCCGGTCTGTTTTCTGACCTCTAAGCAAATCAACCTTTCAACCACAAAGAAATTGAATTAATGCTGTTCTTTGTATGTCACATTATCATCAAAACAGATAGATATATTACTATATATCAATGAATATACGTACCCTTTTGGCAGATGGCTTGTCTTGCGCAGCACCGCCTATCACATATCTGTCGCCACAAAATAAAAACAAAATCCCGTTATATTAAGTTTTATAATTAACAAAACAGTTGACAGAAATGATAAAGTTGAGTCCATACGTATGTGTAGTTCCCAATAAAGTTCCTGGAGCTATCTTCTCTTCTTTTTCTTCCAGCACCTATACCAATACAAGAATTAGATGAGTGAAATAAGTTAAAGTATAAATATGACACAAAATGGAAAACCGACTCACTTGGTAAAGCGGTTTCTCGGGTTCCTTTCTCTGTTGCTTGCGAAGGTCAATGACATCAGGAGTCTCTACGCCAGTTGGAGTACTGAATAGCAGTCGACAACGTAAATGAAAATAAGTTATGTGATCACTATTGATATTTGACAATAGTTGTTTTTTGAAAAGTTAAAAAAAGTTAAAAGAAAATGTGTTTTGGATCAAACCTTGAGAGACTATCAACAGATTGGATTCCATCCTCCAATTCCTCTTCCTCGTATTGGTCTTCCACTTCCTCCTCCTCTTCTTCTTCCTCCTCTTCTTCCTCAAGATCGCCCCAGTGCTTACTCTTATCAATAGGCTCTTCCTGAAGTAAATTTCACAACAATATTATGATTTATGAGTTAGATATCACTACAAGAACAATTAATACAGTTACAATATTCTGATACTGCAAGTACCTCGTAGCTGGGTGGTTCTTGTTGTCCAAACACATCACCATAGACCGGGCGTCCGAACTTCAAGAAAGAAAAGATTATGTGTAAAAAGTTCGATAACACAAAACAGAATAGATTAAAACCAAAGACATGATTTAGTATAACCTACCTCATCAACAGGTGGCTTGCCCCAACCTCCAGGATGATAACCGAAGCTAGCACCATGTGGAATAGGAGCATTCAGACCCGGAATTTTTAGATGTGGATACGAAGGTGGAGGACCATATCTCTGCAAATCAAAGTTGTCACTCATCGGACTTTACAATACAAAAAGACATAAAAAGTATAATGAAATAAAAATAAGACATTCACCTGCATATTAATTAGCCATGGGGGCGGGGCACCTTCTGGCATTCCTAATGCTTCTTTCAGTTCACGTGATAAAGTACCAGGCTTCATCTCTCTAAGCTTAACCTGTGTAAACCAAAGTAAGTCCAATTAAAAACCACCTTAAAACACAGCATTTTCATGAATAAAGATCACTATGTGATTAAAATAAAAATAATAAAATAATAAATAAAATATCATGTTACCTCAAACTCTTTTCCTTCATGATAAAGTTCACCATGTGATGTGAGTTTTGGTTTAGTCTGGTATTTGAAAAAGGCATCATGGAGTACCTGCAAAATCAAGCTCAAGATTGTGTCAAAGACTCAGATGTAGAAGTAAAACACAAGGAAGAAAAAAAAAAGGTGCCAGCAAGCATATACTTTCCACGAACATAGTAGTACAGAAGATTTAAGTCATAACAGACCTGGTAATCAATATCCATCTTTCCCATTTTTGGTTGCATTCTCTCTCGTTGTTTCTGTTTGAGCTTCTTATTATCCTCCTTCTCAATATAAGCCTGCAAAAAAAGTTCAAGGTGTGAGGTTTCAAAAATGTCATGAAACAAAACTCGTAAGTTAGTGGATCAAAGATATTACTCTGATAAACTACAAGACTAATATCACAAGATCTAAGCTTACCTGTCTAATCTTCTGGATTCCTGTGGCAGCAATAAAGTCGGGAAGTTGAAAAGGGGGTTTCTCAATACCCCGCTTCCCCTGTCATACAGATTCAAAACTTGATGAGATTCATGTCAATCAGCACAGAGGCCACGGAAATAAATAAGACAATCCTAAAACTTGAATTATAACACTATGAACGTCTATGACACTGGTAAAAGATAAAAACCCAAAGGGGCTACAGTTTGTTTGTGTAATTTCTTGTATAAAAGCCTTGCACTACGCAGTGCAGAATTATCTGAAATACAAAACCAAATAATCAGCATCCACAGTGCACAAATGAACAGCCCCTAATATGTAGCATGCAACATCCATTATCCAAATTATTATCATTTATTTAAGTTTCAGGAATCATACAAGATCCCATATCCCAACCCCCATTAACAATAAACCATTGAAAAACCAAAACCATAAGTCCCGTTTAAAAAACACCTACATTTCCAGGCTCCAAGATTGTTTCAGTGGGTCCCCTGCAAGAACCACATATATACATATAAGAGAAACCTCATCAACTATTTGTTTATCACCCGACACTCCCGCAACCCTTGTTTTATGTCTAAAGTCCCGTTTAAAATTTGCAAGTATTTTCTCTCATAAAAATTCAAAATATTTGGTCTCGCAATAATTGCTTAATACTTGGTGACTCACAATAGTTGCTTAATATTTGGTTACTCACCTGTAAAAATTTCCTTTTTTGGCACCAATGTCTTGGCACAGGAACAGTGTTGCGGTATGATTTGAGGAAAACAAGCAGTTTAGGATCAGCTGAGGTAGCATCCCAGACCTGAAACTCAAGTAAATCAAGCAATAGATCATTAAGCTGGTCACAAAGAGATGTCAACAAATGAAAGAAAAAGAAACAGAGGTAAGAGGAACACATAAATCACCTCAACAACATCTGGCCTTGAACTAATCTGTTTAAGTTCAGCGATCTTCATACGGCGCTGAAGCTATAATCAAATGTGCAAAAAAGTAACTTAGAATAAAGATATAAATAACAAGAAAAGAATGACAGCATAATGCACCCAAAAAAAATAAAATATAACCTTCTTCTTTTTGTTAGAGATGCCATTTTTTTCCTTTTGTTGGTCTTCTTGTTCTTCTTCATCTGAGTCTAAATTAGCTTTCTTGTTAGATACAGCATTATCAGTAGTCCCTTCACTCTTATTGTTCTCCTGAATAAATAAGATTAACAAAACAAGAAATGAGGTCAGGCTAATATTAAAATAGAAGTTGTTAAGATCTTCATGTGTGGCCCCTTTTTACCTCAGAAGCAGCAGATTCCCTATAAGTAAACTTCTCAAACACTTTCCTGAATTCCTCATCCAAGTTAAAGTCTAGTTCTGCTTGTTCAGGGATATACTCTATTTCAACTTGCTCCACAACCTACAATTACAAAAGAAATAATAAAAACATAACAAGACTGTCAAATGAGGTTCTCTGCAGGGTGAATAAGCAGTAAAACTTTGATCATATGGGAATCATAGATATAGACATAATAATCAAACCGATATCACCCACTTCACATTAGCATCTAGCAAATATATATCACACGATATCAACCACTTTACTTAGGCATCAAGCAAATCTATATCATACTTAAAACCATACTTGTAATCAAATATGGCAAATACAAAATGTACTAGCCAGTTAAAAATCCACCAAGGATAAATGTAAATTTTCTGTGTTCTTCACCACCGAAAAGAAAAAAAAAGCAAAACCAATGATCAGACAAACAACAATAGAGCTTAGACTCAGGCCTTAAACAAGCGTAAGATCAAGACTTACTGACTTAGATTCACTAGAAATTAGCCGAATAATCAAAATGACAGATCAATATAAATATCCAGAAAACTCTACACACGTATAGCTTACTTATTAATCCATCCAAAACAAACATGCATTTCATTAATAAAACCGGAAAAGGCATTTTCTCCTGAAAGCATTATTCCAAAACTTGCCTAGTATTAGTTGCACCAGTGATGACGTATTTAATCAAGCAGTTCGAACCAACGAAAAACTACTTAGTCCACCGTCTTCATCTCTAAAGTTAACAATTCTTTAAGCTTAAACACTTTTGCCTAATTCAAATATGACAACAATAGGTCAGATACTTTCTCATTACTTCATCTCTAATGAATACATAACCTAATTTTAAATGACCTAATTAACCTTCAGAGGAAGCAATACCTTATTTAGATCAGAGTTCTCTTTAGCGCTATCATTTCCGTCGTTACCGGCGGCCGTATCCTCTCCACCGGCGGGCTTGTTTTTCTTCTGTTTCCGGCGCCTGCGGCGGCGTTCAGCGTCCCGAGATTTCTTCGAATTCAGATTGTTATTATTATCTATAGATTTCGAATCTGCGTTCGAATGAGAGTCCATTACGGCGTTTGAAACTTCGACTGTCATCGGATATTAACCGGCTTATGGTGGCGTAGATGCGGATTCCGGTGTACGACGGTGGAACGAATTGATTAACGGGTCTTGTTTGTAAAATATTGAGTAACTTTTAGGCCCGGTGACAGCAGTTTATTGGGCCTGAGTTTGGTTTACACTTTCATGCCCGTGCTATACGCCTATACATAGACATATTTTGACATTAGAGGTGAAAAAACCCCCCAAAAACCCGTGCTATACATAGACATATTTTTTTTCTCAGATTTTTACTATCTGAACCTGTACCTGACCCTACCCGTAGGATACGTATAGGGTAAACATTTTAGTATCAAAACCATAGTTATCAAATGCGATAAGCGCTCGAAAGCGTTGAGGCTGGGTCTAGCGCCAGGCGATAAGCGCAAAAAAAGCGCCCGATTTAAAAAAAAAAAGCGCACATTAAAAAACAAAAAATTTAACTTAAATAGAACATCTGAAGAACAAATACATTCATTCTTCAAAATAGTTTATAAAAACAACCAAAAACCAAAAAGTGCATAGTAAATAAAGAAATCCGAAATTAGGGAAATAAGAACAAAAGTAACCTGTAATTTTTAATTTCATGATGATTTTGTGTGATATAATATAACCCCTTAAATAGTGGAGTGTTAGGGGACTCCTAGAGAATAGAAACAAATAATTAAAGAGAATTTATTACGCATTGGAGGTTTGGGAAAATAAGACTGCGCATTAAATATCTGTTGCATGCTAGTCGCACTTAATGCGCCTAGCGCTTTAAATGCGCTTAAGCACAAAAAGTGTGCGCTGTTAATAACTATGATCAAAACCCATACATAGAACGGACCCGATTTGTAGTCAGTAATACCCGAAAACCGAAACCGGTTTCATACCCGGAACCGGGATTTTCAAATACTCAATCTATACCAGAAATTACCTGAAAAATACCTCAAAAAAGTGCAGCCCCTTAAAAAGCCTCAATCTATACCCAAAAAATACCCGAATGTAGGGTTTTTTCGATATCCAGAAATAGGATATTAAAATACCCGATTTTAAATACATGATTCTATACCCAAGTCGAACCGATGCATAGGGTATTTTTTTAGAGACAATACCCGAACACGAACCCCTACCCGTGTATTGCCAAGACCCGATTTTCCAGTACCCAGTCATACCTTAACCCGATTCTATACTCAGAACCGGGTATTAGAAAAAACATGATTTGTGTACCTCTACATGGCATGAGTGATTAAGTGAATAACCGAATTATAACATAACTAGCTTTTAGTATGCGTGTTACGCAGGTTATTTTAATTTTTTTTATGTTATTGTGAATATATTATTTTTTATATTAGTGAGATTGCATATTTCAACAAAAAAAATCTTCTTGCATTCGACTTTTTTAACTGATATTAACGGTTCTACCCTTTAAAAGTTTTAACAGTCGATTCAAAAAAAAATACTACTTATGAAAACATCAGGGAGGTTCGTTATTATACACATATTTGAGAAAGGTTAACAACTACCTTAGGAAGTCATCAAACGCATTTCTGAATAGTGAGATGTCATTGATAGAAACAACACGGGTAATACAAAACCGTGTAATACACACAGGAGAAAGTACAAAGGGAAATCTAAACAAACTTCCATACAAACAAAATTGCACTCAAGTTTAGGTGTTACAGTTGTTCGGATACACTATTAGACTTGTCTATCATTGTAGACCTTAAAAAAATAACCATGTAGAATGCTAACAGTTTTGATCACATCACTTTCTTTGGCGACCCCTCATCCTTTGCTTCAGCGTCATTATCCTCACCCTGAAATGATTCAACATTATAAATAGCTTTAGATTTGAAGGTTAAAATAGTAATATTGATGCCACTGATGATGTAATGTAGCTTTGGCTGCTCAAAATTTTACCTTCTTGCTATAAGATACGAAAATAACTATATGTAAACTAAGTTCTACAATAACTGTAATATCAAAATTAAATGTTTTATTTTCTCAAATTTATAAGCAATTCAATAAGCAGTGACTAATATTCATCCTTTTGCCTTTCAAAACATGTATTAGATTTTTATCATTTAGTGAGAGGACCAGGTTCACTGCTCAGAAGTAAATGGTAATTTTCTTGTGATCTGATTTAGATTATATGGCCAAGATATTTGTTATTGGTAAACAGTTCAAAGACAACAAATCATAGATCTATTCGGTTGCATTGCTTGGTTCATTTTCACTTTCAAAGTGAATTGTGCACTTCCTATAAAGTCTTGAGGTAGGTTTTTTTTCGTTTTCAATTTATAACTTCAAAACCTTTGAAATGAACAATATTTAGACCTGTTACCCTACCCAACCGAGTCAAACCAACCCAATCCAACCCGACACGTCACATAAAAAAATTACATGTTTAGACCTACCCAACCAGCTCAAAGGGGTCGAGTGTTGTCAAATGTCTTTCTCTAAATTCTTTGTATTCAACGATTCAGAACATTATCATACTATTATTACCCTACCCCAGTCCCCAAACGGGCCAAAGGGGTTGATTTTTATTATGGTTGCATAAACAACTCAAAATCAAACTATATATGGATTTGTTATATAAATGTATGTCTCACTTTATTTTAACTTCTTAAGTTGAGTATATGCATATGTTTATAAACATAAGTTGTTTAAATAAGTAATCCCAAATAGTCCCTAAATTTTGTTTCCTAAGTCATGGTCATGTTGATGATAGCTAAAGGTTTTCCTGTGTGAAATGTCCACAATACCCTTTTTATCAAGAGTATCAAAAAGAATCTTAGCCCATAACATACCAGATTCATCAAGGGGGGCAACATAATCGTAGCTTGTAGTAACAAACTGGCTACCTGCAGTACATCCAAAATTAGTTCCTTTATGATGATGTCAAAATATTAATTACCTTAACAATTGAATACAAATCAACTGGTCTATCTCCATAGTGAACCATTGAATTTGATTCATTCATTTTTTTAAACATAAATCAACCAAACAAAAACAAAAATAGATAAAATTGCCATCATGTCCGCATCTTTGGTTTGTAATTTTTGTTGGGAGAAAAGTAGTCACGGTAAAACCATTGCAGGTGTTAATCTATTAATCTGTCAATGAAAAACATTTAATTATTGTTACAATTACAACTCATCAAGATTTAATCTCTAGAAATAGCATGCACTATATAACATTATTTTTCATTTCATGTATGCATAATGAAAAACCGCCCATGTGTCATTAATAAATCCCACTTATAACCATTCCTCATATAAGATATCTTCAACCAAAAAGTGAAAAAACTATATGACAAATATATGCAGTCGTTCTTTATATATTTGCAGATAAAAAAACATTCAAAATCTGAATCGCCAGAATCGCTAACCCACGACAACATCAATCGTACTGCCAAAGTTGATTTAAGCTTATAAAAACAACAACTCGCATGAATGGCTCGTATGCATAAGCTTCAAAAAATACATCTTGGTTGTTGTATAAAAGAAACCATGAAATTTGGGGTAATATTATCATTCAGCCAATCTTTAAAACACACAAAAAGATAGTCTTTGAAACGTTGTTTTAAATATGAACCCAACATGTTGGGAGTGACCTATAAACATATATTGAACTAAAAATGTAAGAGAGAAAAAAACCAAAAAAAGTACATAAAGTTACCTCAATCTCATTCCCTCAGTAATGCACACAACCAGCATACAACTTGACCTTTTTTAAACTTGTCTCCAATCTGGAAAATATACTTTAAAATGACAACGGAATATATATAATATACATTATATCATATATTTAAAATATAACCTTCACTAAGGAGGGTGCTTCAAGTTCAGTAGAACGATTGAAGGTTCAAGCCATGGGGTATTTTAAGGAAGGGCACTGCTCAAACAAATGAACAACATAACTTATAAATATCTATAATAATTTTCAAACGCAAAAACTAAGTATCTTTGTAAGTTCAAAAACCTTCTTTATCATCTATTAAAAACTTAAAATATCCCAGGGCCCTCTTATTAGTGATAAAACATATTCCTATAGTTGCACCATCTTTATGATAGTTGCACTTACCATTGATAAACCTCAAAATCTAATCAAGTTTAACCATAAGTTTAGAAACATCACCCACCAAAATTAAAGGAAACAATGCATTAATAACGATGACATTATAGTTTTATATGGTTGAATATGAGAGGTCATTATTTGTAATTATATGAGTAATGTTTGCCAACCTTTAGTTAGTTTATACACAAAAATAAGAACATTCTCTAAAACACTATAATACTATGCAAATACCTGTATTGTTGAATGTTAAACCGATATTACACAAATAGAAAAGAAGAACACCCTAGGGTTTACAAACCAAAAACGATAACATTATTATATAACAAATGACATATAACAACACAACCCTTAAACGACAACCTAGACACATCAATTAAGTAACCTATACGCATCAATTAATTAACAATCGAAAGCCATCAATTAACATAAAATTATTTCGGCCAAAATAGTCATGCATATATACAACAAACCTTAAACGGTAACCTATACACCATAACCGTAGACTGTAGATTGTAGACTTAAAGATCAGGACTTCCTAACTAACTAACTAACAAAACAGAGCAATCAAACCTCAACCAACAAAAATGCCCAATACAGCCAAAAATTATATATGAAACAATCAAGCGCTTATTATAAAAATCATAGTACCTTAGTGGTTGTGAAGATTTCAGTTGTTGTCTGCCTTAATCCCAACCTGCAACAACAACTGAAAGGCAGAGATGATTAAAACAAAACCCAAATCAGAATGAAACAGTAATAAATGAATCAGAGACGAACCGGGATCACCGGTGATTACCGTTACATCGGGTAAGGTTACCTCAATCTCATTCATCCACTTGCACAACATAGAGGTTTTTATGAGAGGGAGTGGGGGCGCGAGCTAATAATATTGTGACGTGTGGCCGAGAGAGAAACTTGATAAAATGGGTGTTGGTTGTGGTGCTCGCGCCCCGGGCCCTGGTGTGGAGGGGCGCGAGAGGGGGCGCGAGCGGTTTTTTTTTATTTTTTTATAAATGTATTAAAAAAACGTATTATTAAAAAAACTCATAAATTATTTAAAAAAACACACATTAATTAAAAAAACACATTAATATCTAAAAAAAAATTAAAGTACTAAAAAAAACATTATTCTTATTCTTCGGCTTGGTCTTTTTCGATCAACCTCTTCCGGATACGTTCCTTTTGTTTTTCCATCAGCATTTGGTCGACCGGATTTAGGTTACTGAAGTCTCTTGTAAGGAAGTCCAAATCTCTCATTCTTTTTTTTTTCCTTTTTGTCATTAGAGACCACCTCCATGGTTTTGTTGAATTTATTGAGGGATTCAACAAGATCGGTGATGTTTACGGCTTCCCCCTCAGCCGGTTTTTTCCCCCTGGCGTCCCTTCCCAATGGCCGCCTCCTCGGCGGTGAAGACATTTCCTCCCCCGCAACGTTTAGGTCGAATCCAACCCGGCAATCCGACCCGGCGGAAGTGCTATACGCTCCAGACGAACTAGTTTTAGTCCGTTTCGGCCCTACTTCCGCATCAAGGTCCGGCGCCACCAGCTCAACCCACTTAGAACACCTTCTCAACCTCTCCCACACCTTTACATCGTCCCACGTCTTCACCGTCCCATACCTCCGCAGGCACTCCTGCTTCCACTCTTCGACAGTGAAATTATAAAACGCCAAATCGTCACTGCCACTTGGTCTCATACGACCGGCGTTCCTGTTGAACAGATTAGTAAACAAGCCGACAAATTTTCTGATTTCGGTCCACCGACCCGAAATCATATCGGCGTTCCGCTCTGTACTCCCAACGACCGAATAGAACGTCTCCCTAACCTTTGTCCAAAAGACCTTGCTCTTTTGGTAGTCCGCTGCAAAATGCATAAATAAATTTGTAAGTCATTTAACTTTTTTATTTAACTTTTTTATTAAAAATCATTTTTAAAAACGTTAAAACAATTACCGCAACGCCGATCCTCAGAAATGACTATCCAAGCCCGACACAGGGCTTCCTTCTCATCCGATGACCACGGAGTGGTTTTCCGTTTCGTCCTTCCAGTCGAAGCCGAACCCGACCCGTCCGTTGCAACTTGTTTTTTCCGGTGGACGCGTCTTCTTTGTCCCGCAGCTTCACCTTCTGGTTCTTGTGTCTCCGGAACAACAAAGTTAGGAGACGGTTGTATGTTGGATGGTTGAAAGCCGGATGATTGTTGCGACCCCGAATAAAACATCGGTTGGTCCGGTGCCGACCATAAATCGTCGTAACTGTAATCTGAATCTAGGTTTGGGTACCAATTTCCAGCCATGTTTTTAAAAAAGGTTTGAAAGATGGGGTGATTTTGGGTTTTTTTGAGGTTGTGGTAAGTATTTTATGTGATTTTGGGTGTGGTATGTGATATTGGGTTGATATTGGTTTATATAGAGAAAAAAAAATTTTTTTTAATAAACTTAAAGAGCTAACGGCTCTATTTATTAAAGCCCCAACGGCTATGCACGCATTCCCAAGCCACTTTACGCCCATTTTCAGCCGTGATCCCCCTTGCGCCTGCCTTGGTCTGCGTGCTCGCGCCCCTCTCGCGCCCCTCTCGCGCCTCGGTGGTGTGGTGCTCGCGCCCCGGGGCGCGAGCGGAAGGGCTCACGCGCCCCCTCTCGCGCTCCACACCCCTCAGCCTAAGATGGGTATTTGATTTTAAGGTTTCAAAAATAATAAAGAAAGTTACTTGAGATGTAGCCATTCGGGTCAAACCGGGCTAAATTACCATTTACAAATGAAGCAATATGGTGGCTCTAGAAGATGGGGGTGCAACGTAAGAGCAACACATAGGATTTTTTGGTAGACAATTATATAGATAGTTAGATTAGGCACAAAAGGTTAACATGTACATTTTATAACATGCATCTTGTAAAAAGATTAACGAATAATTTATAAAATTAACAGATATTATAGATGCAGTTGATCTTTTGGTCTAACTATAAGGGGTGATGCTTAAATCTTGATATCTTTAAGATCTCAAGTTCGAATATTAGGGGTGGTGGGTTTCCAGTGAGCTAGACCTAGAGTAATAAAATCATTATAAACGTTTGGTATCTCATTTCAGAAAGGACCACTCAAAATTGTGAATAATTTCAAAGGTTATCGGAAAAGTTGAAAGAGTATAGATAGATCTAGATTGTTTTAATTAAACTTTTATGAGAAATGAATAAAATGGACACTTTAGGTGAAGAGGTCATCTTTAGGGCATTGATGAATGAAACATGCTCATGATGAAAGGCCCAAGCTATTAGTCTATTGCCTTGTTGACAAAGATCCCTAGGTCGGTAACGATGGTGACCAAACTTCCTATTTTTAGTGACTGCATTAATTTGCATTGAAGCTTAACAACTTACATAGTGACATGCAAGTTTAACAAATTACAGTTAAAGACTGAAAACTTTCCAACTCACAAAAACTCTTATGATCATAAACTCAGAGATAAACCTATATAATAGGATGGAAATTTAATAAAAATTCCGTTATATTTGTTTTACCAAAATTTTTACTTAACTGAACAGTTGATTCATTTAGTGTATTGGATCTTAAATGGTTTTTTCAATTAATTTTAGTTAAGACAAACTTTTTTTAGCAAGAATATGTATTTAAATGTACAAGGATATATTATTTTAGTACATACATACAATATAAGTAAAATATGGCTAAGAACATTTTTCTTTCTATTTAATTCAATGTGTAAATAAGAGTTTTACCTTTAAATGTATATTTTGTTTTTGTTTTTTTTTGAACGACCAACTAAGTAACGTCGGGTACTCCGTACACGGCCCCTATTGGCTAGAGGTAGCCCGAGCTGACCACGAGTCCGGACCAGGGCCGGCTCCGAGAAGACGAAAATTTTCTTGGGCCAAAGGCGAAATTATTTTTGGGCCTTAAGTAAAAGAAACATTTTGTTGAGTGTAAACAATTTAATTTTAAGTGGACTTACTTAGTTATGATTTGAGTTGTATAAAAAACTTTTGTATAAAAATAAACTTAAAAATGTCTCAACTAAGAGTTGAACCCACAACCTCTTGGTTAGATGTCATATCTCTTTGCCACTAAACCAAGCTAGTGTTTGTTTAATTGTGATGAAACATTGATTATACATACCCTTTTTTTTATAAAAATACATATATTTTTTTTAAAAAAAAAAATTCGGGCCTAGCGGGGTGTCGGGTCTGTGGCCGTCGACTACCCTGCCTCACCCTTGGGCCGGCCCTGGTCCGGACGGACGGAGCTCATAGCCGTCCGCCTATTGAGGGATTCCCCGGATAAAACCAGACCCCCACACCCACCAAACGGCACGACAGCGAGGAGCCGGTAAAACCGTGTGAGATCAGGACTCGAAGCCTGGTAAGTCAGGGTCATCGCTCATATTTTCCATATAAATAGATATATTTATTTTTTAAATTTAATTTTACAAAATAAATATAGACCATCCATATTCAGACTACGATATGCTTTCATGAATTTTCAAACATGATACATTTCTTGTAAAACTTTTATCATCTATGAGTTTCAAGTTGTTGGGTAAATTGGTGTAAGTTTGCCCTAATGTATTGTTTTCTTTTTCTTTTGCAGTGGCTCCTCCGTGTGTTCGATAAAGATCAGGTAATCAATTCAAGTCATGCTAGAACTAATAAAAATAAAAGTTAATTGTATTAAAATGACTTATTAAGATTTTGTATACTTTAATTCTCAATATCTTTATCAATTCATGTTTCCTACAATTATTACTTATTAAAAAAAGAAACAATTAGAAAAAATCGTTTCGAAAAAATGCTGAAAATTACTATATTATCTAGTCAAATTTTGATAGGAAAAATATAGGAGCCAAAAATGTGTATTTACTTACCTAAAGTCCTGAATCTGATAAATGAAATAAACAAAAGACCAAAGTTGTAATATAGAGACCAACAAGATTTCGGTAGAATTTAAACGAAGGTTTTTATTTTCCATTAAGATCACCTTATTTCCGTGTTTGTAGAAATAAAGAGAAACCTCGGATAGTTGCATCAATGGCGTTCATGTCGTTCATATCGTTCTTTGGTCGTGTTCTCTTCGTCTCCTTCTTTGTTCTCTCCGCTTGGCAAGAGTAAGTGTGTATCATACATGCACTTGAGATCTCATTGTACCGGTTATAATATTATAAGTACATTATTTAGTTCAGTTTCTAGTTTTGGATCTTAAGATTGTTTGACACGTATACTTTATATACGTATGTAACGTATGATATAACTGGCATGATTACCAAAAGGTCCAAAACCATAAATATTCGTGTTTTTTCATTTTTATTTTTATTTGTTCTTGGATATTAGAAAGTTCTACTTTTTATATTTATAACTAGGTTAGTTACCCGTGTAGCACACGGTTAAAATAAGTATTTTTTTATTAAATAATAACATAATGTGAAATACTAAAAAAATGTATCACATATATAAAAATATATTATACAGTAAAAAAATTACACATTACGCAATTTGAAAATAAAAAGTTGTTAGAAAATTTATAAATCATAATTATTTCTTTGTTATTTTCTATATCAAAACTTAGTTATAAATGGTTACTTTTTTAAACCAACTCGTTTTCCAAAACTCATTCTAATCTTAAATATTTTGACATGAACAACGTTTGATATTTTAATCGGTTAAAGAAACTCACTCGTTTCGTAATGGTTACTTATAAAAATCTAATATTGATAATTAATGGTAAAGTTAAAATACAAAGGACAACAAAAATGAGAAGAGTGAGAAGGAATCCAGTTCATTGATCATATATTTGAATGGTTGAGATTAATTTAATAAATAAAAATTGATGGAAAGAGTATGAAGGTAATAACTCACCTTTGTTGATTTTCTCTCTTCACATGCAAGACACATGTCAATCTCCCCATCATTTTAAAATGTCCATAACGTTTTCATACGACATTATTTTTGAAAAAAAAATTCACCATAATAATAAGCGTTTTTTTATCTTTAATATGAGTATCATATTATTATATAAAAATAAAAAAATAATGGGTTTTTTAATTGTGTTTTTTTGTTGTTCATTGTTTCTTTTAGTTGAGTTTTCATATGAATTGTATTATAGATTTTGATCATTGTATTTTTCAATTGGTACCTATATTAAAGACAAAAATTAAAACAAAGATTACGTCATTGTGTCGTTTTGTTCGTTATTAACTTTTAGTCATTGTGTAATGCGTTCATTGTCTTTTATTCGAATTGACATATGACAAATTCATTTAATTTGAGAAAAATAGTATTGCGTTCATTGTATATTACGTTTAAGTCATTGTGTAATTGTTGTTTCCATTGTGTTTCACGTTTCAAGTCATTGTGTTATATATATTCACCATTGTGTCTTACGTTTTAGGTCATTGTGTTATACGTATTCACCATTGTGTCTTACGTTTTAGGTCATTGTGTTATACGTATTCACTATTGTGTCTTACGTTTTTGGTCATTGTGTTATACGTATTCACCATTGTGTTTTACGTTTCAAGTTATTGTGTAACATGTATTAATCATTGTGTTTTATGTATCAGATAATATGTTGTTATTTTATCATTATTTTTACATATTATTATTACACAACGGTGTTATTAGTATTTAAAAATAACATAATGATGAGTTGAAAGACACAATGACGAAAAAATACACAATAATAAGCGAAAAGACACAATGGCGAGGAAAGACACAATGATAAGCGAAAATACACAATGGTGTGCAAAAAGACACAATGACGAAAAAAGACACAATGGTGTGCGAAAAGACACAATGACGTGATTTTTGTTTTAAATTTTATATAACAAAAATCATACTCATATTAAAGATAAAAAACGCTTTTTATTATGATTATTTTTTTAAAAAAATATCATACGAAAAAATTATAAACACTCTAAAATGATGGGAGTACTAACATGTGTCTTGCATGTGTAGAGAGAAAATGTGTACGATTACCTCTATACCCTTTTTTTTGTCTCCACTTGACACATGTATTATTTATGGCTTCTCACACTTCTCATTTTTGTTCACACTTTGTACCCTAATAACTAATGCAATATATTTTAGATTAAACAAGTTAACATATTTAAGATGGTGTTAATTCTTTTAAATTAGAATAGAATTATTAAAATTGAAAATAAAATATTTTAAATAGGAATGTATTTGATATGAGAAAGTGGAGGGAAAATTTTGTAAGAATTAATATAGTGATGACATGTGACATTTAAAAAGTTTTATTTATTAAATAGTATACGTTACTAATTTTATTTATATTTCTATTTTTTTTTGGTAATAATGTTATATAAAAACTAGGACAGCTAGAAATGTAGTTGGGAATCTGAAGAGGTAGGTCCCAGCAGAGCCCAGTTGGACCCGCAAGATTCACCTTGAAAAGGGACGTCTGCGCAGTTGAACCCGCAAGACTCCTTAACGGACGTCTGCGTGGTTGAACCCGCAAGACTTAACTTAAAGGGACGTCGGCGCCGAGACCAACTGGATCCGCAGGACCCACCATGCTCAGAGACGTGACGTCCTTACGCGCAGTACGCAAGCTGTTCCCGCAGGAAAAACCTCCCAATGGTGAAGTACTCTGCCTGTTCCCGCAGCTGCGGATACAAGCCATCAGGGAAGGATACCTGCGCAGCAAAGCTACACGCACAAGGCACTTAACTCTCATAATAATTCAGTAATGTCACCTGAAGAAGGAATGAGCAAAGCCGGGAACTCTCCCGCACAAAGCCGAGAGAACTCCCGCCCAAATGAGCCAGTCCGTACGATACTATAGGATCTTTTGTACTGTACCTGACGAGGTATGGACAAAAGATCTGACCAAGGATACGACAGCTCACTGACAACGGTATGACGAGCAGCACGCTCTTGTACTGTATGTCACTATTAGCCGCTGCCTACTCACCAACCTGTCGGAGGACGTGCATAGCCTGCAGTTGGTGGAACAGGAACTATACACAGCCGGCCTGATCACTATCAGCCGCTGCCTACCCACCAACTACCAGCATGGCATGTGCATAGCCCACAGTTGGTAGAACAGGAACACTATTCAGCCGGCTGTACCTTCTTGGAAACCTACCTTCGGCTATAAATACTCCAACACCTTGGAATGGTATATTATCTTATCTCATCTCTGATCTCATATCTGATACCTGATATCTGCTCTAGTCATACTCTTAATATACACTTATATTCAAGAGCAATCTAGTCTGATTCTCACGCCGGAGGGTGGTCACAAGGAGGTACCCCCCCCCTTCTCAGTAACGAGCTCACGGTGTCTGTTTTGCAGGTTATCAGAAGAACCATCTTTGCCGGATCTAACCCCTCGTGGGAAACATCTATTTAATCCCCAGATTATCCGTAATCTGCCCGGGGTCCATTAGTGTTTCTTCATTGGTGCCATATAGTCACCGCCGAAATAGTCACCGCCGGCTCAGTGAAAGATTCAGTAAATATGGCACTGACAGCCGGCGGAGAGGTCATCACAGTTGGAACAGTTGGCTCAACTGGGTGAGCAACTGAACCAACTGAAGCAGGCGCAGTCGCCTGGGTCATCGCCTCAGGTAGGTTGACCAAGCCTACCGTCATGGGTCCGGAGGTGCTCCTCCCCGCTCCACTCTGGAATGCGGTAGCATCCACGCCTGCACGAAGACAAGATATATAATAAGTATAATGGCGAAAATATATGAAGTTAAAAGTAAAGAAAATTTGTACTTACGGGTTTTCTTGAGCCTAAAGGTGCGAACAAGCGGGGACGAACCCGATGGAGCCGGCCTCTTCACGCCGCTCACCATCGTCGTCCTGGGCTGCTCGGAAGTGACAGTCGTCTCAGCCTCCGGAGCAGTGGTCTTATCACCACCAGGGTTCCCCGCCACCTCCTCGCTTTCGGTCTCTGAATCAGACCGATGCACCGGATCGGCAGTGGAGGCAACCTTCGCCTTCCCCTTCCCGCCGGCAACCTTCTTCTTCCGCACCAACGGAGGACCATCTGCGGATTCCTCATCAGAAGATGACAAGATTAGAGGAATTTCAGCAGAGGTTTCAGCATTGAGAGGTCGAGGGTTGAATTACTCCTTACCTGGCCGCGTGGCGCTCAGAATGGGGTGGCCTGGCGGGTAGACCTCCACAAACCGATCCCTCGTTTGCTCCAAGATGGGCAACTCGTTCTCATCGAGAGCACGAGTACCCATCCTAGCGGGACCATCAGCCTCCCACGGCTGCAGGAGCGACTGCAAGTCGTTTCCATCTGAAATAAAAAAAGAAACATTTAGAAGAAAAACCTATATCAACAAAGAAGACAGAGCATACCGTATGGGACAGAGTTCAAACCGTATTCGAGGACGATGGGAACCTGCGACGCCTCCTTCCACACCCGGCTCATCCCAAGCATCACCATCCCAGACTCCGCAAAGCGGTACACCGGAGTCTGGATCCGGGAGATCTTGGCGAACCATTCCGCCTCCTGGTAGTTGAGGGCGTGAAGGGCTGGGAGTGCTCTCCCATTCTTAAACGTCATCGCAAGGGGGACGACGCGAGCGGAGATATAAAAAAACTCACGCTTCCACGACCGAAGACTGCGCTCGGTAGCGCAGATCTTCAACCCCTTGATCCGATTGACCAAGGTGTTCCACCCCTGGATGCACCTCCAAGAATAGAAGGTCATCAACCGGTCAACATGGGGCTCCACGCCCAGAATGAGGCACACCCACTCAAAGTGGCGGATCTTGGCGATCGCCATCGGGTGTACCTCCGTCAAATGCACACCGTGCCTCTCCGAGACACGATATACAAACTTCGTCAATGGGAACCTGAGATTCCCATAAACGAAGAATGCAGCATACACCCCTATTTTGCCCTTGGGGGCATCGTACACCGTCTGGTGTGGCTCCGGAAACTCAGGCTCGAACGACTCGAGCATGAACTTCCGGATGATGTACTGAAAAAGCTCGGCCGGAAGAGCACACTGGCACTCGCCAGCAGTACTCTTGTCATCCTTATCGGAAGTGGACGACGGATTCTCGATGAACACGTCAGACTACTCGGCAAAAGAAGACATGTTTGGATGTACAGAAAAACGATTTCAGAAGAATGCTCGACGGAATAGTGAGTATTCGCCGGAAATCGTTTAGAAGATGAAGAGAGAAGTGAAAGTGTGGATTACAAAGGACCCTCTCCCCCTTTATATACTCATCGCAATTAATGCGATGAATTTAATGCGGAAGAGAGAGAAATCGCAGGTGCAATGAAACTATGACACGTGGCAAAGTGCAAGCTGGCAACAGCTGTTGAAAGGACGCGTGCCATTAATTTCGCGGCCACGCGCCCGAAAAATCGCGCCCACGCGCCTGAAAAAGCGTCTGGAATGACCATGTACTGTTACGTCGCCATAACTTCCTGCACGTCCTGACACAGTCAGAAGAAACCGTCGGACGACGTTTCAACAGTTTGGACTGTTCTTATCCTTTCACCAGCTCTTCGAATTTCAAAATTTCAAAAAAATTCAAAAGTAAGCGGGAAAATGCCCCTTACCTTGGCAACCAAGAAACTATAAGACAGGTGCGAGTACAGTGTTAAGGCAAAACCCTTCACATACTTAGCACCTGCAGGGAATTGAAGCCAAGAATACCTCGGCAACCAAGTAACCATAAGACGGGTGCGAGTACAGTGTCAAGGCAAAACCCTTCACATACTTAGCACCCGCAGGGAATTGAAGCCAGGAATACCTTAGAAGTAAAGTAACTATAAGACGAGTGCGGGTACAGTGTCAAGGCAAAACCCTTCACATACCTAGCACTCCGCAGGAAATTGAAACCAAGAAGGATCTTCTGGGCAGTGCTTGCGGAAACGGGAATAACATCCCCGCATAGCGGGAACGTCGAGAACTAGATTGTTTGAACCTCCAAGATGGAATTGGTTGTTTAAACATAATTGATCACTATGTTCAAAACTACCAAAACCTCATGGAGAATCTACACAAGTGGAACTCAACGCTCCTGACTTGCGAGGAGGTTACAGACCTACCCGCATCACACCCAAAGATCAAGCAGAAAAGTCGGGAATTTCTGCACGTGACATTAGGACTTCTGCGGGAAGAATCCCCATGGAAAACCTTAAAACTAAAAACCTTTTCAAAACCCCTTGTTTAAGTCCAAAAGTTCACCTCACATATTAACAATTCATGAGAAGAACATTGGACTAGGGGGACTTGAAGAGGTAGGTCCCAGCAGAGCCCAGTTGGACCCGCAAGACTCACCTTGAAAAGGGACGTCTGCGCAGTTGAACCCGCAAGACTCCTTAACGGACGTCTGCGTGGTTGAACCCGCAAGACTTAACTTAAAGGGACGTCGGCACCGAGACCAACTGGATCCGCAGGACCCACCATGCTCAGAGACGTGACGTCCTTACGCGCAGTACGCAAGCTGTTCCCGCAGGAAAAGCCTCCCAATGGTGAAGTACTCTGCCTGTTCCCGCAGCTGCGGATACAAGCCATCAGGGAAGGATACCTGCGCAGCAAAGCTACACGCACAAGGCACTTAACTCTCATAATAATTCAGTAATGTCACCTGAAGAAGGAATGAGCAAAGCCGGGAACTCTCCCGCACAAAGCCGAGAGAACTCCCGCCCAAATGAGCCAGTCCGTACGATACTGTAGGATCTTTTGTACTATACCTGACGAGGTATGGAAAAAAGATCTGACCAAGGATACGACAGCTCACTGACAACGGTATGACGAGCAGCACGCTCTTGTACTGTATGTCACTATTAGCCGCTGCCTACTCACCAACCTGTCGGAGGACGTGCATAGCCTGCAGTTGGAGGAACAGGAACAGTACACAGCCGGCCTGATCACTATCAGCCGCTGCCTACCCACCAACTACCAGCATGGCATGTGCATAGCCCACAGTTGGTAGAACAGGAACACTATTCAGCCGGCTGTACCTTCTTGGAAACCTACCTTCGGCTATAAATACTCCAACACCTTGGAATGGTATATTATCTTATCTCATCTCTGATCTCATATCTGATACCTGATATCTGCTCTAGTCATTCTCTTAATATACACTTATATTCAAGAGCAATCTAGTCTGATTCTCACGCCGGAGGGTGGTCACAAGGAGGCACCCCCCCCTTCTCAGTGACGAGCTCACGGTGTCTGTTTTGCAGGTTATCAGAAGAACCATCTTTGCCGGATCTAACCCCTCGTGGGAAACATCTATTTAACCCCCAGATTATCCGTAATCTGCCCGGGGTCCATTAGTGTTTCTTCAGAATCCTATCGGGTATTTTTTAACAAACTAATGGGTATGAAGCGTAGGTTTAACGAATTTGGCTTTGATGGTGGACAAGCAACAAAAACCCTTGAACGTAAGTTCAGCAAGTTTTCAAAGCATATCACGACACTTACCGGCTTCAAACTACTGGATTTTGAGGTAACAAAAATCGTGTTTTTTATTTTTTATCATGGACCCGCTTAACAAAAATCTTGATAATACAGATTAACCTTCTGGTTATTGCATCTATAATCTTGAAGGTTGTTGGAAGCCTTATTTTCATATTTGGTAACAGATTTGGTGCATTTCTCCTGGTTAGTTACACGGCTTCATATTTTGGTGATACGGAATTGGTTTATGTTCGCATTTTATAAACGAACAAAACATAAGAAAGAAAAAATTGTTCATTTGGTTAAACGGATGAACATGAACACTTCTAGTTCGTTCATTTATGTTCGTGAACGTTCGTTTATTTGAATTCATTTATGTTTGTTAGTTTACGTTTGTTTAAACTTGTTCGTTTAGATTTGTTACTATATACATTTAAATTTTTTTTGCCCATTACAACTAAGTTTAGGTTTAATAATTTTTTAGGCCTGCTTTTAACTAGTTTAGTACCGTTATGTTCGCTCATCTATGTTCAGTTATGTTCGTTTGTTTACATTCATGGGACATTCTTCTATACTGTTGAACATGTTAATTTTAAATGAACGAACACGAACAAGAAAACCTCGTTCATTTAATATTTCGTGCATGAACATGCTCTGTTCGTGTTTGTTCAGTACCGTTACCGAAACCTAATACTTGTATATAACTCAAATCAAAAGTAACTTGACATATCAAATGCCAAGTACAATTCTAACAATTTTAAGTTTCTAACAATTTCAAAATATTATTTGATTCATATGTTTTCAAAGTAATACAAACCATTTGTTTCAGATTGTGCACCAGCTGATTGCTACTCCCATATTATATGATTTCTATAACTATGACATGGAGAGGAAAGCATTCACACAACTTTTTATCAAATTTACACAGGTTAGAACTATACATCTTTTCTTTAATTAGTATTATTTTTTTTTCTTTCTGTGTAGATCATATTCAGAGTAAATATAATTGTGGATTTTGTAGAATTTGGCTCTGTTGGGGGGGGGGGGGGGGGCTAGTGTTTTTCATTGGGATGAAGACCTCTACACAAAGACAAAGGAGATATGCGAATGTGAAAAGGTATTATGAAATATGGGACTAGTGTAATCCCTTTTATAATACCTTACAAGTTAAAGGTATTACGAAAGGGATTAGATCTGTTCAGGAGATGATTTGGTGGTGGTTTGCAAAATTGTATTTTGTTTTATGTGTAGGGATCTTGAATTCATGAAAGTACCTATAATATTATTTTTATAGATAAAAAGTGGTTTAGTTTTAATCTGTTAAAGTTAGATGCAAGTCTGATGTTATATGCATTTTGATAATATTGGTTGGTTCAAGATAATTGTTGCTAAGAACAAACTAGGGAAATCATTTTAATTGCATTAGATTTTAACTCAAGTAATGCTGCTTTTATTCCTTTGGTAAAATTTCATATTTTGTAGGTTAATTTGGGCCACCCAACTTACTTGTCAAGGGCCTCAAGGCCCATGGGTGGGCACTAGAATTCACTTACTATGTTTTTTTTTAGAATCCCATATTTTGTAGGTTGTTTTTTTCTTCTTTTACTATGTCTCAACTCTCAACTAGTATCCTTATTTCTCTTTCACTAAGCAGCAATCATACTTGTAATGTCCTAATTTGTAGCATATTAAAGTTATTGCCTTTTTTTTTCCTTGTCTATGCCAGTATCCCTTTTATTTATTTTTAGAAGTGATATTCATCTCCTGTGATGTAATTATGCACACTGACTTGTAGCATATGTCATTCCTCTTGTTCTTTTTCAACTTCTTATTTCTTTTTCTTCAAAATGTTACTTCTTACCATTAACTTTGATTAATTTGTTACGAAAGGTTTGTGAATTTCTCCCACAATGTTGAACGTCTATTACACATAGAGGCCACAACTTAGATGAATTAGTGAATGTTGAAGGGATTTGTGGGTACTAAAAACTTTATTTTTCGTTTGATTTGTGTGTTGAAAATGAGAGGGGAGGGGGTGTGGGGTGTATCGTTCATCATTTATGGAATTTAATAATTTGTGTGTTGGTTTGCACATTTTCATATTTGTTATCCAAAATAGTGAAGGTGGATTTCAAGTGACTTACGACAATATGTGTGTGTGCAAAGGGCGTCACAATGTCACATTACGTTCACATACACCGTCATTACTTATCGCTTATAAACCCCTCCTATAGGAGAGAACAAATATCGCAGCCAAATTTCTTTATTTTTTTTTCCTTTACATTATAAGACTCAACACAAAGTATAGATAAAAAAGACGTATTGCATATCATGGGGATCTTGGTTCACTTGGTGGATGTTTACATCTGTAGATCACATCATTGACTTGGTAAAAACAATATTTCCTACCACTAATTACAGTTATATATTTTTCACATAGAATTTATGCAAAACATTCTTTACTTAGGCTTTGCGTAGTGAAAGGCTACAAAATAAAGGGGATTTTCAACACTTGACGCCACGCAAGACCGGCTTAGAGCATGCGCGGGCTATGAAATCGTGCAAGGCCCATCGAGGTTTGAGACCCATAAGTTTTTAATTTCTTTGAATATATTTTATATATTATATGAGTTTTTAATTTCTTTTAATATATTTTGAGGCCCATTTTTATAGCTTGTGCAAGGCCTACAAAGGCCATCGAGTTCTTGGAGACGGCCCTGACGTCACGTCAACATAAGGGTGATTTTTATTTAAGGGGTGGTGTGGTGTTGTCGTCCTTTGTCACCCCCTTTTTAACCTTTTATTATTAATTTCATCATACATCCGGTAATAAATCTATATCCCCCCCGCCCCCCGCCGCAACACACACTTATCGCCCCAATATCACCCCGGGCGGTGTTGAAGCCCCTTATCGCCCAAAACTCTCTCAATTTGCCGCCCACTACGTTTACTCTAACCAAACAAATTTTATCTTTTGTGAAGAAAAAAAGAAGCAACCATTTAGATAACAAACTCAACAACCTGGGTATATCTAACAACCGTTAAGACATTAAGTTAACTACCACTTCACCCGCATGGATTAACCATAAGTAGAAGTTGAATCATCAAACCTGCATGAACACTTATAATGTGACCTTTTCCTAAAGCTAGCACTTAATTAAATAATATATTGTACATATATTATTTAGCAGATTTCACAACCTATATACATACTTGTTCTTCATATATCTGATATTATACTTAGTAATTAGTATATTGTATATAACATAAGATTGTACAACTTTTAGTACACAATTAGTATAAGCAAAGTATAGTAACATGAAAACTTTATCTTCTTATTGAGTAACAACATGTACAACAAAAAATAAACCAAATCAAATGAAGTAATCACTAGTGTTACTTAAGTACATAGTCAGTGGTAGAAATATTGCAAAACACACAATGATCCAACAATATCTTCCTAACAATACTTCCCTCTTCAATACTCAACCCTCTACTCTGCTTATTCCATAGATGCAGCGCATAACTCTGGTTCCTAATCTGCTCAAACTTCACCTTCAGCCACCGCGCGTCCGTCTCATTCTTCGGCCCACGAAACAACACCCGAACCCTGTCCCAATTCAACGGGTAAAACGCCATCGGAGGCAGCACAGTGAAGTTATAACCAGGCCTCCCTTGCAGCCTTTGAACCACTCTAGAAACCAAATAAGGACCATTATGCCCCCACTTGTTACCATTAAATGTTAACGAAAACTCCTCAATAAACTTGTAAACTAACGGATGCATTTTATCAAACACCATCACCGCATTATTCAACCGGCTCCAGTTCTTCGAGCTTACATCGACCGATTGCGCCCCTATCGCGTTCCTCAGCCTCGTAAAACTCCTTAAAACAATCACATCCGTATCGACGTACACGCCTCCATACTTATACAACAAACAAAGCCGAAGGAGATTCGATATATTCTGTCCTAACGGGATCATACCCGTGCGAACACGCCCTCTAATCAACCGCGAAAACCACGTCTCCGCCATGGTTTTCTTGCACAGGTAATTGAAATCAGGCGAAACCGCGGTAACCCGGAACCCTTTCTCCGTAAAGGGTTTCAGTATCTGTCTTCCTTTGATCGAATCGAGCGAGTTCGACGCGATTAAAAGGCACGCGTTCGGGTGGGTTTTAAAGATCGATTCGATCGAGTGAAAGGCGCGTTCGTTAAATGAATTCAACGATGAAATCCAAGTCATAAAGAATCGAACCTTACAAGAAGTAGCTGATGAATCATTATTATTATTATTATTATTGTGATTGAAAAAGTCTTTAACTCTGGCCGGAAAATCATTACTCCGGCGAGAAGAAAAACCCAGATTAACGAGCATCTTTAGAAGCTTCTTGTTTCTGTTGGCCGCTAAATTCTCTGATTCGATTTCGAAACTGTGGGATTTACGTAAATGGGGCAAGTAAGAATTGGGGTCGATTGGGTGATCCGAAACGACGTCGTGGGAAGTGGGTGGTTCATCTTTAACGGCGTGAAGAAGTGGGATGGATGTGATGGAGATGAGGTTTCTTGATGTTCTTTTTAACGGGGAGTGACGGCCGAGTGATGGGATGCCGACGGAGAAGATGGAGGCGCCGTTAAAGGACAAGAGGAAGAGGAAAACAAGGGATATGAAGATGAAGATGGATTGTTTCTTGTTGTTCATGGGACTGAACTGATATTGGTGGTGGCTCATCGTGGTGGGATTTGGCGGTTAAGTGTTTGTTGTGTTGGTTTGTGGGTTTAGAGATATAAAGATGAGATGAAGATGAAGATGAAGATTCGGTGATGGTGATGAAATTGGGTTGCATGCAGGTGATGGTTACTATATACAGTAGGTAAAATGAGGGGAGTCATCACGTATAAATAGAAGCAGGGTGATGGACTCATTCAATTAAGTAGGAATGGAGATGAGACTAAAAGTATTTTATTATTATTGTTTGCATGACTTAAAAGAAAAAAACACTCATAATTATTATTTTTAGAGGTTTTTCATAAAAAAAAAAAAAAACTATTTAACGAATGTGTAAACTCAATTGTTGGGTTAACTTTACAAAACAGTAAAATAACATTTTCACACTTTAGGAAATTATATATTTTGTTTATTTTATTAAGGGTAAACTTCGGTTTTTGTCTTTGTGTAGTGTCCAGATTTGCAGCTTTAGTACAATAGTTTCAAATATGTGATTTCCGTTCCTGTGGTTTCATTTCACATACAATTAAACCAGGGCTGGGCCATAGGGGTAGCGGGGTGGTCGATGGCCACAGGCCCGACACCCCATTAGGCACGATTTTTTTTTAAATATATTTATTTTTATTAAACACAATATGTATATTTAATGTTTAAACTGAATTACATGACTATTAACTTGGTCAAGTGGCAAAGAGGTATTACTCTCAACCAAAAGGTTATGGGTTCAAATCTCATGACATGTTTAATCTTATTTTTATACAAAAAATTTGTACACAACCCAAATTATAACCAAGTAAACATATATAAAAATTTAATTGTTTAAACCAACAAAATACTCCTTTTTAATTAAGGCCAAAAAAATTTTTTCGCCTTTGGCCCAATTTTTTTTTTTTTTTGCTTTCTCGGAGCGGGGCCTAAATTAAACCCGACCCCACTAATCCCGTTAAGTTTGGTCGTTAAAATCATTAGCGTGCCCCTCACATGAGCGCCAGTTTTGTCCCTTTTCTCCTCAAATAAACCTCAACCCTAATTCGCAAGCCCCCTCGCGTGAGTGGCGGAGATGTATTTGCAGGTACTAATTTCACGCTATTTACAGTTGGATATTCCTATGTGTTGACCAAAGTAGAGTTAATACCGGAAAGATATTAACCTCATACTCTTGTGGGAACTACTGGTATACAGATACTGGTTTTGTTGACCTAGATATGTAATCTTCCAGTTATTCAAGATACACAAATATAGTAACAATAATTACTGTAGATTGTCAATATAGCTAAATGTTTTAATACAACCTACAGATCCTTATAATTTGATACAATGTGTGCGTTTTTATTGTAAATAGCCTTTCTTCGGTATGTTTTGATAATATGGTGAATTTAAAGAAACCTCTTTCTCTATGATGCAATCTAGTATGAGTAGTTAAATTGTCATGTTTTTCTGTTTTGATCAGAATCGTCAACTGTTAATATCTAATGCAGTCAAAACAAGTAACTTTTTAGTGCAAATCTAAACAAGTTGGGCCGAATTGGTTGAACCATGACTGCCATGTATGCTTCGAGGTTTGCATCTTCACCTTACTTAATTCCCACTTGTATAAATCTTCTGGAAAGACACTAAAATGGCACATATATTTGGTGGTTTTGCAGTATTTGTTTGACTCCTTAGATGATGTTGCAGCCATGCCCTGTGGACATACCATTCATAAGATTTTCAAGAGATTGAAGATGATTTTATAAAAGGTAATAAATTGGTGGTTGACTAATTTTGGCAGATAAGCGTGCCCGCTCTGCTTTAAGTCGGTCTGGGATATGTCAAAGATTTGGGAGAAACTTGACATGGAAATCGCAGCTACCCCGATGCCCGAGTTCTATCAGAACAAATCGGTATGCCATAGAAGATGATCCTATTGATGAAGATCATGAAGAAGTTCTGGCTACAAATCGTACGGCTGATGATAATATGCTTATGGCAGCGATAAGAGATGCTATTGCGCAAGAAATAATGAAATCGCAAAGCGGAATGTAGTATGACATTATTTTGTTATTATTGTGTATTTTTGGTGTTTTTTTAACATCTCGAATGTAGTATTATTATGGTTTAATCAAAAAATTATATGTAAACAAATTTTATGATGTCTATTTTGTAATTTCTTTTTCAATATGCTAGAGAAGAAAAAAGTATAAAATGGTATAAATAAGCAATCCCAAACACTTTTTAAAAATAACTTATTCACTTGTATAAAAATGTCTTTTTTGCTCATTTTACATAAATAAGTTAAACCAAAAACTTTTTTAAAAACTCCTTATCAAATAGTCACAATAACTTTTCTACTTATCACAAAAAGTTCTTTTCACCTTAAATAAGGAATCCCAAACACACCCTAAATCCGCATATTTGGACAAACCATGTAGCATCTCTGGTTTTTCGTATTTGAATTTGTTTATGTTTAACCCGACTCGAAATGTAATGCAGATCTTTCGAATTATTTAAATTTTGTATTTATTAGTATTTAACTTGGTTAAACTTAATTTGTATTTTCTTAACTTTCATACTCATCAAATTGCTCTTAAAAACCCTTAAAATCGCTTAAAACGGCCAAAAATTGCATTTATAAAAGTATAGGGACTATGTTTGACCCAAATCACGAAACTTATGCCCTAAGATAAGTTAAATAATATTATAACATGTCCATATTATTACCTCTTATATTAAAAACGAATTTTGACTATTAATTGGTTCGATTTTGTTATAATAAGCTTATTCGGTTTCCTTAAAGAAGCAATTACCTAACAAATGATTTTAGGATGTTTTAATTAATTAAAACACATCATAAAACCCTTAAATATTATTGAAAACATAATCCAAATCTCTTAATCTCGAAATCCCTATGTTCCTTTATCAATTTCATAAAGATTGTTCAAGTTCTTTCATCTACGGTTTGACTTTGGTGTTCAAGACTCTTTGACTCGTCTTTTCCCATCTCTCATTTATGTTCCAGGATAAGTTGTTTTCATGAAAAACATTTATTTTTATCTAGATAACAAAAGCCCTCAATCAGTTTTACTGATTGATGGTGTTTTGTCGGTCAATTGCTCTCTAGCCCGTTTTAGGGCATAATAGTCAAAATATTTGACTATCTGATTTCTCTATCTTCTGATTGGAATTAGCTTTCGGTACAGAAGACTTTTATTCTTGTTTTTGTTGGTGCATAAATGTCAGTAGTTCATATGTCTAGTGTCTGTAATCGAGTCTGTAATATTGTTTATGTATTTGTTTGTTTAAAGCGAAGTTGTTGACAAGTTCGCTTAGGCGAACTTGTTAACCGAGCGAAGTTGTTGACAAGTTCGCTTAGGCGAACTTGTTAACCAAGCGAAGTTATGGACAACTTCGCCTGAGGCGAAGTTGTCGTGTATTTATATAGGTTACGGCTTATCGTTTTAAGTTAGTTCAAGTGGTTCGAGTTCGTGTAAATCAGTGAGTCAAGTGACGTGAGGTCGAGAGTCTGTAACTGTGATTATATCACGTGTTGAGTTATTAATATAACGTGTGTTTGTTCGTATCGTATTCGTGTGTTCGTGTGTTTGTGTTCTACGTCCGTAACGATCTACACAGGGATTCCGCACCTGTGTATATCGGGATATCTCGTGTGATCCGTCCAGGGAACCTACAATTGGTATCAGAGCTTTTGCTCGATTGTGTGGTTCGGGATATTCATGCGGGTGTAGAATTCGTCCCGTTTCGACTATTCACGAGACGAGTTTTTGGTGTTTTTGCTCATTCTAGCCTCCTACCAGTGTGTTCAAGCCTTTAAACCGTCAAAAACTTCGTTAAAATCCGATTTTCAGATCTGCAGAAAGTTTGAGTTCGTCAGGCGAAGTTGCTGTTCATCAGGCGAAGTTGCCTTCAGGATACGTAGGGTTTCGGCGAAGATATAAGGAGAAGCGAAGTTATTTACAACTTCGCCTACCTCCTCAACTTCGCCTAACTCAGCGAAGTTCTCCTCAAGTTCGCCTAACTCAGCGAATTTTTCTTCAAGTTCGCCTACTTTCTAAGTTCGCTTACCCTAAGCGAAGTTATTCTCAACTTCGCCCAGTCACGCGAATTTAAGAAAGATCCAGCGAAGTTATTACTTAAGCGAAGTTATCCTTAACTTCGCCTACAGTACTGTTCAGAGGAAATTTTTTAACTTCGCCTACTCAGAATTTTTCGGGTTTCTTAGTCTTCAAGAAGGATGTCGTCGATCAACATTTCGGAGCTTGTAAAGATGGAAGTTGAAGCAGGGTCAGCTACAAAGGCCCCAAGGTTGCTGAAGGGAACCGATTTTGTCGCGTGGAAGGATCGGTTCATACAATACGTTAAGTACCAGGATGCGAAAATGTGGGTATGCATCCAAGATGGATATATTCCACCAGTCATGGAGTATGAGGGTCGAGACCAAATCAAGAAATACAGTAAAATGGAAGAGGAGGAGAAAAAGATGTATGAAGCCGAAAGCAAGGCTCATGCTGCAATCACAATGGCTCTTCCACAGGAGATCCTCCATACGTTCAGAAATTATACATCAGCTAGAGAGCTTTGGGAAGCTCTTGAGAACAGATTTGAAGGGAATGTAGGTATTCGGGCTTCAAAGATAAAGTTGCTCAAAACTCAATTTTCAGTCTTTAAGTACTTGAAGAACGAATCTCTTGATGATATTATCACTCGATATTATCATCTAATGACTGAATTGAGTAACTACTCCATTTCCTACCGAGAAGAAGCGATTGTGGAAAAGCTTCTCGATGCCCTCCCACCAAAATGGGAGATGTATACTGTGCTGATGAGGGAAGACAAGGACTTCCCTACTTATGATCTTGAAACCACTGTCAACAAGCTCAGAACTTTTGAGCTTAATATGGTCAGAAAAGAGACATCTATGGATCAGGTTCAAGATCCAGGCATGTACGGTGCTAAAGTAAACTCAAATTCAAGTTCAAAGACTGATTCTGCCGCCTACTACTCGAAGGGCGAGTCGTGTGCCAAGTCTTCACAGGAGGGGCATGTGTCAGTAAACTCAAATGGGGATGTTTGCTTTGTAGCCGGTGGATCAAGTGGTACTCAACAGACAGCAAGCAAGATTAGTGGATCTTCAAGTTCCTCAAGCAATAATTACTCAAAGATGCCAATGAGCGTCAAATCTGCTGAAGAGCAGTTTGGCCTCTATGCTTCGTTTATTGCTTCATATGAAAACTATATTCAAGGAAAGGTGGTTGATCCAGCGATGCTGGATGAAAACTATGACCAGATCGATGCTGATGATCTGGAGGAAATGGATTTACAATGGCAGATGGCCATGATAGTGAGGAGAGTGAAGAAGTTTATGAGAAAGACGGGGAGAAAGTTTGTTGGTGGCAGGCCAGGGTTCGACAAGTCTAAGGTGAGGTGCTATAACTGTCAACAAAAACGGGCACTTTGCCAAAGAGTGCAGAAACGAGCGAGTTGAACGTGGTCTAGGCCGGTCTGCACAGCACACTGGGAGTAGTAAAGAAGTCAATGCCATGATGTCCAGAGAAGCAGGTGAATACAACTGGAACCTGCATTCGAATGAAACTAGTGAGCAGGCAAATATGGCTAAGGTTGAGAAAGAAGAATGTGAGAAGATTACCGGAGAAGAGAAAGCTACTGGTAAGGAAAAAGCTTTCATGGCAGATAACAAGGATCAACTCTCCGAGGTAAGTTCTAAACCTATTTGTACTAAATGTGAGAATTTGTCTGAGCAACTTGCTACCATAACTGATCAGTATGTTCGTTTAGATGCTGAATTTAAAACTCTTAAAGAAGATCATCACTTTATGAAAGCAAGAGAAAACAGTTACAAAGTTAAAATAAAAGCGTGTGAAAAAGATGTTAAAAGCTTAAAAACAAAACTTGTTGAAAAAATTGAAGTAATTGATCTAAATTATGAGGTTTTAGAAGAAAAGACTAAACTGATTGCTGAACGAGAAAAGCAGATTGCTGACCACCAGGTGAAAGTGGTGGAACTGAACCGAAAACTTGAGCAGTTCAGAAATTCCTCAGCTATTCTTGATCACCTTGTTAGTGGTCAAGATTCCTCTGCGAAGAGGGGAGGAATTGGTTATCACGAGGTTCCACCACCTTATAACCACAATTACACTTTTAACCCTAGTGTTCAGAAATCTGTTGATTTTGAAGTTCCTCAGACAGTTCCAATCAAGGTTACGAGTAAAGAACCAAGTGTTAGTAGTGGCGAAACGAGTTCGCCTGTTTCAAGTGGGAAAATTTCTGTTACGAGTCCAGTCTCATCAGATTCGGATAAGTTGTCCGAATCGGGTAAGACAAAAGAGAAGGTAGTGTTACCCACTGGTGGAGAAAAAGATAAAACCTATAAAAAGAGTACTCCACTCAACCCGTACGTCCCACCTTATGTGAGACGAACGACCGGTAACACAGCCTCGACATCCAAAACAACCTTTGAAAAGAAAATGGAGCATAGGTGTTGTTTTAGGTGTAATAAGTTAGGACATCTTGTTGCAGATTGCCCTCTGACGCCGAAATTCAGAGGTGTGAGGCCTATTAAAACTGAGCGTAAGCCTAATGGTAATTTTAATACTGCTAAAAATGAAAACCCTTCAAAGTTCCGAAATGTAACTAATTCAGGTTTTCACAGAAACAAACCTCAGTTTAACAATGCTAATAACCAAACCGCAAGATATAATACTTCCAATACACATAGGTTTGGAAGGCCTCACACTCAATTTCCAAGGAGATTTCCTAATAGGACTGACAGGAATTATCCAGATGCTAACTTTGGAAAGCAGAAGTACGGGATGTATAGATCCAAGACCAATTGGTCTTGGGTCCCTAGATTCTAATCCTTTGCTTTATTGTGCAGGAACAGTTGAACAGGGCTGCCCACAGTCTTTGGATTGTAGATAGCGGCTGTTCCCGGCACATGACGGGTAACAAATACTTGTTGCACGACTTAAAACCTGTTCAAGGAGCGAGAGTTAGCTTTGCCGGTGAAAGTGGAGGCAGAATTACTGGAAGAGGAACGATGTCCAATGGAAAAATGACTCTTGAGAATGTGAACTTTGTAGAAGAGTTGAAGCACAATCTGCTGAGTGTGTCGCAAATTTGTGATAAGGAGTACACTGTTCATTTCACGAAGAATGAGGCGATCGTGTTGAAGCCTGGTTTTCAGATACCAGACGAGTGGATAGTGATGAAAGCTCCACGTGATACAAATACTTATGTGATGGATATGAGGTCTACTGAAATGGCCACGGAAGAATCATGTTTAATGACGAAAGCAAGCGAATCGGAATCCGAACTGTGGCACAGGAGGATGGGGCACATTCATCTTCGGAAGATGAACCACATTGTCAGGAATGGACTTGTGATGGGCGTTCCCTTGAAAAGTTTTAACTTTGAAGACAAATGTATAGCATGCAAGAAGGGAAAGCAACACAAGAAATCCCATCTCACCAAGAAGGTCAACTCTATTGCCAGTACTCTAGAATTGCTTCACATGGATCTCTTCGGTCCCGTGTATGCAAAAAGTCTAGGAGGTACTTCTTACTGCTTGGTGATCACTGATGACTACTCGCGATATTCGTGGGTATATTTTCTGAAATCGAAAGATGAGACGGCTCAAATGGTGAAGAATTTGATTACCAAAGTTGAGAACGTCATGGGTAAAACAGTTAAGTTCATCAGGAGTGACAATGGAACGGAGTTCAAGAATTTTGAGATGGAGATCTTCTGTCTTCAGAAAGGAATTGAACACCAATACAGCGCTCCGTATACTCCGCAACAGAATGGAGTGGCTGAAAGAAAGAACCGAACTTTAATTGAAGGAGCCAGAACTATGCTGGCAGATTCGAAGCTTCCTGTGATGTTCTGGGCTGAAGCAGTTGCTACAGCCTGCTATGTTCTGAATAGAGTGTTAACTGTTAAGAGACTTGGTAAAACGTGTTACGAGCTTATGCATGGAAGGAAGCTCAACTTGAGTGGTCTTGAACCATTCGGGTCCCCTTGTTCGATCTTGAAGACAAATTCTAAATTTGGCGAAGTAGCCGATGAAGGAATCTTAGTCGGTTATGTTGTTGGTACTCCCAACAGACGTGTCTTCAATACTTCGACCTGCAAGGTGGAGGTGGTGTGTAACACCGACATCACAAGTTACCAACCGCCAAAACCAAGCAATGGACCTGCTGAGCTTTTCGACTATGTTAAGCTTTTTAAGTCTTTTAACATACCGGATTTGGAAATTTCTGAAGAAGAAGAAAGAGTTGCGACGAAGATGATACTTGATGAGGAAGAAAATCTATTGCAAAGACAGCTGATTGATAAATGTCAACCTTCCTCATCAAACTCTACTGGTACCCCTGCTGCCTCGACTGAAGAAAAATTTTTCAATCCATTTCACTCTCAGCCAGAAACAACCATTGACGAGATCTCTTCTAATTTGGAAGATAATTTGCATGTCGGTTCTGTTCCGACCACGAGAATTCATAAAGATCACCCTTTGGATAATGTGATTGGCGATGTGTCCTCAGGTGTACAAACGAGAAGTAGCTTGAATGAACACACCTGTGTTTATACAAGCATTAAGGAGACAGAAATAATCAATGAATGTCTGTACACCTGCTTTATAAGCCAGATTGAACCGAAAAATTATCAAATGGCTTTAAAGGACAGCTCGTGGGTCGAAGCCATGCAAGAAGAGTTGGCTCAATTCGAGAAGATGGAAGTTTGGACTTTGGTTGAAAAACCAAAGAATGTGCATGCGATAGGCACAAAATGGGTGTTTAAGTGCAAGAGAGATGATAAGGGGATTATTATAAGAAACAAGGCGAGGCTAGTCGTTAAAGGTTTTAATCAACAAGAGGGGATTGATTATAACGAAGTGTTCGCTCCTGTCGCCAGGTTGGAAGCCATAAGATTGTTTTTAGCGTTTGCTGCTTATGAAAAGATGAAGGTGTTTCAGCTAGATGTGAAGAGTGCGTTTTTGAATGGGAAAGTTGATGAGGTTGTGTATGTTGAGCAACCTCCGGGTTTTCCTGACCCAGACTTTCCAGATCACGTGTACAGGTTGAGCAAGGCGTTGTATGGATTACATCAGGCACCTCGTGCCTGGTATTCAACTTTATCGGATTACTTGCTCGAGAATGGTTTTGAAAGAGGGAAAATAGATAGCACGTTGTTCTTCAAAAGGGATGGAAGCGACTTCCTGCTGGTACAAGTCTACGTGGATGACATTATATTTGCTGCGTCAAAAGTCTCCATGTGTCAGGAGTTTGAAGCCGTCATGAAGAAAAGGTTTGAAATGAGTGCTATGGGTGAACTAACTTTCTTTCTAGGATTGCAGGTTGATCAGAAGAAGGACGGGATGTTCATTCATCAGACGAAGTATGTTCATGATGTGCTCAAACGATTCAAGATGGAGGACAGTTCTCCATATGATACTCCAATCTGCGTCAATCACAAATTGGGTGCTGAATTAGACGGTGATGCAGATGTGGACCCAACTCAATATCGGGCAATAATAGGTTCTTTAATGTACTTAACTGCATCTAGGCCTGATATAATGTTTGCTGTTTGTCTTTGTGCTCGTTTTCAGGCAAACCCAAAGGAATCTCACATGAAAGGTGTGAAGAGGATCTTGCGGTATCTCAAGGGCAAACCGAAGCTGGGGTTGTGGTACCCGAGAGGAGGAGACTTGGAGCTAGTCGCTTACACAGATTCTGATTATGGTGGGTGCAATCAGAGTCGGAAGTCAACAACAGGAGGATGTCAGTTTCTTGGTGGCAGATTGGTGTCGTGGCAATGCAAGAAACAGACTTCGGTCGCAATTTCAACCTGTGAAGCAGAATACATGGCAGCATCCAACTGCTGCTCCCAGGTTCTTTGGATTCAACAACAGTTGCGCGACTATGGTCTGAATTTCTTACTTACTCCTATTTGCATTGATAACACAGCTGCTATCTCAGTAACTAACAATCCCGTGAAACATAGTAAAACTAAACATATTGACATACGTCATCATTTCATACGGGATTGTGCTGAGAAGAAACTGATAGTGCTTGAAAAGGTGGATACGCTTGATAATTTCGCTGATTTATATACTAAAGCGTTTGACAAATCCAGATTTCAAAATCTTATTGAACTGAATGGGATGATCAATCCCGAGTAACCATGCTTTTCTTGTATTTAAATAAAAAAAAAAAAAAAACGTCACTAATCGCTTAAAATTATGTCGGTTACCTCAGTTTGAAGGACATGTCTTAGGATATGTTTGGTCCTTATAGAATATGAGAATAGCCATTAACCAGATGACTGAAAGTGACCGGGGCGGTTATGATGAGTTTTTATTCTTTCGCTGAAAATTAGTCGATCATAATTAGTTAGAAGGACACATACTAGTATGTGGTCGGTCCAGCTGATTCATTGGATCTTCGGGATAGCCGTTTACCTGAAGACTTTGAATCGATCGGGGCGATAGAATTCAAAATTTTTCTGGGAAATGAAATTATTTTTCAAGTCTGTTACTTCGTAAGAAGTTCGTTAGCTATGTTTAACAGAAAATTGATCCAACCTTGGAAAATGATAGATATACTAATTCTGTGTGCTTAGCTAGTGAAGTTATTAGGCTTAAAAGGCTTTAGGACAGTCATTGTATGTCATGGTAACTTTTTATGGTGCGTAAAAGTAGACGTGATACAAACTAAATTTACTTGATTTTACGTGGAAACTCCTTAAGAGTTTTGCATGTCTTCATATATATCTTTCCGAATGATAGGCAGAAAAGCGATTACCCAGTCATACACGAGCCCATGTGTGTTCTGATTCCCGTGAAGATAGCGTCTCAAGATACTGCAGTGATCCAGATTCGGGACTTGCAGTTAATTTCTACTTTGAAGTCTATGTTAATTCGAAAATATATATATATATATATATATATATATATTTGGAGTTATTGAAACATATTAGAGATGACAAAATCAAGACTTCACAATCATTGAGTAAGAGAGAAGAACGGCAAGCAGATCAAGAATACTTACAACTTAATCAGACACTATGGGTCGAGGTCAATTCGGGGTGACTTGGGGAAAGCCAAATACGCTTTGAGGAGAGATAGGAGGCATCAATATTTCTGAGTTGTTGCCCACTTAAATTTTGAGGCTTAATCGAACCTAACTCGTATCACAGAAACGATGAAAACCACTTTAAGTTATACCTGCTTACAACCTGTCTCTATATGTCATAATACAGCTAAACACGGATCTATGTGACAGTCACGTAATTAGTATGATTCCTGTTCGGATCTTTTCTAAAAACGTGGTAGTCCCTAACTAGACTGAAATTTGATCCCTTATACTTTAAATTTTTTAAGTTTTTGTACTTAGATAGTTTTATGATTTTTTAACTGGTTACTTAGAATTGATCATGTCATTTATTTCTTAAAGGGAAGTTTTAAAGAGTTAATTGAAAAATGTTCAAATTATAAGGTTTGATTTTGTAAATATAGGCGATGTTGTTAAACAGGCGAAGTTGTGAATAACTTCGCCTAGGCGAAGTCTGTAACTTCGCCTGTATAACCCAGACCCTATATAAGGATGTTCAAGAGTCAAACTGTTCATCACTTTTCAAAAACAGCGAACTTATCCGTATTCTCCGGCGAACTTACTGATTTTCCGGCGAACTTATTGTTTATTTCGATTCCGAGTTATTTTTCCCAGATTTCATTAAGATTCAAGGTTCGAGATGTCGATTTATCATATATTCCATGTTCATTCATGCTAATCAGGGGTCGTTTGGACCGATTTCGAAACCTCGGACCATCGGAATTTGAAAACCGATTTTCAAATCTTGTGTTTACGCGTTAAGAACCATTCTAATCGTCTAGAAAACCTTAAAACCATGTTTTTCGGGGTCCTTGATCTTCAAACTTAACCAAAATCCCAGATTTTCCAATGTTTGATTCAAACCTCACTGTCGCCGTTTCAGTTCAGGCGAACTTAGGGTTTCGGCGAAGTTGTCCGTAACTTCGCCTGAGGCTCAACTTCGCCTGAGGCGATGTTGTGATGAGGCGAAGTTACCATAACTTCGCCTGGATCATTTTTACTTAATATTAATTAGACGAACTTAAAGCTGAAGCGAAGTTGTTCCCAACTTCGCCTCATCTTTAACTTCGCCTATACAGAGTTTATCACAACTTCGCTCATGGTAACTAGCGAACTTGTGTTATTCATTAACGTTTATCTAACTTGGTTCGTTTGTTGCAGATATGGCTGCAGTAGCTGGTGCTGGAGGTGCAGGAGGAGATGATGGTGATAACCAACGGCAATTTTTCCCGGGTCACAATATGTACATCACCCTTGACCCGGAAGCGAGCGGCGTTGAGGATTACCGCGAGATTATTACTTTCCTCATACGCTCGAGGATTTTTCATGCTATCAAGAACACTCTGCCGATATCCTTACCAAATATCGAAGACTTTTGGCAGACGGTAGAATACGATTGTCGTGTTGAGCCCCCGGTCATGCGAGCGACTGTGAACAATCAACAGGTTCAGTTCAGTTCTGAACAGATTCGGGTGGCGTTACGGTTTGGAGAAGAGACGAGGGACGACCCAACTGAGTTTGTGGCTCCGTTTCGTGATGGAGCGTTTCTCCGAATGGGCTATTCTGGTCCATTAGGCGATACACAGAGACGGAAGGGTTTTCTACTTGATCAGTGGCGCTTCCTTATGCACGTCATGATAGTTTGCATGTCAGGAAGGAAGGCGGGCACTGACGGTATGGGTGCGACCATGCAGTCCGCAATGACTGCACTGACTTACAATAAACGCTATAGTTTTAGTCAGATGGTCTTTTACGAGATTGACAGACAGAGGAGGGCGATGGCTCGTGAGCGGTTCATTATGTATCCACGTTTAATCCAGATGATATTGAACCATGTGGCTCCGAATCTACCTCAGCGACGACCAATAAGATACGTGGAATCTGTGAGCAAGCGTATCTTCGCTCAATGCCGCACTTCGAGTGCGAGGAGCAACCCTGAACGTCGTCCAAGGCATACTCCACTGTTTGGGTTTTTAATCAACCCAGAGTATGTTCCTGCTGGTGGGGACGAGTTCAGAGATCCTCAACCGCGACAGGCAAGAGCAACTCAAGCTGCATCTGCTGTGCCTGTTGTGTCGGCTGCAGAGGATATAGATCTTGATGCTGTCTTTGGAGGTCAAGGTTATTTCGATATGGATCAAGTTGTTACACATGAAGAGGTGCAGGTCTCTGCTGCACAGGGTTCGGGTGTGAGTGTTACTAGAGCAGCTACGTCGATGGCTGACTCAGATTTGGATGAGATCATGAATGAGGGGAGACGGTTGATGGTGTCTCGAGAGAGAACGTTTGGGAAGAGAAAGAGAACGGAGGATGATGATGAGTCAGAAGAGGAATAAGATATACATAAGCTGATACGACGATCAAGACGGGAAAGGACAGGTGCAGGTATGGGAGCTGGAGAGACTTCAAGGATGGTACGTTTCGCTCCGGCTGCACTGTCTGGTATGTCTATCGTTCCTGCTTCTGTACAGGTGACAAGTATAAGCACTGCGGATGTTCCCGTGGTGGCTACATCATCTGCTGGCATTCCATCTACCACTACCATCCAGATGTCGACTCCGGAGATCGTGTCTCTACCACCTCCAACGCTTACTCAGTCGGTGGTTGCTGCACGATTTGTAGAGTCAACGGTCGTCACTACTGCAGGGTTATCAGGTATGGTACCACCTGCGGTTACGCCTGCTTCTGATGTCTCGCCTACGCCTATGTCAGACTCAGAGAGAATAGCTTCACTAGAGCGGATCGTGGCAAAGCAATCGAAGACTATTCAACGCCTAGTAGAAGCAAATCAACTACAGTCATCCCTCCTGGTTGAGCATGGGAAAATTATAGATGCCTTGAAGGAGTTCTTGGCATCTCAGGGGGAGATGAGCTGTAAAGGCGACGAGCTAAGGACGAAAAGAAGAAATGACCGAGACGATGATCCCAATGCATCGAAAGATGCAGGTGGTGAGCTGCCAAGAACTTCTCAAGCTCTTGGTACTTCCACAGCTGAGGGGGAGTCTGCCGACGCGGCTGGTGGTTCTGGTGGTGATGATGTGGTGTTGGTTGATGATGACGTGATTGATGCGTTGAGGGAACTTGACGATGATATGTTCAGTGACGATGTGTTATTTGATGAGGATGTGCTGCCGAGTGATGTGATTGAGAAGATCGGTGAGCAGATTGAGATTGAGAATGAGATTGAGGAAGGAGAGATAGTAGAGGAAAATGTCGAACATGACATTCCAGAGGTTGAGAAGGCCGATATGGGTGATCAGACGGCAGTTGAAGATACTGAATGGGAAGAGCAGCCGAGGTGGAAGGAAGGATATGCTCAATGGTTCGTCAAAACGAAGAAACCGGCAGTCCCTACCATGTTCAAAAAGAGTTACAACATTAAGGGCTATGCTGAAGCAAAGAAATGGATTATATGCTGGATTTATGATGAGCAGTTGCGGCTCTTCGTGATTAAACGATATGATGGAGTTCAGTACCTTAGAAGAATGTTGAGATCGTTAAACACACTGCCTGAGTGTGAGGTTAAAGACTTAGCCAGATTGGGGTTGATCAATCGAAGTGACGATAATATGGCTAGAGTCATAGGGAAAATCGTATGGAAAGAGAGCATAAAGGAAAAGAAGTTTGAGCTGTTGAAACCACAGAAAGGGAAACTTGTTGAAGACAAGGATAGAGGTTTGAGAGCTGATGGAAAGCCTTGGATGGTTATGAAGTATAAACCAATCTGGTGCCTTAAAGAAGTACCGATGAAGCTTATGCCCAAGGATGTGCTCAAAGACCTAAAGTGGTGGTTCGTTGATTGTGAGACAGCGGAGGCAGTGATGGAAGATGAGGATGAACAAGAGATCCTTAGAGTTTACGATCCGATGCATCTTGTTAACTTATCGCAAGCTGATCTGAAGATGCTTAACGAGAAAAAGATCTTTTATATTCCTGCTTGGAAGGATGAAGCAAGGAAATATCAAAGTGTTGTGTCGGTGTGTGTTAGAGAAGGAGTGCACGCTTGAAGTTACAGGATTACGAGACAAGAGCTGAAAGATCAAGATATGAAGCTACTGCCAAGGGGGAGTCTGTTGGTGCATAAATGTCAGTAGTTCATATGTCTAGTGTCTGTAATCGAGTCTGTAATATTGTTTATGTATTTGTTTGTTTAAAGCGAAGTTGTTGACAAGTTCGCTTAGGCGAACTTGTTAACCGAGCGAAGTTGTTGACAAGTTCGCTTAGGCGAACTTGTTAACCAAGCGAAGTTATGGACAACTTCGCCTGAGGCGAAGTTGTCGTGTATTTATATAGGTTACGGCTTATCATTTTAAGTTAGTTCAAGTGGTTAGAGTTCGTGTAAATCAGTGAGTCAAGTGACGTGAGGTCGAGAGTCTGTAACTGTGATTATATCACGTGTTGAGTTTTTAATATAACGTGTGTTTGTTCGTATCGTATTCGTGTGTTCGTGTGTTTGTGTTCTACGTCCGTAACGATCTACACAGGGATTCCGCACCTGTGTATATCGGGATATCTCGTGTGATCCGTCCAGGGAACCTACAGTTTTGAATTTGAGTGTACTAGTCAGAACCCGACTTCCAACTCGAAGTTCGGATTCTGAACAGTACCAACTCGCTTAAATTGTTAAAATCTCATAACTTGAGTTTTATTCATTCGTTTGTTCTGATTCCAGTGGCTATGTTCTCGTTTTAATTATAGTTTACTGTCTAAAAGTTCTAGTTCAGTTCATGTGGGATCAGTCAGCTCGCTTAAGGCTCGGGACTTGTTTAGTATCTTTTTATCGTTTAACTCGCCTAATTAATAAGGTGAGTAATTACTCCCCTATTTTACAGCTTTTAAACCTTTTGGGGACCATTTACCATCTAATTTCTATTTTAAACCTTCGGATTCCATTTACCATCTAATTTTTATGAAAAAACTTTGTTTTATTTGATGATTATGTTGAACATGTGATTTTGTTTGGTAAAGTACATGGTTATTTTGCAATTATTCTTTGATGAAAAATGTTTTATCACTTTAACACAATACATCAAGGTTGATGATTAACAATCATTCATGATTCATTCATATTCTTGGAGACTAATAATGGTAAAAAGAATACCTTGATAACTTATTCAAGATAAAACATGGATCCTTGTATTGTATTTAGAAATGATGCGATATAATCTATAATTTATTTCCCTTGTTTTGATAATTCTGTAATAACATTGTTAACACGATTGCTTAGGTTATCATGCTAGTTAAAGAAATCATATTTTTAATGGAATGTGTAATTATAACCTAATTAAATCAACCAATGGGAGGTTGTGTGACTAAACTATAACCACCCGAAGTTGTAAAAATTGGTATTTGAGAAATCGAAGTCAATCCTAATCTTTCTACTTTACCAAACTACTTGCCTACTTAAATTGACATTTCGTGGCAGTATGATATTAAGCAATGGTGGACTTGAAAATACGCATGCTACTTTCTTTTATGTCATAGAATATGTTAACTTAGAAATGAGTGGCAATTCTATCATATATTATTAGGGCAAGTTTATCACATGTTTACTTAATAATCATCAAAGAAGAATGGAGTGGATTCTTGATCTTAGATGGTAACCTTCATATAATTGAATTCCTCATTTAGAATTTCTTTTATTGTCACCTACATATTATATATATATAAGTATTTCTATTTCATAAAAAAATTTAAAAATCAACCCCAAAATGATTAAAACTTTCCATTTGAAGTAAAACGAAGATTCATTATTAGAAACATTTGTGTTCACTGATCGATACTTGGTTCTTACCAATACTCTTCTATACGATAGGTACACTTGCCTATTTTGTGTGTGTTTAGTCTTAGTAAAAATCACTTTTATAAATTTAAAACACGATTTTATGCGAAAGCTAAAATTCCATCTCTTAAACATTTTAACCACACCGCACGCACACATTGATGGTCGGGAATTTTGTATCTATATTAGTGTATTAATTATGTATTTTTATTGAGTATATTGTTAGAACTTTGGTACTTCATACGTGCTTTTGTATTTCAGGTAATTGATCGTTAAAGATGCTACATGGGAGACCTGTACGAGCATGGAATGATATCTCGGGAAGACCGAAGCATGATTTGATGTCTTGGAAAGTGTTACAAGGATTCGGGAAGAGCATGGATGAGAAATCATAAGCCGATGCTAAAACTGAACAAGATTGGTTGACAAAATGCGACCATGAAGTAAAACGAGCATATCCTGAGCTAGAAAATGAGTTACGGGACCTATAATATATGAATTTTGGGTTTCTCGACGAGAGGAATCCAAATATGAGGTTTTCTTAGGTCTCGGTACGCGACGGTTAGGGTCTATTGCCATCGCGATACGCGATGGTCTTAAAAAACGTGATAAAACGAATTTTGACCTATATCTTCTATTTTTCGAACCCTAATCAAGATTGACGACCAGCAGCAGCTATTAGGCGATTTTGGGTGAATTCCAGGGCTACCAATCATCTCCTGATCAATCCTAATGGCCATCCTCATCATAATTGAAGATCTATCGATGACGATGCTCGGCTAGTCTTCTCCGAATCATACCTGGGATGTAAAGTTTGTAACAATTTCAGTTTCCTCATGTGACTAAGAACATTTATGTATAATTGTTTATGGTTAATCTATGATTATTGATGTTTAGTATTTTTGTGTGTTCAATCGGTTTAGGTTTACATTGATCTGAACGATTAGTTACCAGTTGCTATAATAATTGATCATAGGGTTGTTTGATTAGGTTGAATACGACAAATCATATAATTGCCCTTAACTGAGTCACACTGGCAGGGACCGTTTGATAACCAGTGCCGTGTGTAAAGCAATTATTGTTGCCTAAGGTTTTGTCTAGTTGATCAGTCTGTAGTTAACCGTTAATGATTAATCTGTTAGGTTGCATGAGATTACCGTAAGTTAACTACTTGAAGTCCCGGGTGTGATTTGTTTGTTAGTTGCTTAATACTCGTTTACTTGTTCGTTGCTTAGTTCTTTAAATTAAAAGTATTGCTTGTGTGATCATCACTAAAAATCATTCACTTCATAATTAGAAATCTGTTACACGAATACATTGACCACATACTCCTTGTGATACGATACCCTACTTGCTCTAACTATATAGAATAATTAGGTTTCTGATTGACTCAAACGACGGTAATCACACATCACCTGCATATGCATATAAAATATAAATAATTTTGTCAACACATGGTTGAGTGAGTAAAACAACAGTTAACTGAGATACAATATAATATTTGAAGGAAAACACAAACTGCCCATGTGAGATAACAATTAAGCTATAGCAAGTACGCAATACAAACAAATAATAAAGAAAGAGCTAAATCGTTTCCATGCGAATCAGGCATTGGTTACTATAAGTGAGTTGTCGGTGAAACCATTGTCATGTGATTAGACGCTGGCCACTACGACGGTCGTATGATCATACTATTATGATGGACCTCTTTGAATACGGTAAAAATAAAGCAAGTAAGCAAATAGCAAGTTAGGCATAAAGTGATATACATACAAGGATAACAGTTGCTAATGTGGATAATAATATAAAGAAACTACTGTAAATACGCATATGTCTACAAAAGGTTTAAAATAAGTAAAAATAAGGGGAGTGATTACGCACCATAACAATAAGCGAATGAGTGAAGTGCGGTAATAAGATAACAAGCAAGTGCAACGCTCGTCGAGATATGTCAACGAAATGTCTTAAAGTAATAGGAGAGATACTAAAAATTAACGAATGGATTATATGGATTTGTGAATTAAGTTAATGAACGATTATTCAAGAGTTACAATATTTTACTTAAAGTTTATTTTATAAAAGTTATAAAAATTATATTAGTATTAATATATAAATATTTTTACTTAATAAATATTAAAGTTGAAATAAGTACTATATAAATAATTATTTGAGGTTTGCCGGTATTGTGAAATAATAGATTATTACATTTTATTATTAATAATAAAGATCTTTAATATTTTAAATAATAAATAATAGATAATATATAATAATATTTATATAAAATATAATCTTTTATAAAATACTGTTAACTAGATTTTAATATGTTAATTAACAAGACTATATTATGTATTTTAAATTAAAACCTTATTAATATCTTTATTATAAAAATTTTAACAATTTATATATATATACATATATATATATATATGGTTTAACCAAGGTTCGGAAAAGTGATCGGTATTATGTCGGCTTTAACAATATATAAATTAATTACTAGTTTTATAATATTATAACATTAATTAATTGTTTTATATGATTATTTAACACATAAAAAAGGTTTCCAAAAAAATAAAGGACTAGGAGGAGAGGGTTCAAACCTGCGCCCCCAGCAGTTCACAATTCTAAACACAACCACCCTAGCCATCTGGGCTAGGGTGTTAACTGGTTATAACATGAATCAAAATATTTATAAACACAAGCAGATACAACCCAGATAACATATGAGCCCTATACCCATCAATCGATCAATTCGTTAAACGTTTGAGTGGGCTATTGCAAAGCAGATAACGACTAGCAAAATTATATAATTTATTACCTATTACGATGTTAACTGACAGGTCTAATTGATCGATTAAGAGCCGGCAAAACGCGATGATGAACAGGTACGAACATGTTGCGGCAACGTAATTGGTTATAGGGCTTTAGTAGCCGACGTCAAGGAGATTGTGCAGACTAGGTTAATTTGATTATAATGAATTTTAGATGTCGCATCCCTAATCAACTAATGCTGGCTTATAATATAATCAATACGCATCGCATTATGATCTTGTTTCCTAATTACTATCATCGGTGAGGCCGGTTATAGAATAAAGATCAAGAATCACAAATACATTCCAAGATTACAACGATAATTAAGCTTCAAGCAACGAAACGGGTCAAGGGTTGCAAATTGGGTCGGGCAAACATGTTTGGGTTAAGGGTTAATGGGTTAAGAAGTTAATTATATAACAGAAATTGCAAATGGGTCCCTAGGCTATGGAGATGGATACATAATAGGGTTAAAGTATAGTTTATGGTGGTAATTGTATATTTATCAAAGTTGTTTTATATATATTAAATAAATATAATAACAAATAATAATAAAATAACAATGACTCGATAACACGATATTTTCTTGATAAAATTTCTCGAACATAAAACGGGTCGGGTAACGGATATAACATATTAAGTGGAAAACCCGAGTTGTTATATCAGGAGTGACAATTTTTGTAGGCCTCCATCTAGTGACAACATGAAGGAGTAACTGTCAACATTGTTTAAAGGAGCGGGCAACAGTGTTAACGTTGTTAGTGTAAGTGATTTTAGTGTAATTGGGGATTAACTAGTTGAACAAGTTAATTGTAATGCGAATATAAATAAGTTAGGTGCGGAGTCCACACTTAATTGATCTTATTATAATTGGAACTGGCTTTGCCCCTAAGTCATGGGGGTTCCAATGGGCAAACCCCCTTGGCAGGGGTCCGAGGGAAACACCCTTGATAGCAGGGTCCAAAGGGCAGCGCCCTTGGCTGAAATTTTTTTATTTCGGACATATGTTTCTTTATTAAAAACGTATCAAAAAATTAATTAATTAATTTTCTTTACAAAGTTTGAATAAAAAAAAGTAGCGTATTTTCAGTTATTAGTTAGATAGCAATTATCATCATCCCTGTTTTTCAAACCCTAATATAACATAGTTTGATCATATGATACGTTCTCTGGTTCAATAAACTATCTCATTCTCCATACTGATTCTTGCACTCAATCTGAGTTTTATCCGGTTAAAACATTTGGGAACCAACAAATAGTTTTGGTCTGAAAGTGTTTCACGACTCTCAGATTTTCCTAAAATATACGATTGTAGAAATCCCGACAGTTAGATCTCATTCATAAGATTCAGATTGACATTAGATACCTACATAAACAAATCAACACAATCATAGTTATTCAAGTTTGTTACAATTTACAAATATAGCTCAAACAGATTAATGACATAACGGATTTTTAATAAAATAAAATAATCAAGTTTAAGGCTGAGGGTAATGGGGCTTGGTTGAGCCCCAAGTGATCCAATCAAAACCCGACACGTAGGGTATGACATGGCACTGGATCAAGCCCCTCAACCAAGCCCCAGAGGGTGTAGTGGTCCAGGTGATCCGGGGCTTGATCTAGTTTTTATTTATTTTTTATTTATGCACACAATTATAAATTAAAAATACTTCATTAAAACATAAATAAAAAGGAAAATAAAAACATAAATTTAAAATACATAAAAATAGTGTGTTTTTTTTCCCGCCAATTTCTTCCGAATAAGATCCTTTTCTTCCTCCATTATCGCTTGGTCGGATATCGGTAGGTGGCTAAAGTCTTTAGCTAGAAATGCCAAACTCTTTAACCGATTTTTTGTATGTCGAGCTTCACTAATCGAGAGGAGGGTACTTGACAATTCGTTAAATTTTATCTCGAGCTTCACCAATCCCGCTTCTCCGGTTTTCTTCTCCTTACCTTTTTGGGATTGTTATGCGGGTTTAGCCGGCTCCGGTTGTGTGTTGATATTACCGTAACCCGAGCCCGACATGGTTTTAAATTTGAGAAACTTAGAGAGGTTTTTAAATTATTAGAGAGAAATGTAGTGAGAATGATGTGTTATTGTTATAAAATGGGGTAGTTATTTATAATCGGTTTGAAAAAAAACATCAAAATAGCCAACGGTTATTTATTTTAAAGCAAAACCTCCAACGGCTAGATTAGCCCCGCAGTCCCAGCCACGAGGGCCAATCGCGGCCCGGCTCACCTGAGGGGTGTAGCGGTGTTCGCGAGCCACGTAGACGGCCCCTCCCCGATCACCCCTGTTACCCTCAGCCTAACGGTTCACCTTTAATGTGTAACTAATGTGAGCCCTACGTAACCTCGTTAAATAAATGTACCAAATCAAATGTAATTTACTCGGAGAAAATTAAAATGGTAAAAGTAAAAGGTCCTTGTCATAACTCATACGTAACTATAGAAGAAGCCAAAGGTAAAAGTGAGGAATAATATAATATTAATTTGAAACCCTAGAAAAACATAGGATTTGCATTGAATCACTCACAGATCTTGGATTCTAATCTTCATGATTACTCCTCTTCTCCGATCTAATTAATTGTGACTCTCAACTCTCTCATCATCATCCAAATCATCACAATTTTGACAGAATCGAACAGCTCATTTAATTATAATTATTTTGTTTTGCAGATTGAAATGGCGGCAATTTCAGTACACCAGTTCGCCGATTGCATTACTTGCCATGCCTGGAGCCCTGATCAATCTAGTAAGATACCAATTTAAACAATTTTATATAATTATTACCGATTTTGCCTTCAATTTGTGTAATTTTGAATTTAGGTCAATAAACTTGAAATGCTCCCTGATTACTTGATCTAGGTATACTATGATAATTGTTTTAGATTGAAATTGATGATTTTTCGATTCGATTAGTGCTTCAATCATTTCGATTTTTAGCTTGTTGCAGTTATTGTCAAGGTGAATTGTGCCCCCTTTGATCCAAAAGAAAGTTTTGACTCTTAATGCCACTGCTTTGTTTGTAATATTATTCTGAAATTCAGTAAGGTTCTTGATTTTTCTTCGGAGCTTTTTACAGTTCATATAATGTTGGAAATCTAGTTGGTGGGCAGTATGTTCCGAACGTTCTATCAAGATTTATGCATATGTAAAAAAGCTATGTTCAGGAGTTCTTAGTTATTTATTTGTATTCCACTTGTTTACATGGTTAGGGCTTGGCGTAATGTATATTCCATCATATACTATTTTAGATGCTTTTGTTGTGTTCAGGGGTCTTGTGTATTCTAGGGTGTAAACTAGCCGAGTCGAGCCCCTGCTCGACTAGGATTGAGCACGGCTCTTGAGTCGTTTTTTCAAGCTCAAACTCGGCTCGTTTGTTATTTATTAATATATTTATATACATTTTTCGTGATTTTATCATATATTTTGAGAAAATTCTTAACTAGCCTAAGCTTGACTCTAGCTCGTGTGTGGTACTTTAAACTAGCCAAATCTCGGCTCGAGCTTAGCTGTGTAGTGTGAAATTAATACACAGAAGTCCCAGAAGGTTAAAACTGAAAAATACAGTTGGCTTGATGATCCTAAGCGATCTTCCAATGCAATGCTTGAGCTTGGGCTCGATAAGGCTCGGCTAGTATCGAGTTTTTTATCTATCTGTTCTTGAGTAGCTCGTGAGCGGCTTGGCTTGTTTGCACCCTTAGTGTATTCTGACAACTTGCTGTAATGCTGTTACATGTTTTTTTTTTTTAACTTTTTTTGCACTTGTGATTATAAGTTTTGATAGTATATGCATTCATGCAGTGGTTGCTCTTTGTCCAAACAATAATGAGGTTCACATCTATAAACTAGTGGAAGAAAGTTGGGAAAGGATTTATGTTCTCCAAAAGGTAGTTTATGTTACGTTTATTTCATAACGCCCTTTCAGTTAGTTTCATGTTTGTTCTAACAGAAAAACTTTCTACTTTATTTCTTTTTTACTTTGGTGCAGCATGACCAAATCATAGTAGGGATAGATTGGAGTAAATCATCAAACAGAATAGTTACCGTGTCTCATGATCGGAATTCGTGCGTGAATTTTCTAATATTCTTTTTCATAGGTTCTTTGTTGTTAGTGTAATTATTCATTGTGTCCTATATTTTGAACACATTTCATTTTGCAGGTATGTTTGGAATGAGGAAGGATCTTTATGGGTACCTACTCTTGTTATCCTTAGACTCAATCGTGCCGCACTTTGTGTACAGTGGAGTCCTAAAGGTATTCTAACTATCCAAATGAGTTATAATGCTCTTGATCACCGTCTGTTAAAAAAAGATCTAACTAATTAGTTAAATGTACATGATGTCATGACATTGTTGGGAAGTTGACTTATATGGTGTCACTTTTTACTTGGTAATTATGTTCCACAGGAAACAAGTTTGCTGTGGGAAGTGGAGCTAAAACTGTTTGTATATGCTACTATGAGCAGGAGAATAACTGGTAAGACACTGCTGTTTAGATTTCCAACTTCACACATAAATTTTTTTACTTGTCACTCTGGCTCAAGTTTATTTTCTTGATATATATTGTATGCATGAAAACTTCATCTTTGAAAGTAATTGAAACGTTCCATTATAGAATCTAGTAGATTTAGAAAAGATTTGACAGCATACAGAATAGAGCTTTGACTAATTTCACACGTCGGTGACGTTTGTTTCTTCTTGCAAATATCAACTCTTATCAATCATGTATACCATATGTTTTCTCAGGTGGGTTAGTAAGCTAATCAGGAAAAGACATGATTCTTCTGTGACTAGTGTTGCGTGGCATCCAAATAATGTTCGTTTATTCTCTTATTTCATATGTCTTTAAAAATGTTAATGAGATGCTGCTTTAAAGTTGACGTTAAACTTTGATTATGTGCATCTACATATCCCTTGTCCTTTCCAACATCTAATAAACTTATTCTTATGACACATTTAACAGGTTCTCATTGCTACAACATCTACTGATGGAAAATGCAGAGTATTCTCAACTTTTATTAAAGGAGTTGATGCTGGGTACGTGTGCGAAATTTCATTATCTTATAGGCTTTATCTTTTATTACACTTGATATTTTTACTGAAACATTTGCACTGACATCTATTATGGTGGTTGATAGTAAGCCAAAAAAATCCGGAAGCGGCTCGTTAGATGCAAAATTTGGAGAGGTTTGGTGTCTATTAACATTTCCAATTATAACCTTAGACTTTGTGCTATTTATAACATTTTCTTGTATGTTTGACCAGCAAATTGTTCAGCTTGACCTCTCATTTTGCTGGGCTTTTGGAGTCAAATGGTCTCCAAGTGGGAATAGTTTAGCCTATGTAGGTGAGATAATCGACTCTAATACTTTCATATTCATTGTAACACACATTAAGATGCTATAAAGTCATAATATCTTATAATTTTGTTTTTGTTTATGTGGATCAGGCCATAATTCGATGATATACTTTGTCGACCAAATTGGACCTTCTCCTTTAGCTCAAAGTGTAGTTCTGCGTGACCTGCCTCTTCGTGATGTGGGTCAGCATCCTCTCTATCATTCTGCCCTGTTTTTGCAATTCTTTAATGAAACGGTTATAAACGTTGTTTATCCAGGTTATGTTTGTTTCTGAGAAACTGGTAATTGGTGTGGGCTTTGACTGCAATCCCATGGTCTTTGCAGCAGATGGAACTGGTTTATGGTAATAATGTAATATTATTAGAGTTTAAAAAAGTATATTTGTTTATGGTATTATATATGCATTAAGATTCAACTTTTGCAACATGTATATTTGTTTTAGGAGCTTTGTCAGGTACCTTGATGAAAAAAAGACAACATCTTCTGGTGGAAGATACGGTTCACAGGTTTTACACTCATTTTAACCTCTTCATATTGATGTTTATATGATATTTTGAATATATAGAATAGGGGCAGTTACATACATACCCCTACAAAATTGGAAAAATATTATATATACCCTGCAAAACTTAAAAAATCATATATGCCCTTACAAAGTAGTTAAAATATCAAATATACCGAATTCACTAGAAACAATTTAATAAATGGCCATTTTACCCTTATCTTTCTAAAGCTTTGAAATTACATATATTCTCTCCCATCTTTAACTTCAATTTTTTTATATACCCATTTTTAACTTAATTTTTTTTACCCATTTGATTGTTTGATTACCTGTAGTTGAGAGAACAAAAGAGTAGAGACAGCGGTTCAGTTTGCTTGCTTATCATCGATGTTGATCAAAATCCAAATAAAAGATAGGGTTTAAACAAATATATTGGAAATGGGTAGAATGGTCATCAAGTAAAATATCATAAAAGTTGGGTGTGCATGGCGTTTTTATAGTTTTGGTAGGGATATATATGAAAATTTTCAAGTTTGTAAGGGTTATATATGAATTAATTCTATACAATATTTGCTTGTGTTAACATGTTATCTTCTCGTTCTTAGTTTACAGAAGCGTTTGGAAAGTTCTATGGAAGCTCGAAACAGGGAACGAGCAATGATAAAGGCCGTGCTGGTGTTCATGACAACTGCATCAAGTACATCCTTTTGCCATTTTTAACTACTTCTTTAATTTTTTTTCACATTTTGTTTACTTAATAATCTCCCATATTTTGTTTTGTATTCTTAGTTGCATTGTGCCACTAAAGAGATCAGAGACTGCCAAAATGACCAGCTTTAGCACTTCAGGTAAACATATTACATGAAACATTACTGTTATACTCGAAACATAAAACATTGAGTTGTTTTGTTACGGTGAACATTACAGGACTAGATGGTAAAGTGGTGATATGGGATTTGAAAAACCAAGAAGACCTGTTGGAGTATATGTAAATCATGGATCTCTGCAAGGACATTTGTGTTTTGAAGCTTTCTAGGACCGTATGTTTTTTTAATGGTGTTATATATATAATAAAACATAAATCAAAGATCCTATGACTTGGTTGTTTCTATATAGTATTCACTAAACATTTCGATATTCCTTTATTTTACTCAGTTTTGGTGATGTTGACTTTCGGTTAAACTCGTCTACGAGATTCATGCAAAGCCTGTAAAATATTCGGGGTTACGTGTAGTGTAAGTTAAATAAGTAGTCTACTTACCAAAGAGCGTGTATTTAGTAGTGTCTCTGCAGGTGGTTGAGGGTCTTGTTTAGTAGTGAACATAGCTTTGCCTACATGGTTTTAATAAGAAAAAAACCATAGATTGTCTACATGGTTTGTTAGGTTTTCAGATAAACGTCATCAAATTAGTTATTGATCGTTTATGTATTAAGAATTTGTTACATTTATCTTATTTAATATCATAAATGGTCATTGTAGCTTGAAAGGTATTTGAATGTACGTTAAGCTTATATTGTAGAACCAATTTTTTTAAAACTGGATCGGCACTTGAACCGGACACTTTACTGGTTTACTGGTTGGACCGGTTGGACCGGTCGAACCGGTGTCAAGAACCGGATGACCATAATTACTTGGATATTAATATTACACACAAAAAATATATATTTAATATCCATTTAATAAGAAATACGTAGCCCATTTTTTTTTAAAAAAGTGGAGTTACTTCTTTTTTTCTGACCTATATTTAATATCCATTTAATAAGAAATACGTAGCCCATTTTTTTTTAAAAAAGTGGAGTTACTTCTTTTTTTCTGACCGGGTCAATAAAGTTATGCAAGATTTTGATTTATTTATCTCTTAAATATAATGGATTTACCTGGACTAATACATGATTTTCTTTTAGTCTTTCTGGGATTAGGTCTTATATTAGGAGGTCTGGGAGTGGCTCAATGGTAGAGCACTCACTTTACTAGTGAGAGGTAGGGGGTTCAAACGTTACCACCACCAATTTATATGGGAGATACGAGGGATGACCCTGGCTTGCCAGGGTTCGAGTCCTGATCTCACCCGGTTTTACCGGCTCCTCGCTGTCGTGCCGTTTGGCGGGCGTGGGGGTCGGGTTTTATCCGGTGAATCCCTCAATAGGTGGACCGCTAGGGGCTCCGTCCGTCCGGACTAGTGGCCGGCTCGGGCTACCTTTAGCCAATAGGGGCTGCGTACGAAGTACCCGGCGTTACTTAGCTGGCCGTTCAAAAAAAATAATATGAAGCCCACTTTTCCATCTCTGGCCCATTTTCATTCATTTTAGGTTATAAAGATTTCATTAGGTATAGTTATAGCCATTGTCTTCTACAATAAGAAAAGAGGAAGCCGTCAACCTTACAGCCACCATGTCTATGAGGATTTCAAACATACAAACTACTCTTCATTCTTGTACTATTGGTCTAAGACTGAAAGATAGATAGATGAGAAAGTATTTTCTTTAGACCAGATTATCATCACTACTTATTCTCGTCATCTTTCAACTCTGATTTACCTTTTCCGGTTTTCCGGTACGACCGCAAATAGCTCCTAACCGGCCGGTTACTGGTGAAGCGAGCAAACTGTGTATAACCGGACCGCTTTACTTACCGATCACCGGTTCGATCGGCCGGTCCGATCCGGTCGTGAAAACACTGTGTAGAACCAATAAAGTAATAATAATTTATTATTATACTAGTTTTTGTCCCCCGTATTACGAGAGCTGTTTACATTATTCGTTTATAATATTTATATAGTTTTTTAGAGTTTAACTTTATTTATTGTAAGGAAATTAATAATATACTTAAAGTTGATGATAAAAAGATTTCACAAAGAGTTAAGATGTTATAACCCGGTGTAAAAGTCAACTGGGTTTGGTGAAATCCAAGACCCGCTTATTTTTTTTACTGTAAAATTATTTTTTATTATAAATAATGTCTTTTAAAAAAAAACATATAATAATTTTTAGTATATCCCTATTTTATAGGATTTTCACATCAAGAATCTGATGAGATTGATTTTTAATTTAATGGGATGTTATAGCCCGTTTAGGAAATATGTGGGTTAGGTAAGATCCATGCCCGTGAATTCGGGTCAAATGCATAAGAAGCCTCCATTTAAAAATCAAGCAATCTGGTGGCTTACGAAAAAAGGGGGAGCGATCACATCACGACACGTAGGATTTTTGAGTTTTCGTTTATATATATATTATAGATAGATAGGGTAGTTTTAAAGGAATACTATTGATAACGAATAATATAATACATACGTAAGTGTGATCCTATGACATTTTGTCTTTGTTTTACGTCTTCTAGGGGTATAAATAATGAACGAGTCAAGTCGTTCGTGAATTGCTCAATACAGGCTCTTTAAAAGTTGCTACATGTTTGCTTGTGCCTATAATTAACTAATTGCTTGCTTCACTAGTTCATATTTTTGTGTGTAAAATTAACTCTGATTGCTTATTAACATTTTAAGAGAGAGGCGAATAAATTATAAGAAAGAGTCACTTTAATGTTCTTATTCATTATTATTATTATTATTATTATTATTATTATTATTATTATTATTATTTATTTAATTACATAAATGTCATTAATGTTTTGAAGGGGGGTGGGGGGTGGGGGGTGATCAAGTGATGACCACGGAACACCACCCTAACGACATTCATCACGGGAAGATGAGTGATTTTATTCGTGATGGTGATCACATAACACCATCACAATTTCTTAATCCACTCAAAATTCCTTATAGGTCACTTGAAGAAGTATTCAACATTGAAGATCCCATAATCAAGAATCCTATGTCGTTGATCTTAGTGGACAAGTATTATTTCTTACAGTTTCATGGAGTCGATGATTATATAAAGAGCGGATTGTAACTATATATAGAGATGCCTTGATCGCATATAACACAACTACACACTCTCTTGTAATTACATCACTGATCATTACATCTCCAAGCTTGTAATTGATGTTTTACTTAATTTGTCTAAGGCAGGTCGACTTTTAGTTGCCACCCGAGGTTTTGTGCTGGCAATTCTTAAGGATCAAAGGTTTTCCTCGTACATCACTGTGTCGTATGTATTGTCCATACATTACTACACCTCTATCCCAGGATGAGTGATTATTTCCTGATGGTGATCATAGGTGTCATGGAGAATAGCATGGAAAGAGGGGGGGGGGGGATTCTTAGGAATGAGCCAAATGATCAAATGATGATCATTTATACCATCCCACCCTATTTGATCACTATAACTCGTGAAATATGGATAGTGTCCCCCCTCACAACATATATTTCTTAATGATTCTTCGTATGTATATGCATTCATAGCCTACATCAACACTAATGTTTGTTAAAAGATTAAACATCGAAGACAAATGGAAGCATATAACCGAAAAGAAAAAAGAGATTCAGATTGTGAATCAACTATATGATATGGATACAATGATCAAATCAAACTTCAAATTCAAATGATCGAGTACAGTTACCATGTTTGTTTAAGACATTCAAATTAAGAGTAGAAGATAGTTTTTAGATTGTATATAAATAAAATCATTATGAATTTATATGTAGTTATATAAAGTGACACAGCTTCCTAAGGCTCAACGTAGTGGGCGAATTTCACAAGGCGACGGGGCGATTTGGGGGGGGGGGGGGACACCGCCCCCGGGCGATTTTGGGGCGAAATGGGATGGGGACGGGAGGGTTTTGTCGTCGAAAGAGTTTTGGTTTTATTATTATTATAATACTATGTGTTATATATATATATATATATATATATATATATATATATGACTATTTGTAACCCATACACCATTACACCCCAAAAACAAATTCTCACCCCTTGCTGACTGGACGTCACGTGTCGCAATTCGTCCCAATTTGTAACCCTTCCACTACGCGTAGCCTAATTAAACTCTATTTAATTTTTATAAAGCAAGTTAAGGTTTATTTAAATGATTATTTGATAAAGTAACCAGGTACAAAGATTCTCCACTAAGTGGGGAATTGTCAATACAAGAAAACAGATAATTATTAAGAGCCCGTGAACAATTTGGTTTTACTTTAACACTTAAAAGTACGGATCCTAACCCCCCTCCATATTGTTATCATATTCGATTATTATAAACTCCATTGATATTATATACCTTTGGAACTCCTAACGTCTTTGACACCTCGATTCATTTGACCGTCCGTTCGATTCATGTTCAGATTATGATTTGTTAATTGACTTGTTAACATGCGATATATTTATTATTAACTTGTACTCGTTATCGCATGTTCCGTGATTTGTTAAGATAAGTATTGTTATTATATAACTCAGATTATTTGTACTCTGTTACCCTGAGCACTCGCTTCCTGTGGAGTGTCCCACGGGCATAACATTGTGGCATCGATGTTATGTGCTCCTTCCGTGACGGAGAGATCAGTTCACGGCGTCTCTTAAGTACATGTGTGGTACATAACTATTAGGAGGCGTATGGATATATCCTAGTTCAGTTTTTCAGTTTCAGTTTCAGGAAATGGTTGTGGGTATGCCAACTTACGCCATTTTGGGTGATTGACATATAGGAGTGGCCCCCTGTATGTCGTCACATATTATCAGACACAGTTATGCTTATGGGTACATCCGTATTATATATTTCAGTTCAGTTATTTCAGTTATATAATTTTAGTCAGTTATATGTTATCATATATTGTGATATTGTATTCAGTTAATTATTACTTGCTTTTGAGCCTTAATATTCCGTACTGGGCATTCGGCTCATTCCGTAAATCTTTTACCTTTCAGGTTCACAGGATACTTTGGGCGGGATCAAAAGAGAAGCCTAAAACTTAGGAATAATTGGGAGATGTATGCTAAGGTTATGTTATCTGAATAATATGTATTTTGGACTAAGTATCTGAACTATTAGTAGTATGTACCTTCTAATGAAGTAATGGAATTATGTCTTTTTGTCTCTGTATACCTCCGTACAAAGTGACGCGCCAGCCTATTACGGGTTGGGGGTTACACCATCAAACTAATAAAAAAACCATGTAGTTAGTTCATCACCCTCAAATTAAAGAACTCGTATATTAGTGTATGAACAAATACCATTAGATTTTCGTTAGTAAAACAAGAAAATATCTATATTATAAACAAAAGACCCCATGCCGATTATGCTAAACAGATAGTAAACTGTAAAAGGGCTTCGAAAGCTTACACTCTCGCTTTGGGTGTGAAACAGGGCTTCAAAAGCTCATGTGACATGACTTTAAGGGAGGAGCTTTAACATAATACCGGCACAACAATGAAATGGCTTCAACACATGGTAGGGCCTAAATGCTGAAGGGCCGAGCTTTAAACCATAACACGATGTTAATGGGTGAGTTTTTACATGACGTGACGCTTTAAGTTGGACTTTAGAAACTCTCCACTACAACCCGCCTAAAGAGACTTTCTCCAATAGAGTCTGAAGAAACACTAAGTGACCCGGGGCAGATTACGGATAATCTGGGGGTTAAGTAATGTTTCACGAGTATGAGGTCCAGCATAGAAGGTTGTTCTTCAGGTGACCTGCAAAACAGACACCGTAAGCTCGTCACTGAGAAGGGGGGGTTCCTCCTTGTGACCACCCTCCGGCGTGAGAATCAGACTAGATTGCTCTGAATATAAGTGTATATTAAGAGATTGCTAGATAAGATAATGAGATATCCGATGATCTTACCATTCCAAGGTGTTGGAGTATTTATAGCCGAAGGTAGGTTTCCTAGAAGGTACAGCCGGCTGAATAGTATTCCTGTTCTACCAACAGTGGACTACGCACAGGCCATGCTGGTTGGTGGATAGACTACGGCCGACAGTAACAAGGTCGGCTGTACACTGTTCCTTTACTGCCGGCTATGCACTGTTCCACCAACTGTAGGCTGCGCACGTCCCATAGTAAGGGTTGGTGAGTAGGCAGCGGCTAATAATGACAAACAGTACTAGAGGGTGCTCCTCCTCGTACTGTTGTCGGTGAGCTGTCACCCTGTGATTGGTTCATGGGCTGTTCTGGTCAGATCGTCTGTTCTGCCCATACCTTAGTAGGTATAGTACAAAAGATCTTCCAGAAGCATACGGACTGGCTCATTTAGGCGGGAGTATTCCCGCCTTGCTCATTCCTTCATGTGACTACTGAAGTAGCTAGTGCCTTGTGCGTGTAGCCTTGCTGTTAGTGCGGGTAGCCTTCCCTGATGGCTTGTATCCGCAACTGCGGGAACAGGCGGGGTACTTCACCATTGGGAGGCTTTCCCTGCGGGTACAGCTGGCGCACTGCGCGTAAGGTTTTCTTTGAGCAGTTGGTCGTTGCGCAGACGTCCCTGTTCAAGGTGAGTCTTGCGGGTCCAACTGGGCTCTGCTGGGACCTACCTCTTCAAGTCCCCCCAGTCCAATGTTCTTCTCATGAATTATTAATAAGTGAGGTGAATTTTTGGACTAGCAAGGGGTTTTGAAAAGGGTTTTTAGTTTTTAGGTTTTCCGTGGGGATTCTTCCCGCGGTTTTCCTGATGTCACGCAGAAATTCCCACTTTTCTGCTTGATCTTTGGGTATGAAGCGGGTAGGTTTGTAACCTCCTCGCAAGTCAGGAGCGTTGAGTTCCACTTGTGTGGATTCTCCATGGGGTTTTGGTAGTTTTCAACATATTGATCAATTATGCTAAAACCACCAATTCCATCTTGGAGTTTCAAACAATATAGTTCTCGACGTTCCCGTCATGCGGGGATGTTATTCCCGTTTCCGCAAGCATGGCCCAGAAGATCCTTCTTGGTTTGAATTCCCTGCAGAGTGCTAAGTATGTGAAGGGTTTTGCCTTGACACTGTACCCGCACTCGTCTTACGGTTACTTTACTTCCAAGGTATTCCTGGCGTCAATTCCCTGCGGGTGCTAAGTATGTGAAGGGTTTTGCCTTGACACTGTACCCGCACCCGTCTTATGGTTACTTGGTTGCCAAGGTAAGGGGTATTTTCCCGCTTACTTTTGAATCTTTTTGAATTTTTTTGAAATTCGAAGAGTTGGTGAAAGGATAAGAACAGTCCAAACCTCTGAAACGTCGTGCGACGGTTTCTTCTGACTGTGTCAGGACGTGCAGGAAGTTATGGTGACGTGACAGTACCTGGTCATTCCAGACGCTTTTTCAGGCGCGTGGGCGCGGTTTTTCGGGCGCGTGGCCGCGAAATTAATGGTACGCGTCCTTTCAACAGCTGTTGCCAGCTTGCTTTTTGCCACGTGTCATAGTTTCATTGCACCTTCGATTTCATTCTCCTCCGCATTAAATTCATCGCATTAATTGCGATTAGTATATAAAGGGGGAGAGGGTTCTTTGTAATCCACACTTTCACTCTTCTCTTCATCTTCAAAACGATTTCCGGCGAATACTCACCTTTCAGTCGAGCATTCTTGAAATCGTTTTCTTCTTTCATTTGCAAGATGTCTTTTCGTGATCTCGAATCTACAGCCCAGGAGGCTGGGGTGTTTGCCGATGACAAGAGTACTGCTGGCGAGTGCCAGTGTGCTCTGCCTGTCGATCTATATCAGTTCATCGTCAGGAAGTTCATGCTCGAGTCTCTCGAGCCTGAGTTTCCTGAACCCCATCAGACGGTGTATGATGCCCCCAGAGGCAAGATCGGGGTATATGCTGCATTCTTTGTTTATGGGAATCTTAGGTTCCCATTGACAAAGTTTGTGTACCGTGTCCTGGAGAGGCACGGTGTGCACCTGACGGAGGTGCACCCGATGGCGATCGCGAAGATTCGCCACTTCGAGTGGGTGTGCCGGATTCTGGGCATTGAGCCCTATGTCGACCGCCTGATGACCTTCTACTCTTGGAGGTGCATCCAGGGGTGGTATACGCTGATAACCCGGATTAAGGGTTTGAAGATTTGCGCAACCGAGCGCAGTCTTCGCTCGTGGAAGCGAGAGTTCTTCTACATCTCCGCTCGCGCCATCCCCCTTGCCATGAAATTCAAGAATGGGCAAGCACTTCCCAGCCTTCACGCCTCCAACTACCAGGAGGTGGAATGGTTCTCGAAGATATCCCGAGTCCAATCTCCGGTTTACCGGTTTGCGGAGTCCGGGATGGTGATGCTCGGGATGAGCCGGGTGTGGAAGGATGCGGATGCGCAAAAGATCCCAATCGTCCTTGAATACGGTTTGAACTCTATCCCTTACGGTACGCTTTATCTTCTTTGCTGATTTAAAGTTTTCTTCTAACTGTTTTCTGTTTATTTTAGAGGGGAACGACTTGCAGTCGCTCATGTATCCGCGGGAGGCTGACAGTCCCGCTCGGATGGGTACTCGCGCTCTAGACGAGAACGAGTTGCCCATCCTAGAACAAACGGCGGATCGGTTCGTGGAGGTCTACCCGCTAGGCCACGAGATCCTGAGCGCCAGGCGGCCAGGTAAGGCGCTATTCAACCCTCGACCCCTCAATGTTGAAACCTCTGCTGGAATTCCTCTAATCGTATGTTCTGATGAGGAATCCGCAGATGGTCCTCCGTTGGTGCGGAAGAAGAAGGCTGCCGGCGGGAAGGGGAAGGAGAAGGTGGCCTCCACTGCCGATCCAGTGCCTCGGTCTGACTCCGAGGCCGAGAGCGAGGAGGTGGCGGGGAACCCCGGTGGTGATAAGACCACTGCTCCGGAGGCTGCGACGATTGTCACCTCCGGAGAGCCTAGGATGACAACGGTGACCGGCGTGAAGAGGCCGGCTCCATCGGGTTCATCCCCGCCTGTCCGCACTTTTAGGCTCAAGAAAACCCGTAAGTACAAACTATATTTTTAACTGCATAGCTTTCCATCATTAATACTTCTTTGTGCAGGCGTGGATGTTGACGCATTCCAGGGTGGAGCGGGGAGGAGTACCCCCCCGCCCATGACGGTAGGCTTGGTCAGCCTACCTGAGGCGACGACCCAGGCGGCTGCGCCTGCTTCCGCTGGTTCAGTTGCTCATTCCATTGAGCCAACTGTTCCAGCTGTGACGACATCACCGCCGGCTGTCAGTGCCATTTTTACCGCATCTTTCACTGAGCCAGCGGTTACTTTTGCTGCGGACTCCGCAGCGGCGACCGCGGCGGACTTCACCATGCCTCCTCCGTCATCGGCATCGACGGCCGATCCTTCAGGTATGCATGGGGCTTCTCGCCAACCTCTGCCTCCTTCCCATCTACCTGACCTCTTGGACGGATTTCCCTTGGGTTCAGGTGACGAGTTTGGCGGCTATCGGCCTGTTATTGACCCTACAGGTGCGTAGGGTTCTCTTGGCCTATTATTATATATATATATATATATTTTTTATAGATCATCTTTTCCTAACTGCTTTTTGTTTTTTGCAGTGTCGGATTCCAATGAAGTGTATGTTCCACGATGGAACATCCGCCGAGGAACAACCCTTCGCACACCTGTGGAGTGCGTGGATTGGGCTCGTCACGCAGCTCCCAGTGGTGCGTTGGGGGAAGCCATGGCTAGCTACCAGGAGGGTAGGCTAACCAATGAGCTTCGGGTTCTCCTGGCCCGGATGCAGCCGCGCGTCGAGCTGCTTTGTCGTGAAAACGACAAGTTAAAAGCAGCTCGCGTTCAAGAAGTAGCTCAGGCGCGGGCTGTCCGGGAGGAGAATAGGAGGCTCTCCGCCGCGGCTGCGGAGAAGGAGAAGGCGTTCAAGGCCCTTGAAGTTGAGGTTCAGGCCCGTCTCGAGGCCCGTTCCAAGGCTGCCCAAGCTGTTAACGAACAGCTTCGGCTGGCTAAGGAAACTGCTAGGAACGCAACTGAAAGAGCCACCAAGGCTGAAGCTGTTGCTGAGCCTATACGCCTAGAGAATGAGGAACTTAAAGCTAAATTAGAGGCGCTCCAACAGGCTCATGATGCCTTGGCGATGGAGGACGCGAAGAAGCTCCAAGAGATCCTGGACCAGAGGGGCGTGCTTGACCACACTGAGCGGAAGCTAAAGGGCGTCGAAGAGGCTGCTGCAAAGGAAGTGTTGCTTGCCAACCTCAATAAAAGTGAAGCCGAACGCGCCTGTACCCAAGCTCAAGCCGCCCTCCAAGAAGCTCTGGTTTCCAAGGAATGGCTTCTTCGAGAAGCGTTGTCTCAGGTAAGCTTTTCATGTCTTTACGCTTTTCTTTGTAAATAGAAAAGGTTTTGATACTTGTATTTTTTCTTTTTTGTAGGTTGTGCATCGGGTCTTCTCAGAGACGTCTTATGACGATGCTATGAGCGCAGCCCTCAACGCTTCTCATGAGGATGGGGAAAAGGCCGGCTTCCTGCTTGGTCTAGGGTTCGTTGAGAAAGGCATCCCGCCTTCCAACTTCCCTTTGTATGATGTGGATACTGAAGCTGTTTATGACCAAGCAGTGAACCAGTATGCCGCCTTCCCGCATCCGGTGGTGGAGAAGGTGAACGAAGTCGCTGCTGCTGATGATGGGCTAGCTATCCTTAAAGCTTTCCTTGAACCACCACGCTCTACTGATGGAGCGGGTCCAAGTGGAAGTGGTCCTGAAGCTTGATTCTGAAGATCCCTTTCCACCATTAGCGTAGATTTTTGCTTTTGTATAGCTTCTTTTGTATGCGGGTATGCACCCAGCAATCTTTGTAATATTTGAATTTGATGGAATAAAGATTGTGTTAGTTCTTTGCCTTGTTTATTTTACGCATGTTTTGATCTAACTTAGCAATTTCTTTAGTACTTAGATAAGTTAACTTTTTAACGTGGCAAATTATAAGTTTTTTCGCTTCCTCTTTCATGATTGTGCGGGTATGACCGTCACTTACACTTAGTAGGATGGCTTAACTTTACTTATATCTGACCTGCGTGGAAGTTTCCTCATCTTTTCCTTTGAGATTTTCTAAGTGTTCAGAATAAGTTAACCTTTGGACGTGGTAGATGATAGGTTGAAGTTTTGCCTCCTTGTTCGTGATTGTGCGGGTAAGACCGTCACTTGCACTTACAAGGATGGCTAAACTTTACTTACATCTGACCTGCGTGTAGGTTTTCCTTAAAACTTGAAATTTTTACCGTTGTGTTTATGCGGGTTTTGCCGCCTTCCACACGTAACGACTTACTTCTTCCCCCATTTATGCGGTGAATACCGGCACATCAGTGTGGGAAGTTCATAAGTATAAAGGTAAGGCTATCAACACATTGTGAAAGGAGAATCATTTCCATTAGAAGTGGCTCTAGGCCTTTTCTTTACAAGTTTGGAATTGATCTACATATAACATTTGCGTAATTGAGCTCCATTCCATGTTCTTGGGATGGGAGTGCCATCGAGCCTTTCGAGCCGGTACGCGCCCTTTCCCAGAACTTCTTTGATAATGTATGGCCCTTCCCAGACCGGGGCCAGCTTTCCTGGGCGTTCTTGGTTCGAAGCCTCGTTGTTACGCAGTATGTAGTCTCCTACATTGAAGTTGCAGAGTTTTACCCGCGTGTTGTAGTACTTTTGCATTTGTCGCTTGTGGTTCTCTTCACGCACTGCGGCTAAGTCTCTGCGTTCCTCGGTTAGCATAAGATCTAACCGTCTTTCCGCATCATTGTCTTCTGGCTGAATCAAGACCCTTGGTGAGGGTAAACCAATTTCGACCGGGACCATGGCTTCAGTGCCATAAGTGAGACTGAACGGGGTTTCTCCCGTACTGGCCTTCTTCAGCGTTCTGTTTGCCCAAAGGACGTGCGGAAGCTCGTCCACCCAGCCGGATCTGTGTTCCAAGAGTCTTTTCTTTATGCCTTCGACGATGCTCTTATTTGCTCTTTCCACCTCACCATTACCTTGCGGGTGTGCCACTGAGGTAAAGGTGTGGGTGATTTGAAGTTCTTTCAGCCACTGTTGTAGCTTCTTGTCAGCAAAGTTGGTGCCGTTATCGCTCACCAAATTCTGTGGAAGTCCAAAACGACAAATAATAAATTCCCAAATAAATTTTTTGATATGTTTCGCGGTTGTTTGGGCTAAGGGTTTTGCTTCTATCCACTTGGTGAAGTAGTCGATGGCTACCACTAGGAACTGAACATTTCCTGCTGCTGTAGGAAATGGGCCTGTCACATCGATGGCCCACTTCTGAAATGGCCATGAAGAGGTGACTGGAACAAGTTCATTCTTCGGGCGGTGCGTGTTGGGTGCGTAGAGCTGGCAAGACCTGCATTTTCTGATGTATGCCAGCGCATCCGTATGCATCCCTGGCCAAAAGTATCCCGCGTTGTTTAGCTTAGCTACAACAGCGCGGGGACCTGCGTGTACTCCACAGATGCCTTCGTGTACTTCCCTTTGGAGGTAGTCAGCATCTTGGTTGTCCACGCATCTTAAGAGTGGGCCAAGAAAGTTACGTCTGTAAAGGATGTCATCGATGAGTTGATAATTCAGTGCTTTACAGCGTAGTTTTCTTGCCTGTGTTTTTGACTCTGGTAGTGTACCTGCCGCAAGGTATTTTATTATTGGTGTCATCCACGTTTCTGTGCCGGTTTGGATGACACAAATTTCCTTGTGCGGGACCGAAGGTGTCTCGAGGAGTTCAATGCGGATGTCCTTTCCTAAGTGGGTGAAGGCTAATGATGCAAGCTTGCTTAACGCATCCGCAGATTTGTTTTCACTTCGCTTGACGTGTATGACTTTGCAGTCGTTGAAATCGCGCATAAGGGATTTTGCTTGTGCGAGGTACAGGGCCATTGTGTCGTTCACGGCCGTGTACGTCCCGTTGATTTGATTGGCTACTAACATGGAATCCACGTGGGCTTCCAAGTGTTTCACTCCCATCTTACGCGCAATTCTCAGCCCAGCCAAGAATGCCTCATACTCGGCTTCGTTATTCGTACTTGGAAAATCCAGTCGAATAGCGTAAGTGTATTCTTGGCCTGCTGGGTTGGTTAGTTTCAGCCCTGCGCCTGAACCCTCGTTACTGGCTGCTCCATCAGTGTAGAGTCGCCAGACATCATTGATGTCTTGTGCTGGAGAGGGTTGAGCCTCTTCCTGGCACTCTTTTTCCCGCGATGCAGGCACTTCCGCAATAAAGTCGGCCAAAACCTGGCCTTTTATGGCTGGTCTTGGCTTATACTTTATCGCGTACTCCCCCAACTCAATTGCCCATTTGGCTAGGCGTCCCGATAACTCGGGTTTGCCTAGAACGTTTGCAAGTTTGAAGTTGGAGAGAATGGTGATTGGGTGACCCTGGAAATATCGTCTTAACCTGCGTGAAGCGTGTATAAGTGCTAAGACTAATTTTTCGAGGGTAGAGTACCGGGTTTCTACGTCTGTTAGGATACGGCTGACATAATAGATTGGCATCTGGATGCCTTTTCGCTCTACTAGCAGGACTGCCCCGGTTGCTCTATCTGTTGCGGAAAGGTATAGGATTAACTCCTCTCCCGCTTTTGGTGCTGTGAGCGTTGGGAGTTCGATCAAGCGTGACCGAATCTCCTGAAAAGCTGCTTCCGCTTCTGGTGTCCAGCGGAAGTGCGTTTTCTTTAAGCAGTTTCTCAACGTTGACACGAAAGGAAACGACTTATCTACATGGTTGGCCAAAAAGCGATTAAGTGCCACTAGTCGTCCGTTCAGTGTCTGAGCCTGTTTGATGGTAGTAGGTGATTCCATTTTGATAATGGCTTCGACCTTTTCAGGGTTCGCTCTGAAGCCATCTTTAGTGACGATGACCCCCAAGAACTTCCCTTCTTCCATTCCAAAGGCACACTTGCTCGGGTTGAGCTTCATGTTTATCTTCCTGAGCGTGTTGAAAGTTTCTTCGATGTCTTTCAACATCGCTTCTGCGTCAGGGCTTTTGATGACCAAGTCATCCATGTAGACTTCCAAGTTCCTCCCAATTTGGGCATGAAACTGGTTGTCCATCAGGCGTTGGTATGTGGACCCGGCATTCTTAAGTCCGAATGGCATCATTTGGTAACAAAATGTGCCATCGGGCGTCCGAAAAGCGGTTTTGTCCTGATCATCAACGGCCATGTGGATTTGATGGTACCCCTTATACGCGTCCAGGAAGCATTTAAGGCGAAACGGTGCCAACGAATCCACTTTAAGATCAATTTCGGGTAACGGATAACAATCTTTGGGGCATGCTTTGTTCAAGTCCTTGAAATCTATGCACATGCGACATTGTTTGTTATTCTTCGGTACCATAACGGGATTTGCAACCCATGTTTGATATCTACTAACGCGTACGATGCCTGCGTCAAGGAGTTCCTTGACTTGGGTTCTACACGCGTTAGTTTGTTCTGGCCCCATTACTCTGCGCTTTTGTACGATTGGCGTAACAGCCGGATCGCATTTGAGCTTATGCTCTGCCTTACTTCGGGGTACACCAGTCATGTCAGCTGGTGCCCACGCGAAGATGTCAGTGTTTTTCTGTAATAAGCGCTTGAGTAAGGTGCGTGTGGGATCAACAACTGTTGGGCCAATGGAAACGGCCTGGTCAGGGTATTTGCCGTTGAAGGCCCATCTTTCTGGTTCGGTGATGGTTGGTTTAGCCATCTTTGGTTTGGGTTTAGATGAGACAGATGCGATGCATACCTGGGGAATGCCGGTGATCATCGCTACACCCTCAGCTGTTGGCCATCCCATCATGCCGTGGACTGAGGATACCACGGCGTTGAATCTTGCCATCCCGTCTCTTCTGAAGAGAATGTCGTATGTGTGGTGTGGCTTCCTCATTACGACAAAATCCACGTCTTCTGTGCGTGAGTGATTCCCGTCCGTAAGAGTGACGGGGAAAGATAGGATACCCAGGGGGTGTTTGTGCTGCCATCGAACCCTTCCATCGAGGCGCAGATCGTTTCCAGGCGTTCCTTGTCTTCGTCATCTAGCTTGTCGAAGAACTGCCTGTACATCACCGTTGACGAGGCGCCGTTGTCAGCAAGAGTGCGAGAAGTGATGTAGTGCCCCAGCTGGCTTTTGATGACGATAGGGCCTTCTTTGCTGGGTCCTCCTGGCACTCGCGGGAAGCGCACCTCAGCTTCCTTCCACGCGCATGGTTCTGTCGTTCGCCTTTTTCTTTCTCTGATCTTACCATGAACCATGTTGATGCTGATGTCAACGGGCTTTCGTCCATTGCCTCGGTACCGGTTATCGTTCCTTCCTCCCTTCTTGATTGATGCCACCAGGTGTGCCAGTCTTCCATCCTTGACGAATGCTTCAACAATATCCTTCAAGGATGTACACTCTTCCGTACTATGACCTTTTGTCCCGTGGAAGTCACAGGATTTACTCTGATCCGCATTAGGTCGCTGCCGGATCATTGGAGCTTTTGGCCATGGTAGCTTTTCAGTGGCAAATATCTCCGTGACGCTTTTGGTGAGTGGCGTCCACCGGTGTTTTTGGCTTGAAGGGTGTGTGTTATTTCTTCCGCCAACAAGAGGGTGAGAGCTGGATGAGGTGTCAAAGTTTACCCTTGACTGCCAAATACCTAGCTTCCTCTTTTTGTTCTGCCGGGCGATCCGAACATTGTTTTCTCTAGTCCTTTGCGTGTAGAGGTGTGTACTCTGGGGAAGATCCCTTCCCAGTTGCTTCTCCGTCTCGGCAAAGCGCTTGGCCGCCGCCATGATGGCATCCCATGTGGATGGCATGCCGTCCTTACCCGTCAATGTGCGGATAAGCTCTGGGTATTCGGCGCCCTGGATGAAAGCGGCGCGAACAAGATCTTCACTTATGTTGCCCAGACTTAGCTTTTTGGAGTTGAAGCGAGTGATGAAGTCTAGTAAAGATTCATCCTCCTCTCTAACGCAGTTGAGGATCGTCCACTGTTCTTCAGTATATTTCCTTTGTTGGCTGAAGTGTTGGCTGAACTTGTTCTGAAAGTCCGCCCAATCATATATGTGGTGGACCGGTAAACGATCGAACCATGCCCTGGCCGCTCCAACCAGAGTCATTTGGAACATATAACACCACGTGGGTTCCGTCCAGTTACTGACGGTTGCCCCCGCGATGAATCTGTTCAAGTGGTCGTCTGGGTCGGATAGACCATCATAAGTGCCAATGTTGGACATTTGTTTGGCACTTCTCGGGGCGATTGCTTCCGCAATGTCCCTTGCAAACTTTGACTTTCCTGCATTTGCAGCAGTTGGTCTGAAGGTTTTGGAGAAGTCACGCGGGTTTCTCTCCGCATTCGTTGGTTTAAAGGCTTCCCCAAAATTCCTTATCGGTTGGAAGTCCGTTTCCTTACGCTTCCCTTTTGCCTTATGGCGAGGGTTTGCGTCGGTATCGGATTCTTCCCGCTCATCGTCTGAGTACTCGCACTCACTGTTCATATTGAGATGCTGGCGAGTACTGCCGAATTCGTCAGCCTGTTGAACTGAACGCAAGCGTTCATCCAACTCAACTTGGAACTCTTTCTGACGTGCTTCGGCCCACGCCTTAACTTGATCTAGTGTTTGGCGAGGGACCCTCGTTCGTTTTTCCAACTGGGCATCAGTGAACCCCAGTGGAATATTGTATAACCGGGGTAACCGGGGTAGTGTTCGTAAAATTTGTATAACCGCCGGTGTTCCCCCCAGTTGCTGGGGTTGTGGTTACCGGGGTTTCTTGTTCGCTTACTGGCCTTGGGACCGGAGTTACGTTAACCATTTCTTCAGAAATTTTTGAAAAAACTAAGAATTAGTTCTAGCTTTTATGCACGGATGGCGCCAATGAAGAAACACTAAGTGACCCGGGGCAGATTACGGATAATCTGGGGGTTAAGTAATGTTTCACGAGTATGAGGTCCAGCAGAGAAGGTTGTTCTTCAGGTGACCTGCAAAACAGACACCGTAAGCTCGTCACTGAGAAGGGGGGGGGGGTTCCTCCTTGTGACCACCCTCCGGCGTGAGAATCAGACTAGATTGCTCTGAATATAAGTGTATATTAAGAGATTGCTAGATAAGATAATGAGATATCCGATGATCTTACCATTCCAAGGTGTTGGAGTATTTATAGCCGAAGGTAGGTTTCCTAGAAGGTACAGCCGGCTGAATAGTATTCCTGTTCTACCAACAGTGGACTACGCACATGCCATGCTGGTTGGTGGATAGACTACGGCCGACAGTAACAAGGTCGGCTGTACACTGTTCCTTTACTGCCGGCTATGCACTGTTCCACCAACTGTAGGCTGCGCACGTCCCATAGTAAGGGTTGGTGAGTAGGCAGCGGCTAATAATGACAAACAGTACTAGAGGGTGCTCCTCCTCGTACTGTTGTCGGTGAGCTGTCACCCTGTGATTGGTTCATGGGCTGTTCTGGTCAGATCGTCTGTTCTGCCCATACCTTAGTAGGTATAGTACAAAAGATCTTCCAGAAGCATACGGACTGGCTCATTTAGGCGGGAGTATTCCCGCCTTGCTCATTCCTTCATGTGACTACTGAAGTAGCTAGTGCCTTGTGCGTGTAGCCTTGCTGTTAGTGCGGGTAGCCTTCCCTGATGGCTTGTATCCGCAACTGCTGGAACAGGCGGGGTACTTCACCATTGGGAGGCTTTCCCTGCGGGTACAGCTGGCGTACTGCGCGTAAGGTTTTCTCTGAGCATGGTGGGTCCTGCGGGAGCAGTTGGTCGTTGCGCAGACGTCCCTGTTCAAGGTGAGTCTTGCGGGTCCAACTGGGCTCTGCTGGGACCTACCTCTTCAGAGTCAGAACTATTTCCCACCAACTTCGACGAACACACCTCTTTCTCTTTGTGTTTCACATTCCACATTTCCTCACAAATCTATCATAAACTAAAAAATGAGGTTAAAAATTGTAACATCACCAACTTCAAAAACAATTTATCTCCTGCACCATGAAAAAAAGAAAAATAACAAGAAATTGCTAGAAAGAAAGAAAGCATTGATTCTTGTATGTCTCGTTTTGATTCGTTACACAAACAAACAAACAAACCCTAAAGACCCCCACTATCTTCTATTGTCGACAAAAACAAATCAATTTTCTTCTCTCTATTTTCAGTCATTGCTGTCGCCTTCAATCGCGACTTTCTCACACACTTACTTTTCTCTCTCTATCTCTACAATCTGTTATTATTATTATATATAAATTAGGGCTTTTGTCATTCAATTGCCTCTTTCTTCAATGAGTGCTTCATCCGCACCTGTTACCAAAGACAACGATTCACCTGCAGCAGTTGTTGATGCTGCTGATTCAGCCGCTATCGTTGTTGCTGATTCCGCTGCCGCTGAAGAAGAAGAAGAAGAGGACAGTGATATGATGGATAAAGGCGGTGGTGGTGGTGATCCCATGGATGAAGATGTTGTTAGTCCGGCCACTGTCTTTTGTATTAGGCTTAAGCAGCCCAGGTCTAATTTGCAGTTTAAGATGAGCGTTCCTGAATTATGCCGTAATTTTAGGTAATCATTTCATCTTTTATTTTGTGGTTAATTAGGTTTAATTGTGGTTAATTGGTGGATAATTAGGTTTAATCTGCTTAGGTTTTGGCTATGCAGTCAATATCTGTGCTAAAGCGATTTTCGGACCTTTAGCAGAATTAATATTTGTCAGAATATCGGTACTGATAATATAACCGATCGAAATCTTCTATTTCAGTTTTTTAGTTTCAATTGTTAATTTTTAGTGTTTAATGTTAGTGTTTTAAGACTTAATCAGTTTCTACTTGCTACAATTGTTAGTGTTTTGTAACTTGCAAAAGGTTAACTTGTTAATGGTAGGAGAGTATACTGAATTCTTAGTGTTAAATTGCTATATAAGATGAGTGTTCCTGAACTTTGTCGTAATTTTAGGTACATTCAGCTTTAATTGGTGGTTAATTATGTTTAATTTTCATAGGTTTTGGGTATGCAGTCAATATTGATGCTATAGCAGAATATCGGTACCAATATAAATGGTGATATTGACTGATACTCAACTGGTATTTGACTGATTTGTCACTGATTATTCCGATATCAGTTTTTTAAGTCTTAGTTGTCCCTTTTTAGTGTTTTAAGTCTTAATCAGTTCCTACTTGCTACAATTGTTATGTGTTTTGTAACTTGCAAAAGGTTAATTTGTTAATGGTAGGAGAGTATACTGAATTCTTAGTGTTAAGTTGCTGTATATATAAATTCTGCATGATATTAAATTTACTGATATCCCACCGTGATAACCGATATCCGGTAGTTTTCTGCATTAACTGCATAAGGTTTTGGTTGTTGGTTTGATTCGGTTTGTATGTGGTTGGATAAACTATGAATTAGGAAAGATGAATGCTTTTAATTATGCTTGTACTTTTGCAATTGCAGCATTTGGTGTTTGTTTATCTTGATAGGATATGTAGAATTGGGATTATTGGGTAAACTCAGCAGTGATATGTAAACGAATCCGTTTAGCTTGACAGGATTTTTGTAGCTCACACCTAGAATTGGTTATGTGATATATATCTTGCTATATGAAAGCAGTTAAAATGGCTCGGTTTTGGTGCTCAAAAGCTGGACCAAGAGTCGAAGATTCATATCTATTGATTTTTGTTAAGTCTAAGAGTTAGCGTGTTGATAGTAAGCAAACAATGTTCCTATTTTTTGAGTGGGAGTTAGGAACTACAACTTGTTTGAGAATTTGGTGGATTTTATCTATATTCTTTTAAGTGTGTTTTTAGCAAATTGAGCAATGTCTTATGTGTTTTAACTGATTTGGGTTGGTAGGTGTATTTTGATATTAGCAGTGAGTGATATATATCTTATCCTTGTCAAACTTTGAATTGAATTATTATATGCAACTTGAATACATGTCATTTGTAGTACTTTACTGTTCTTTTATGAAAAAAATGACCCTTTTGATTTAACAGTGCTGTTGCTTGGTGTGGAAAGCTAAATGCTATAGCATGTGCATCAGAGACCTGTGCACGTATACCCAGGTATGTGGTGTTTTCTAATCATTGACAGTAGCTCACATGTTTTATTTATCTAGGAAGAGTTGGTTATAGAACTAAGTCACTAACTACTAAGCTTAACTTTCACATATTCAAAAGAACTTGATGTCACATATATTTCATTAGTATTATCTTATGGACTTGGTATTCTCTTGGTATCATTTCCAACTTAATATAAGGTTTTTAGTGTTGGGGATTTTATTATAGAGGTCTTTATGTACCATTGTAGACTTTTGTAGTTACCAAGTTCAATCATTTGGTGTTGCATTTTGGCCGGCACTTGTTAATAAATAAACGCAATTAAAATATATGCATCAATTTTCATTCTAAGCTTCAGTGTCAGTAATTTCTTTTTGGATATGCCTTATGTTCTTAGATTTTTCTTTCTTGCAGTTCTAATGCAAATCCACCATTTTGGATTCCAATCCATATTGTGATCCCTGAACGACCTACCGAGTCAACTGTATTTAATGTCATTGCAGGTAATGTGTATTAAACTGTTTTACATGATACCACTTATGTTCATTAGTTTTGGCTTGGTTATTTGAATGATACAGTAGTTTTCTGTCCATCTAATCTGCACTCTCTAATAAAAAGCTACAAGTTTTACCACTTGTCACTCTCATGCTAAACCTCACCCTTCTTAAACTTATAATAAATAAATTTATAATATTATTTAACACAAAGCATGAAAACAAAAAGGCAGATGATAAAAAATTGTTAATTTAATATTTACTTTCTATTTATTTGCCAATATTTGAATTCATTATCTCTTATCTTATAAAAAAACATTATTTAAGATATATACATTTACGAGTTTCTTTTTTAATTCTTGTAATTTAACTGTAAATCATTATTCTATTAACAATATATGATATGATAAATTTATTTTTTATTGTATTGCGCTTTATTATCAAAGGTTATAGATTTTCATGAATTACTCGTGTAGTAGATGGGTCTCATACCAGTTGCATATAATAGTTACTCTAATGCAAATCCACCAGCTTGGGTTACAATTCATATAGTTCTTTTTTCTGTTTCTTATGGTCGATATTTAAGTCCTGACTTTTTGTATTGAATAATTATGCCAGATTCTCCACGTGATTCAGTTCAGTTTATTGAATGGTCCCCTTCGTCTTGTCCTCGTGCCTTACTAATTGCTAATTTTCACGGGCGGATAACTATCTGGACTCAGACTTCCCAGGTAAGCTTTGTCTGCCCATGTGGATTATTGTTTTCCAGTTTTTAAGCATATGGTCCTATGTCATTGTGAATATTTGTGGAAACAGTATATACAGTTCTTTCTTATGGAGCATATGATCTGTCACTTATCTTGCCTAATTTTTTTACTTATCAGATACGATACATCGAAACTGACTTGTGTTATCTTTTGTGGTGATGCTAAAGGGATCAGGTAGCTTGGTTAAAGATGCTAGTTGTTGGCAACGGGAGCACGAGTGGCGACAGGATATTGCAGTTATTACCAAGTGGCTATCTGGGGTGTCACCTGTATGAAGTTCATATTACCTTGTTATTTATATTCAAAGTATGATAGATTGATTTGACATTTCTTTGTTTTCTTGTAAAACAGTATAGGTGGCTTTCCTCAAGATCTAATAGTTCTACAAAGTCAACCTTTGAGGAAAAGTTTCTCTCACAACAGCCTCAAGCTCCAGGTGATTCTTATTACTTTGAACAATAAACTATTCAAAACGTAACATCATTCATTACTTTCTTGTTTAATCTTTTCTTTTTTTAAAAAAAATCCAGCTGGATGGCCGAACTTCCTATGTGTATGTTCTGTCTTCTCATCTGGATCTATCCAGCTTCACTGGTCTCAGTGGCCATCAAACCAGAGTGGTACATCTAAATGGTTTTGCACAAGCAAAGGCCTTTTAGGAGCAGGCCCCAGCGGGATTATGGCTGCTGATGCAATCGTGACAGATTCAGGTGCATTACATGTTGCAGGAGTTCCAATTGTGAACCCATCAACCGTTGTTGTCTGGGAGGTCACACCAGGCCCTGGAAATGGATTTCAAGCTACTCCAAAAACCAGCACTAGTAGTGGAATCCCTCCGTTTGTTAATCCACCATCATGGGACGGTTTTGCATCGCTGGCGTCATATTTGTTTAGCTGGCAAGAATACCTTTATTTAGAAGCTAAACAAGGGAAGAAGCATACAGAGCAAGATTATAGTGACATGGTTGCACTTCATTGTTCACCTGTCTCTAATTTCTCTGCTTATGTGAGTCCTGAAGCTTCGGCTCAGTCAGCAGCAACGACTACATGGGGTTCTGGTGTTACTGCAGTTGCATTTGACCCGACTTGTGGCGGGTCCGTGATTGCTATTGTGATTGTTGAAGGTACTGACTTCAATCTTTTAATGAAATATCTCGTTTTAGTTTTTAGGTATGTATATGCTTGTCAAAGAACCGAACAGACATGAAGAAAGCATGTTGTGTTCCTTCATTCAACTTTGGCTGAACAAACAGTCGAATACAAACAACTAAACGAACGGGGTTTTTTGGTTTGCTTTTGTTCGTTAAGAAAATGAGCATGTTCATACGCGTATAGTACAAATGAACGCTTCACGAACGTAAAACGAACATGATTGAACATACATGAACGAACATAACTAAACTTTGGCAATTAAAGGGAAACTGGAATCAATCTATTGGGCTAAAAAATAATAAAACTTGACCTAACTGTAATGGGTGATATCTTAAGTTTATATACTAGCTGAAGTAATTATGCGCCTAAAAAGTTATGTGAATATTTAAACAAATGTAAACGAACGTTCACGAACATGAATGAACAAATGAGGTTGTGTTCTTATTTGTTCGTATAAGTAAATGAATAAAAAAACTTTTCCATGTTCGTCCGTTTCAAGCCTAAAAGAACTTCTCGCTGAACAATTCACGAATGGTTCACTGAACATTTAGTTTCTTTACACGCCTACTCAATTTTAATTGAATTTATTGTTTTCTAGGTATGTATTTCTTATAATGGAAAGTGAACTTATTAGATGTTGGCATTGTGTATATAGGGCAATACATGTCTCCCTATGATCCAGATGAGGGTCCATCTATTACCGGATGGAGAGTTCAACGATGGGAATCTTCTCTCGAGCCTGTTGTCCTACACCCAATATTCGGGAATCCCACATCAAGTTTTGGTGGTCAACCCCCGATGCAGACGGTGTGGGTCACAAAAGTCAACAAAAGCATTCCAGCTGCTGACTATTTAAAAAGTAATCAAACGGGTCCCACTGGATCTACTTCCGAGGGTGGTGTCAACACATCTGATTCTGGCATTGAAGAGTCAAAACGGGTGGTTATTGACCCATTTGATTTGCCAAGTGATGTTAGAACTCTTGCTCGTATAGTCTATTCTGCTCATGGTGGTGAGGTGGCTGTTGCTTTTCTACGAGGCGGGATTCACATTTTTTCTGGTTCTAGTTTTACGCCTGTTGATAATTATCAGATCAATGTTGTTTCTGCAATTGCGTCACCTGCGTTTTCTTCTACAAGCTGCTGTTCTGCTACTGTTTGGCATGATACAGTTAAGGATTGTACGATGTTGAAGATCATTCGTGTTCTTCCCCCTGCTGTTCCAAGCAGTCAAGTTAAAGCAAACTCATCAACATGGGAACGTGCAATAGCCGAAAGGTCTTTTACACTACTTAAGTCTTAATGTTTTGGTAATCATTGTATTTTTCTTGAAATGGTGTTGTGTTCTACTAGGTTTTGGTGGAGTCTTATGGTTGGAGTTGATTGGTGGGATGCTGTTGGCTGTACACAGAGTGCTGCTGAAGATGGCATCGGTAAGATTCTGAATGGTTGACTTTGAAGTTGATTTTGACTAAGTGTTGATAGTTTTGTTTCTGTGGATTTATTCAGTTTCACTAAACAATGTGATTGCGGTTCTGGATGCTGATTTTCATTCTCTTCCTTCTACTCAGCACAGACAACAATATGGCCCTGTATGTTTCTTCAACCTCCTTCCAACTGTCTCACTCTTGTATTCTGTTTGTATGCATATAATTATGTTGCATTACATGTGTTATTAATGTCGAATCGTTAATTTATGCAGAGACTGGACAGGATAAAATGCAGACTTTTAGAAGGTACAAATGCTCAGGAGGTGAGAGCAATGGTGCTGGATATGCAAGCAAGATTATTACTGGATATGCTAGGAAAGGGAATAGAGTCAGCTCTGGTTAATCCTTCAGCTTTAGTAGTTGAGCCATGGCTCGCATCTGGTGAGACATTAAACAGCCTTGACCCTGAGTCAATGGCTATTGACCCTGCACTTGTATTAAACATACAGGTTTGTATTTTGCAGTTTGCACCCAACTCCATGGTTTTGTTATTTTCTTTCAAATTAACACAAATCAATGTGCACTGTGCAGGCATATGTTGATGCTGTGCTCGATTTAGCTTCACATTTTATTACACGGTTACGTCGATATGCTAGCTTTTGCCGTACACTGGCAAGCCATGCTGTAACTGCTGGTACAGGTGGCAATCGTAACATGGTCGTCAGTCCTACACAAAGCACTGGTACTCCTGGAGCTGCACTGGGTAGGTTTTACAAAATATGTGACATGTATAGTTTTAGTTTGAATGTATGGCTTTGTTATTCAGGTGGTCAAAATGGCAGTGCAAGTTCTACTGCAAGCACACCAATTCATGCTTGGGTACAAGGAGCTATTGCTAAGATCAGTAGCACTTCTGATGGTGTACCTAACACAACACCCAATCCCATAAGTGGGCCATCATCTTCATTCATGCCTATAAGTATAAACACGGGAACATTCCCTGGAACGCCGGCTGTCAGGCTAATTGGAGACTGTCATTTTCTTCATAGACTCTGCCAACTTTTATTATTCTGCTATTTCTTCCGGCGAATACACCTACCTCGATTTCTTGGTGCTCCTCAAAGAAACAACGCGGACTCATCCGTGCATAAACCTCAGTCTGGTGGGCCTAACAAGGTTGAAGAAATCAGCTCCGGCTCTACAAAAGTGACATCAGCGATGGGTAGGTCAGACGAGTTAGCCGTGTCTCGGGGTGGTCAGGTTGGCTCTGGACCCAAAGGCTCGGAAGAAGGCCCAGCTAATAAGTCAAGATATGGGTCTGGAAATGCTGGTCAAGGATACACGTTTGACGAGGTTAAGGTGTTGTTTTTGATACTAATGGATCTTTGTAAACGGACATCGGCTCTTGCCCACCCATTACCCGGTTCTCAAGTAGGCAACAGCAACATTCAAGTCCGTCTTCATTACATAGATGGGAATTATACTGTTTTGCCTGAGGTTGTTGAAGCATCCCTCGGTCCACATATGCAGGTATTAAATTCTTGATATTAAGTTAAGCTTGATTATTATATTTATTATTATTATTTAATGAACTTCTTATGCAGAACATGCCTCGACCTCGGGGAGCAGATGCAGCCGGTTTGTTATTAAGAGAGTTGGAACTTCATCCTCCCGCTGAAGAATGGCATAGACGGAACACATTTGGTGGGCCCTGGTCAGACCCGGATGATATGGGTGCTGATGATTCTTCAAGGCTGACCACTTCTACAGATTGGGCCAGCTTTAGCTCGGTCGATACTAATGATGTGCACCACGAGGCCCAACGGTTATGGCCCAGGAAACGCAGGATGTCGGAGAGAGATGCAGCATTTGGGTTGAACACTTCAGTTGGGTTGGGTGCGTTTTTAGGGATAATGGGGTCTCGGCGAGATGTGACGACAGCTGTATGGAAAACGGGCCTCGAAGGAGTTTGGTACAAGGTATTGTTTTTTTTTCTGTCTTATGACTATATCTTTTGGATCTGGTGTATGAAGCCATTTCTAAACGAGTTAAGTTTATATGCAGTGTATAAGATGTTTGCGCCAAACTTCAGCTTTTGGCTCACAGGGCGGAAGCAGTAGCACGTCTACTCAAAACGAGCGGGAGACGTGGTGGATCAGCCGATGGGTTCATGGCTGTCCAATGTGTGGAGGGACATGGGTTCGTGTTGTATAGAAGACCACTTCAGTTAAGTTCTAGATTAGCTTCTTTTTTGCAAAATTTGTAAAATCGCTACACAATTTGACAACTGTGCCCCACAAAATCTTAGGAGTGTTATTTAAATCTTGTTTTCTCTATAAGTTTTGTTGTAGAAATGTTGTCGAGAGGAACATAATAATATATGGTTATGTATTTACTAAACTGTATGTGATTTGCAGGGTGATGTTTACTTGGAAGTAATTTGCCTTTTTTACTTCTGTCGAATGAATGCGTCATTTGCTTTCTTGTCGATGAACATAAAATGGGAGATTATAGGTGAACTGACATGTGAAATGTAACTGGACATTATGGTTTCTCTGTCACTAAATTTACACTTAATTTGCGAGATCCACATATTCAGGATTAACCCATCTTATGGGTTTTCGACCTGGTTTTTGGTGATACGTATACATGTGTACTATTATTAGGTCGAATATTGTTCTTAATCTTGGCGAGTGTTAAAAATGCAAGATGCCCGGCTTAGGAAATTGGTGATGTAGCCATTTTATACTCTGGAACCTTGGTTTAGAAAAGCATTAGGTGTTTCGTCTTGTTGGTGGATATAGTTCTCGTTAGGGAGGTAAAATACGAGTCATGTTAGCAAACGATAAACGATGATAACATAAAATCATTGGACGACCAAATATAAATATAATATAAAAGCGTGCCTATGTAAAACATGAAAAGATCAGATTACATCACTAGTGTCCTCTAGGTGTATTAATACCTCAAAAACATATTAAGATGACATATTTTTTTCTAATTTTTTTTTCATATAGCTCATAAATGAATAACATTAATGAGAACGTCAAAGGATTAAATAAATAAACTAAACACAACACGAATAATATTAATATTTGTGAAATAATGTGATAGAAGATTGAGGATAAAAGTTTTTTGTTGCGTGCAAGGACTATTCAGTGCCCTAGTAAAGAGATCCTCTGCTTAAACTAAACTAATGCTAATCCAAATGTAACTCAACTTAATTAAATAAACTAATTAAATCAAATTTGATAAAAGTCTAATTTTTTAATTCAAACTAAACTAAAACTAAATTAAACTAATGCTAATCCTAATGTAACTCAACTTAATTAAATAAACTAATTAAATCAAATTTGATAAAAGTCTAATTTTTTTTAATTCAAACTCTGCTTAAGCATTATGCTGATCGTCTCTGTTGAATTACCGGCTCCTAGCTTGTCTCCTTTCAAATCTGATTGGGATTATGATAACACAAGGGTGGGTTTGAGGCGGGGTGTGCACCTTTCACTTCAATGTGGACTCGATTTTTATTTAGTTCGCCATTTATAAAACGTGCTCAAGACTGCTTCTGGTGACTACCTACACAATACATTAACTTTTAACTATAATAAGACAGTTGTTAAGTAGAATAATACACATGTAATGTTTTGATATTAAGAACGTTAACTTATACATCTTTTCACACCATTTTTATTTCTCTTACACAATCATCTAATTTATATAAGTGATTTTACTAATTTGATTTTGAAAAATAAATTTAATAAATGGTTGTGATGTGAATATGTAAGGATACATAAGGACGTTTGTAGAGTTGGAAATAATGTAAGTTTTTTCACTTTTTAGAAAATTAAATGGAAATTAATGTAACAGGAAATTGAATGAGTTTGTGGGTGTTTTTAGGTTTTGTTTGGAGATCGTCTTACACAACATTTCTCTTTATTTAACTTTATTTTTGTTTCCATTATTGTTTTTAATTGATTTAACTATAATTAAAATTAAGTCATAATGTTGTATAATTATAATTCTTGTGTTTCTGATCTTTGGTTTGTGGACACGACTAGAATATGTTGGTTTTACGCTAGTCATGCATATTTCTAAATGCTAATGGGTAATCCATGCTATGAAGTATGAGCTACAATTAGAATAATTTTTTTACTGAACATTTAAAATTATTACAACCTACCAACAAATGGTAGAACCTTTTGAATTATCCTACTCGTATAATTTTTAATATAACTATTTCCAAATTTTGACTTGTTATTGCATGTTGTACCATGTACTTTTGTACCTTTTAAGTATTACAATATAAATCTTCAAAGCAGTACAAGATTCAAAGTGGTTCTATGGTGTAGTGGTTAGCACTCAGGACTTTGAATCCTGCGACCTGGGTTCGACTCCCGGTAGGACCTACAATTTTTATAACTAGTTTTTCCTTTTCCTTTTCTTATTATTATGAACATCATTTATACTTCTTATTATTTATTGATAACTTACATATTAGTTGTCTTAATTAATACAGCCCATCACTCCCACTTAAAGCTTCTCTAACCTGCACGTGGAAAATATGTGTTTAATTGATAAGGACCTAAGCATTTGGATGAAGTATATTCCTTGAAAGTAGGTACCGGCTCGGAGGATCTCTTTTGGATGGATAATGTCGTTTCGGTTACTAAAAACGAAAAATGTATGGTGAATGATTCTTGTTGGCGTCTCGGTTCCTTGGTTATGTGAATGGAAAAGGAAATTGCATATAGATACCGAGATGGCAAAGGCGAGTGTTTAAAACTTGTTTCTAAGGTGGAGTTAACAACACATGCTAAAGACATTTGCCTCAGTCAAAGGCTCAAAACACTTCAGGTGAATGGGTTCCTATTAACGCTTACATTTCTATATCTTCTCAATAGGCTTTCTGTTTCGGATTCGCTTGGAAAAAGAGGCATTGTTTTTTGTTCGTCACTTTTGCAGTTGTGGATATGAATCAGCAAACCACGTTTTATCAGGTGCGGGTAGCTCGAGGCATTTGGCTGTGGATCTATGAAGATTCGGTTAAGGATGTTTTCGATTTCGCTTTCAATGCATACTCGTCACCGAGTCATGACTTTGGAGGGCAAGAAATAATCTACTCTTTAGCAACATATTGGTGCGGGGTGAAAACATCATTAAATATCATTCATGAAATACAAATCTTAAAGAGTCTTTCATGGATATATGCCATACAATTGTAAAATGTTTTATCATATTGATGATGATAAAACTAAAAATGTTATACAGCATATATAATTAGCCATATATGTATGTCTTGCATTCAAGCAAGCCAAAGCCAAAGGACAAATGGGGCATAGTAAGTAACAAAGAAAAAAAAATCAATTTATTATCAACAACAAATTTAGCTTTAAAGTTCACATTGTTGGACAAAGTCATGCCTTCTTCCAAAGACAAAATATCCAAATCAACAATAACTTACAACATTCATGCATCGATTACACGTCATTGCTGTATATCCGCTATGTATTTCATCATTCTAGGAATGCAATTTATTCCAAATGCTATCAAACGTTCAAAAACGCTAAGGAAAATTGCACCCTTTTGCCATATTCAGCAAAAGCAGTTGACTTTTGGGTCAAAACCGGGTCTGGTACCTTAATTCAGATTCACAAGTCATTAGGGCCTGTTTCACCTGCATATTACTTGAGTCCATAACAAGTGCATCCTCATACAATCTTTTAGCCTGACTTAACAGCTTCACTTTCTCTCTAAAGTTTCGTGTTCTTAAACGCGATCGTTGTTGTAACGCAAAACCCCACCTGAAAAGAGCTGCAAACACACACTTTTACGTCAAAACATGTTTCCTTAAACATGATTCGCATAACATAGTTCACGTCCAAAAGACAAAAGAACATCGTACCGTCAGGTGTATGAGCATTGCTTCTAGACATCATTGCATTGAACTTGTCAATAGCCGCCAAGTAAACCTTGTCAGCATCAAAAGCTGCCTCCTGAGACAACATTAAACCTTAATATTAAAACTTATAACATGTGTATGTGTGTTGACTATTACATGACTAAATGTGCTTACAGGTCCGATATCAGCTATCAATTGCGCTCTAAAAGATAAAGCGAGACCCCAATTATACAACGCTCTAATATCATCACCATCAATCGATAATGCCAGCCTGTACTTCCTGCCAGCCTGTACCAACAGTTCTTCACACTCTTCACAAACATTAACAAGATAATCAACAAACTCATCTCTGTTCATAACTTCATTATCACTTTCTGCAAGTAAAGTTCTTAATTTTCGGCTCAATTTCAGTTTCAACTCTCCATGAAGAAGATACGTGTTTCCTAACTGGCCCACTGCCAATAAACTCATGGGCTTCATGTCTACAGCTTTAGACAACAAATCACTCGATTTATACAACATTTGTTCTGCATCCTCTTCAATCCCTCTGTTTGTTAACCACTCACGGGCCTGCTTCAAAAGCCCGTTTGCTTCGGTTAAGTAATCATTGAAAAGCACGTCAGTTGATATCTCCGAAGATTGAGAGTTAGCAAATATGTTCTCATTTTCATAACCTTTGTTTTCGCTTGAATCCATGTCATCATAAAGCATATTATTTCCATCATATTTACTGAAAACCTGTCGTTCTTGCTCGTAATATCCTTTCGTCCTTCTTTGCTTATAAAACCGTGCTTTGTTATCTTTAACGGCATACTCGTCTCTTTCAAAAACTTGTTTCGAATCGACTTCCACTTCCATTAACGTCATTCTACCCATTCTACCTATCGTTTTCCCTCCATACACTTGTTTAACCCTAACATCACTATCATTATACACACTCTTATCATCACTTACTACAGGTTTCATTGTCTTATCTTCAAGATCCACGACTTTCGCTTGATTCCGATCACTTGGCTCCGCATCTTTCAACTCATTCTTAACAGTATCTTTCACTTTATTAGCCCTCAGCCCGAAAGATCTTTCTTGGAAACCTGCAATGAACTGCGAGATATCGAACCCTTTTCCCTCCACCTTCTTCGTCTGATCACTCGGTTTATTGTTCAAAGGCTTCGACACATCATTATTATCAACCACCACACAATCCATATACCCTTCAATCACACGTTTAGCTTGCAACACGCCTTGTTCAATCAACTCAACACTTTCAATATAACCAACCAAATCATTTCTACTAATCCTGTTCAAATCAACATCTTTTCGCATACTCCGCTTCAAATTCGCAAACTTCTCATCAAACCCGTTTAACAAACCCGCCAAGCTCTTCAACTTCTCAACCGAAACCCGAAACTCATCATCTTTAACAAATCTCTTTTTCTTGTTCTTCTTCCCAAACAAACTCAAACCCACATCCAAATCCCACCTATTCACAACCCCGAACGAAAACCCGACCGCGAAAACAAGAAAACACGCGGGGAAAATAATAATCGATGAAACCCTAACCCTGGTAAACCCTAGAGCGCATACAAACCCAAATAGATACACAAATGCGTACTTTTTTTCATCGATTCCGAGTGAACCCAGTAACCTGTTGAGCTGATTTGAGTCACTTGAACTGTCGCCGGAGATCAGATCGGACCAACCGCCGTAGTCAGCTGAACACGAACACGACGTCGTTGTGTGTGTGGAAAGAGGTTTTGTGGGTTGGATGTTTAGGAATATGCGATTATTATTATTATTATTGCGAGGAAGTGATGGGTAATTAGAGATAAATGTGGTGAATTGAGGGTTTGAAATCAGGGTTTTCATCGCCGGAGAGAATAAACTACAGTTGCGGGAGAAATGTTGGTTAAAACCCGTTGTAGTGGTTAATAAACGAGAAATATTGGGTTCAAGTCTCGTCGTGACGACATATTAATTATTATTTACTAATAACATTTTGATTAACTAACCATTCTTTATAACATTTAGACTAATAGTACAATGGACAAGTTCATTTCATTGTTAGGGTACGGAAATTTGACATTATGAATACGTTATCCTGACATATGTTTTTAGATCAGTTATCCTTAGTCAGGTCCTGTCAGGATCAAGGATCCTCAGTACTTATTATTTAATAACGATTGTATCTCATGTGTAGGTTAATATTTGATGGATATAACGGCTCCAGGGCCTGGTCTACCTAAGATTTCGCTACAAGTCTCCTTCAGCACGTGATCAAAAGTGAAGGACTAAGCCAGTGGGAGAGTGACATACTTTTAGGATTTCTTGTTAGCTTTTATTTTCTATTTAATTGAGCTTATGATCAATTAGGGTTACACTATCACGTTCATTATCAAACACAGAGCAAAACATAGCAGTTACCACACACACACTTAGCCATTTTGTATTCATTGATCATAAACTCCACCTATTGTAACCCGATTTTGATATTAATAAAGTGGTGATAGACGATTTGTCATCACCCTGGTTTTTTTCCTTTGATCTGATCAATATCAAGGGGGTTTTTTCTCGCAACAAATCACAGTGTTCATCTTTATTTTGTTCATATATTTATTGTTATCACCATAGCACTAATCCTCACTAAACGAATTTGGATACATTATCCTTAGTAGATTTTTGTCCAAAACATTCATGACATGATAAAGTTTACTTACATTGTCATAGAACCGTAACAATAACTTGAAACAATGAAAGTCATTAAACAAAATGATACAACTTTTATAAGAGCATCTGTAATTGAGTGTTTCCCCTTCCCACATAAACTCAGCAACGCCCAAACACTGCTACGGGAGGGGAGAATTTTCGGAAAAGTAATGGGCGTCAAGAAGAAAGTGACATTTGGCATAGATTTTGTGACCGTTACCCCTTTTTAACAAATCAACTTCACCCACTTTTATTAATTATTTAATTTATTATGTAATTAAAAAAACATATTTTAATTATATGGTATTGTGAAACCATTACCGTATAACTTTTTTTGTTGATATTTTTTATTTACATGACAGTGATGTAGCATGACATTTTTTATTTTCTTACAACCTCTTCACATGCCCTAGTAAGACTTTGATATCAAAAACTAATGATCTACTATTTGTTTTATGTAATGAAGGGTATGCCATAAATCAAAAAAAGATTACAACATTTGACGTTGTTGAAAGCTAAATATCTTACAAAGTTGCGATACATACAACAAAGTTCCACACTAGCAACTACCAAACATTGACCATTTACAAGTGCAATCCATACATGATCTAGGTGGACCTTTCGTCGAGAAAAAAAAAATACACAAAACTGAAATAAAGCAAAAGAAAATTTACCTCAAATTAAAAGTATCCACGATAAATGAAAAAAAACGAGTAGTCCTGAGCATGAAGTACGTGTACAAATGTGGTGGTCGAGGAGTGCTTTGTTTACTTACTTTTGTGATAAGATGTTTATTTTTAATTTACAAACTAATATACGTTTATGTCTGGTCATTTATGTTTGTTTGTTTGTGTTCGTCCGTCTATGTTCGTTTATGAAGTTAATGAACAAACACAAACAAGCATGGAGAAACGTTTCCTTAATGAACAATATGATCGAGAAGTTTGGGTATGTGCTCATGGACCGTTCGTTTGTCCAGTAAAAGTTAAGTGGACGTACATGAACAAAGCCTAGTTTGATTCGTTTTAATCCTACTAGGGATCAATTTTGTCACGTTTAAAAAGTGACATAGACCTAAAAAATCAATGCCCTCGCCTTTTAAAAGATAGTGAGTGCAATTACCTATAACTTGTGTAAATTTGGATTTTTACACGGGTTATAAAGGAACCGGTTGGTATCCAACTTAAACGCGTTACCCTTTTATATTGGTTTTTAACTCTTATAAGAAATTGAAAATTGTTTTCTATTGGATCTTACACGAGTTATAACTGCAAATATTTATTATTAGCTTCTCTCACACATTAAAAACATTCACAACTCCTCCATTATATTATATATCCTACAATTTTGCTAAAAATAATATCTCCTCCTTTTGAAAGAACCTACTATCTCGGGGGAACCCACGGGGTAGAATGTTTGAAGCCAAGCCTTAGTGAACCATGATTTACACTCTTATAAGACAACCATATAGGTTTAGGTGTAAACTAGGCTTATATACTTGCATATTTTGTTTGTAAATAAGGTAAGACAACCATTTAGGTTTAGGTGGAACGGGTAGGTTGAATACAGGTTGGGTTTTGAGCTAAAAAAGGTGAATACGGACTGGAATATCCTCAAATAAACGAAATGCTATGATGCAGGTATGAGGTATAACTCTGAATGGAACCACAAGAAAGAGAAGATCGAGCCTGAAAAACGTGTTATACTAGTTTTTAGATTTTGATTTATGATTAATGTTACAAGTTCACTAAATATGAACATAAACAAGTTATCTTATTGTTATGCAAATATATTAAAAGGAAGCGTACATTAGCGAGCTGAACCTAAGATGACACGTTGGACATGTAGAGTTTTTCTTTGATGTGCTGGTAGTTGGGGCGTTAAAAAGAGGGTCGCGCTCGCGTGTCCAACTTGAGACTAACTCGAAAACCTAGAACGAATCCGTTGAACACGACATTAACGCAAACTTACCCTTAACTATCATAAATAATCTGCGCGATAGGAATGTTATAAAATAAATAGTTAATACTTTTAAAAATAAATACATAAGATAAGACAACCATTTGGTGTTTTTTACAGTAAAGCCACCACCCACTTTTACTTTTACTTTTACATTGGTTGTGTAGTAGAGGTTTGGATTAAAGTCATGAAACCTGTTCATCATCAAAACCACATCCGCCGCCGTTAGCATTCCGGCAAACAACACTGCCAGGTGTCAATGAATCCTCCAGGTGGGGCCTTTTATCTAATTTTGTTGATTGTGTATATATATTTGGAATGTATATTTAAATTGTTGCTGTGGATTCAAAGGCCAATTATTTGTTGATACATTTGTGTGTGGATTTATTTAGCCAATTATTATTATTATTATTATTATTATTATTATTATTATTATTATTATTATTATAAGTTTTGGTCAATAGCAATTGTGAGCTGGTGTAGGGGGTAGTGATGACAAGATGTTCTCATGGTGTTTGAAGGCTGACAATTACTTTCACAACTTTATTTGCCAGAAATCGCTAACTGGATTGGAATTTATATATGTATGTAACTTCTCAAATACACACACAACATTTTATACATACAAATTTTCAATTTTGAGACTACAGATTATTAGCTGGAGCGACTTTTCATTTTGCCTATCTACCTATCATTCATCATCATATCATATAAACTTATAATAATAACTTTTATTAAGGGGGAAAAATCCTACTTCTTATGATCTAAAATGACCCCTGAATACAAAAGGAAATCCCTTCCAGTTTGACAATTTATTATGGGTTCTCAAATCTGATTTTTTTTTTTTTGTTGAATGGAAGACTTTTGTAAAAGGACTCATTTCTTTGACTTTGACCTTATCTAACAAGTTTGCATAGTTTTGTTTATGCAGGAATGATCATCCGTTATGCGCCTCCTGCATATCCGCAAATGCTTCGACCCGCGTATCCTCAAAGACCACCCGGAGCGGTAGGAGTCATTCCAACCTTACAGTGCTTGGTTGTGTGGGGCCCAACAGCTCAACTGAGAAGCCGATGACCACGGTTTATATTGGCAAGATCGCATCAACATTTCATGCTCTCCCTTTTTGCAAGTAAGTTTGTTGTCTCTCCTTTCTTTGTATCCAATTACATCAAACTGCTTTATTCAAATCTTTTATAACAAGTATTGAAAGACAAAAATACCCTTGAATTGATGCAATAAGAAGCAAGAAATACATGTGCTTACACCTTAAAGTACCCTTCACACACATCTTTTCTTTTTTATAAATGGAAATAGATTTTAGTGTCCACGTGCTTACACATTTAAATGTATTTTGAAGCTGCGCGGGCCTGGTAAAATCTGGAAACGTATCACTACTGGAGCTCTAAAGGGGTTTGTTTTTTTTGTGAATTTGAATCTGTGGAAGGAGTTTTGCGTGCTTTTGAGTAAATTAAGTATTGATGGTCAGGAGCTGATGGTATGGCTAACTTTCTTTCTTTGATTTGATTGATGCCTCGTGTCAAGTGATAATATTTCATGTATTTTATAGATCCTTCAAGTTTTATTTGGTAATTACTTTACAGGTTTCAAATTCGCAGTTAAGTTTTGACAAAGCAACTACAGAGTATCTTAAACGTTTCATATGCAGCCGAAGATTAAAAAAAAGAAGATGAAGAGAAACCAACATATGAAAACGAGAAGCTTGAATCAAGTTCACCCGATGGAAACAGTAAAAAAGAGCGAGAACGGGCCCGTGAAAAAGAACGGGAGTTGGAAAGATACGAAAGAGAGCGTGAGCAAGAACGGGCCAAACGAGAATACAAAACCCGTATTGGGCAAGTTTTTGGGCCAACTTAGAGAAAAGGAGAATGGGCCGGGCCCGGAAACAGGAGAGATAAAGGGAAAATGTTGTATTTGTGGACCAACTTAAAAATAGCAAGATGTATATATTTTTTGGGACTGGTTATGGAAGGAACACTAGACTAGACTTGATAGATTATTAACCCATAATATAGACATTTTGATACCTTTCTTTCTCTACTTTGGACTTCAACTCATCAAACTTAGACCTGATTTTTGTAGCAACACTGACTGGAAAACCGAAATCCGATCAGTTTCAATAAATTTGAGTGGTAGAAAATCATATTGTTACCAATGTAAATTATAAGTTCTGTTGCAACAACCATCATTCAAAATGTCTTTGCCAACAATAAAAACCTTGAGTAATAAGTTTTTGGATCAATGACTTCTAGACTCGAGAGGGTTTGCATCTGATATGCTCACAAGGTGTATAATGGATTCATGGTATACAAGTCATCATACACAAACGCCACATCAGCTTTCCTATTCACTTGAACTAGGTTTTCTCATTGACGCTGTTCTTCAAACACAGACAACTTCATTTGATTCGAGGTAATCTGGATTTGATTATTTGAAGAACAGAATTAATGAAAAAAGTTGATTCTATGAAAAACAGCTAGGTGTTTGTGTATGATGGCTTGTATAATGTGAATCATTATACAAAAAAGTCATTTGACTGCAACTGGACACTACTTGGCAATATCAGTGATTTTTCACTGTGATGAAAGCGAAAAACATTAACATAAAATCAAATTAAATTGTTCAACAAGATTAATTTGGCCAAGAGATAAGAGAAACATCAAATGTTCTGTTTGTGCTTAGATCCAGACTGTATCCAGGTAATACACATCATCATCATAAAACAATGCATACATCAAAGAATTCAGGCATTTTCAATCTAAATAAGGCAGACAATCAGTCATCATAATTGCTGGAGATCAAGATGAACAAATACAACCAGTAACATAATACACAATCAAAACATACAATGCAGCAAATAGATATACTGTCATGCAGAACCAGATATCAAGAACATGTATAAAAACTACAAAGTATGAAAGTAACAAATCCTGGAGGATTTTAAATTTGTAATCAATCTTATACTCACATATTCACTTAGATATATAGCCACAAAGATGCAAGAGATGTATTTAAATTTGATTTATATTCTGATACTTATCATTTATCCTTTAACATGATAACTACATTTGAATTTGATGAGAATTCAACACACTTCTCCATAACATAAACTTCATAAAACTAAGTAAATGACAGGATTCACCTCAAAATGGTCTCCTCCTTTTTCTTCTGTCCGTCCTTCTGTGCTTTCTCTTTGATCTGATGTAACGCGTTCATTAGACCTTTTATATCACTGCAAATTTCAAAAACAGTCCGAGTTCAAAATCTACACTCAGTCTGATGTTAATTTCCTACTTTTGTCTAATAATAAACTCAAATTTCAAAAATAGCTGTCCGAATTCAATATCTGCAGCAATTTTATGTTAATTCCTTATTTAAGCAAATCAACTTTCAAAAATAGGTGTTCGAATTCAAAATCTACAGCAATCTGACAATAATGTAATATTTACACAAAATAATCAACTCAAATTTCAAAAACAGATGTCCTAATTCAAAATCCACAGCAATCTGATATTAATTCCTAATTTACACAAACTAATCGAACTCAAATTTCAAAAACAGATATCCTAACTCAAACTCTACATCAATCAACACTAAATCAGTCAAAACCGTAAAAAATAACAGCAATAACACGCGATTTAATATCTCTACAGTAATAGCAATGCGTAAACAACGTAACCTAACTATTTTCGCAATCGGAAATATGAATATCTCATCTAACATCAATATCTCATCTCAATTAAAATGAAAACTAAAACACAAATTACCAAATCATATATCTTCATCTTCATTTCTCAAATTATTGAGTTCCTCAGTTAGAGCTTGAATAGTTTCCCGTAGAAATTGCAACTCATGCTTAGCTTTATCCTCAGCCTCCTTCTTCTTATCATCGAAATTCCGGTTAAACCATCCGTTTGCTTCTTCCTCCGCGCGATTCGCGCAATACATCCCGACTTTCTTCAAGCCGTTACCGATGCTATATAACGAGTATTTAACTCCTTTCCTCACCGAGTCTCCTATATCTATGATCATCATTCCCGCGTGCAGCAACAATTGATACGGAGATTGTAGCGATCCGTTTGGTTTCTCGCTTCAACTCTCCAGCTACGTAATTGTAAACCTGTTTCATCTTAGTTGCTTCTTCTTCATCGTTTCCAGCTTTCTTCTCAATTGGAACCGCCATTTTAGATCTACAAATTGTTTGTTTGTTTTCAGGGGGAGTGAGTGTGTGTGTGTGAGGCGGGAAGTTATTATTTATATTATTACAAATTTCTCAAAACTCACTCTATTCTTTTCTTTTCTTTTCTTTTCGTTACATAATTAACCCGCTATATATTGATACTAATAAAATAATCATTTTAATACACTCCAAATTCTATTTAACTAATCAAATAAACTATTACTAACTTGATTTATCATGAAGAATCAAAACAAACACTTTCAAATGATATGCCACGTGTACGTGTAATTCATTTCCACAATTATTATTATTATTTAGTTAGAAATAAGGGGTGTTCGGGATTCCTTATTTCCACCATCTTATAACTTATAATCTTTTTGAAAAGTTTATAATGTGTAAAAGGTGTTTGACAAACCATAAGGAGTTATGTATTTTAACTTATGGCCAAGACAAAATAAGAGGGTTTTGAAAAGTTATGATTCTCTAACTTATTAATTTAAAGATTATAATATTCTCAACACTTAATCCAAACACTTTTATACAAACTCCTTTTCAAAATATCATAAGTTTATAATTCCTTTTACATAAAGTCCTTGTGAACTTAAATAAAAATCCCAAACACACCCTAAGTACAATTTGTGGTCATCTTTGTCTCCAATGTTTTAAATTATTAATATCAATTGTACAAACGATTTATATATTAAGGTGATTTTTTTTTCTTTCTTATTTTATACACGAGAGCATCTCCACTTCCATCTCTAGCTATCTCTGTTGCTTTGAGATATGTTTTACACCTCAATCTACCAACATGATCTCCATCCTCATCTTTATTTGGCTATTTGCTTTAATGACGGTTTAAAACGGGCTCTATTATTTTGAGATTTCATATGCTCGACGACATAAAACACATGTCTATTATGGTTGTTTCTATGCATGCAAGTCTCTTCGCTTAGAGAAAGTTTTCATATGCCTATGCTAACACCTTTTATCTTTCTTTTCTAATGTGTGTGGATCTATAAACGAAACCTCAAAAATCTTATGTGTCGCGCTCTAGTCGCTCCCCACCCCCTATAAAACCACCAAAAGCACTCAGACATGGTAAGCATAAAAGGAATTCATTTTTGGATATTATACATATGTCAAATATCGTAAGTTTACTAACAGTTATAACAAAGTATGTGAATATCAATATAAACAAGTTAAATGCATTTTTAAATACTAAATTATTCTAAAAATTGCTATCATAAACTAAAAAATGACATTCGTTCTTTAATGTTATAGAAATATGCTTTATTTTTTAACTCAAAATTGGTCCAAATTAACTGACTAGATTTGATTCTAGATAAAGTTAACCAGCTTTGATTGATTCTTAGTAACTAGAAGAAGTTAAAGAAAGTCGTATCGGCGCCATACTTTGTAGCGATTACTCGAGGAGTACTTGACCTTATAGGCCAATTTTTACAACAACGCTGGTTAAAAGTATTACTTACTACATAATTATTAGATGATAACCACAATACTATAAGCCCAAAAATTATACTTAAACTCCAACCCAACTATAAACCCATGCAAGTCCAAAACGAGCCGATACAAACATACATAAACCCACATACCAAACTTAAACTCCAACTATGAACCGAACATAATTTATTGATTCATGTAACCTTTGATTTTAATACAAAATCTACAACTCAAAGTTTATGTTTAAGTTGAAATCTAAACAATTCATAACCAAAAATTATATATTCATAATAATATAAAAAATCTAAATAAATCCACGTAACACGCGGGCTAAAAGCTAGTGTGTGTATATATATATGTCGTTTCCTTAGTAGTCTGCCTCACTAGTTTACTATCACACACAACCAGATTTTGTGCCACTACACGATATTTGATCAACTTTACGGGAATCAGTTTTATATGATTACTAAAAGTATACTAAGGGGAGACGGCCGGGCGCACCCCAACAAACACTAAATCACCGCTTGACAACTCACCGTCTCTCTTTTAACCCACCCCTTTCGTCACATAAACCGGTTTTCAAGTCGAAACGAGTCGGCCCAGTTTGAAACAAGCTTTTAAAAGGTTTGGTTCCCGTTTAATGTAATAATAGTTGACCTTGCCTTGACTAACCCGAACAAGTTTGGGATATAACGTGATTTGTACATGTCTACTATACATAGATTTTGGACACATAATTCGAATTATATGCCTTCATGCATAATGGTCCTTAGAGGTTGATTGATATCATATTGGTAGGACTCGAGAAAAAAATGCTATATAATATAAACATATATTTTTACTAGATGTATCACATGGTTTTTATTTTTATTCACTACTTTAAATTTATTTGAATAATATGTTATCTCAATTTCTTTCTCAACTCTAAAATTCATATGCTCTCATTAAATTCCTATAGAAAATTTGGGGAAAAAAATCGTATACGTTATATTTTGGCATGACGTAAGCTCTTGTCACCTATCATAGTGTTTCGTAAATACAAAAAGATTGGTAATGATATCGAATGAAGAACTAATATATGTATATATTTGGAAAATCGTTTCTTATTAACGGCCAACAAACAAAAAGAGATTTGTCTAGGTACTTCGTACGGAGTGACCATGACAAGTTATCTCCAACCACCGTTAGCCATACGAAACTCTTAAGTGCCTCAAAGTTATCTCCAGTTCTGGGGAAAACCCACCCGCTCCCACTAGTGGTAAAACCTGGATGCCCTCGGGATCAAAACGAAGATCCCGGTTTTCCTTCCTTGAGCCACCATGCCTCCCCAAAATGTTGTATGTGGGGGATCGTATGGGGTGACCCAATGACAAGTTATCTCCAACCACTGCTAACCATACGGAGCCCTTAAACGCCTTAAAGTTACCTTCTGTTCCCGTACAAACCCACCCGCTTCCACTAGTGGTAAAACCTGGATGCCCTTGGGATCAAAACGGAGATCACGAAGATCCCGGTTTTCCTTCCTTAAGCCACCATGCGCTCCCCAAAGTGTTGTATGTGAGGATCGAACATGGGTCTTTATTGAAAAACCTGTGTATTTTTTTTAACCTCAAATTTAAATCCATCTAAAAATTCCATAACCTTTTACTTTCAAGTATACGAACCCACCATCTTCATTTTCAAACGGTTGACAACATATCACTAGAAACCGTTACATCATCGATATTTAGAAAATGTATGTGACGTTAGTAAAAACAAATTCGTAAATGCATGCATGCAATTTCACTTCTCTAATTATAAACTTGTAAAATAAAGTTATCGATTTACGTATAAATCCGATAACCGTAAATTCAAGTCGGTTTTAATAATTACTAAGGCATATTCCTTTTCTTTTATCTATTTTTTTTTGTCAAGCACCCATACTATTCCGTGAACGTTTTATCTCCATATTATTTAAAAAATTCTAGTCGGTTTTAATTGTTATATTGTTCTTCCATATAATATTATAAAAACAATACATATATAACACAGTTTAGAGGGTGTTTGACTGAGCTTCTTAAAACATATTTCAGAAAAAAAAAGTTGATACTCACTAGGAGTGGCTAAGGTGATAAAAAATACAAAAAGAGCATTGAATGATTTAAAACAAATAATTGTTTGCTAAGATGTTGGAAAAATGACTTCTTTGGGTGAAAAACACGATACTAAGATGTTACATGTGACAAAAAGTTATGGTAACTTGAGAAACCGAAAGAATGCTATCACTAATCGGCATCATTTTTAAGTTGACATTTTTAATATGGTTTTAAACATGCGATTTCAAGAATATGAAAATCGATTCAATGAGGTAACAACTTTGTTAGAATATATGTTGAGTTTAAATCCTTGTGTTGAGTTTAGAATATATGTTGAGGTAACAACGCCCTGCTTGCGGTGCGCGCATATAATGTATATATGTGTGAACCCTCGGGTGGGCAAAAGTAAAATTGCACTAATTTTGACGTTATTTTACTAATCTCGTGAAAATAACGTTAAAAGTGGCGGAAGGTTAATCAGACATCATGTGGTGGCGTTGATAGCCGAAAGACAAGGGCACATGCACCGATCAGCCGGTGTCCCGATGATTGAGTGCTATGTGCCTTATGTCCAAGGCTTGATGCAAAACTACTATCGAGCCGGGGGTCTCACCGGAAGCAGCCTCTCTATCCCTATGGGATAGAGGTAAGGCTGTCTACATCTTACCCTCCTCAGACCCTACCATAGCATTGCTATTGGTGGGATATACTGAGTACGATGATGATGATTGGTTTTCTAAGTTTGACACATTTAAGATAGCGATATTTTCCAAGATGTGTCGAATGGTTTTAGTACCAAAGAAAGAGGATGCCTTTTGAGTGATCTAAAGGTCTTTTAATATGTAAAGGAAAATGATAGGGTTGATTGTACCGTTACAACCGCAACAGTTGAAAACTTTTTACTAAATTGAAGTTTCGCAAAACAGAAGAGAAACATTTGATTGGGTAAACCCGTTTTGCGAAACTTCAACGCTATCATTGGGCATTCACTTGGTGGCATGATGATCGAGAGGATCTCAGAAATGGTAGTGAAATAACACATACTTATATGTTTAACATTAATCACATATGCAGAATATGAGCTATGATTTCATTCATGCAAAAGTTTTTTTTGGTCGGGGGCCGACCACCAGCTCAATAACCTCTACCACTCTTGTAGATCACTGCGCCTATCTTCGCTTTTCGATCAGCCGTTGCTCCCCGTTCACTTAGCCTACGAACTCCGGCTCACTTCCAGCTTGGATCACTTCTGGCTTGCTTAGCCCTAGCTCGAAACAGCCAACTCACTTCGCCTACGCAACGAAGAGAAGTAGTTTACTTGCTTAGCTCGAACATGCCAACAGCATTCTGTTCATTTACGCAAGATTCACTCGTTTACTTGTTAGCTTGCGCTATACCACATCTTATTTCAGGGAAGCCCACGGAGCGGTTCTGAAAGAACGTAGTGGTGAACGAAGTTGATTTTGACTTATAACATTTCTCTTTCTCTTAGCTGAAGGCTTATCCATGAATCCGGACTTGAAGAACTTTAGGGCATAGGATTCAATCCAGCCACAGGTTCTCCCTATGGCTACCTTGTTGCGAACGAAAGACCGGATCTCTTTTCTTACAACAATCTTCTTTTGATGAGAAAAAAGAAAGAAGAGAAAGAACTGGGAGTTGGCGCCTGCATAACTGCTTGCTTGCTTACCAAGCCATCCTGGCAAGCTCCTCCAGTTCGATTATGATTCTTGAATTTTCTTATTATAAAAACAACTCAAATGAGTTTGAAACTAATAGCTTCTTTTACAATATTAAGGTGATTGAAGAGTACATTACTAAATAAGATGTTTTGGGAGTGATTAAAAGTAGAAGAAATTAACAAATATTTTTATATTCTAAATGATAAATTTCTAAAAGGGTTTAAAAGCAAATAAGAAAAGGACAATTACTGAGAAGATGTTTATTTTATTTTTTTTTCTTTCATAAACACCCCCAAACCTCTTCATGAATATGGAGTTAGTTTTTTATTTTAGATTTTTTTTATTAACAGCTTCAAGAGCAGCACCAATAGCCGATAAACATGAGGATGACCGAAGGCTTTTTCATAAAGCTGCTATGAAGAAACAAATAAGAAAAGTTTGTGACCATGATACGTATCCACGAGTTTATTCAAGACGAAGGAACCGGGTCAAAATATCACCTGAAAAGGCCCAACTTAATTCACTTTTGAACTACTTGTTTGACCCATTTTCTGGAGGGAAAACAGAAGGAGAGGATAAGCAGCTGTCAAGCTTCTTTTTAGGAGCAGTTGGTTAAATTTGTTTTGCAGATTTTATAAGCAGCGGACATTGTTATTTTATTTTGTTATCTTCTTGTTATTTTGATTTCCAGACTCAGTTCCGTAATTGGAGCCTGCCCCTCTCGAATCGGGCCTTATTTTTCAGTTCAATAATAATTCGCCTGCAATTTTCTTAGTATCTATCATTTGGTTCCTTTGCCGGGAAATCGAAATGGTACCTTCAACCCGGAGTACGAACGACACAGACCCCATGGCCGCCATTGCAGCTCAATTAACAGCCATGGCTTCCCGATTGGATTCCATCGAAAGCTTGAAGGAGGAAGTAGCAACCTTAAAAAATCAGTCCCCTAATTTTAACCGTTTCAAGAGTGGGTCAGGACGCAACGATGAAGGTGAAAGTTCATGGCAGAACCACCATTCATACCGCCCATTCCAAAAGATTGACTTATGATGGAGGAGATCCACGTGGGTGGATTCTTAAAGCAGAAAAGTATTATCATATCCCAGATGAAGAGAAAGTGGATGTTGCCTCTATGCATCTGGAAGGAGATGCTTTAGATCTCTACTCCTGGTTATCAGCAGATCAAACAATTAGCATAGTCCTGGCTTTTCAGAAGAACTTCGGTCCAGTCGAGTTTCAAAATCCAGATGAGTATCTTTGTAGCATCAAACAAACCGGATCTGCTCAAGAGTACCGACAAGAATTTGCCAAGAGGTCGGCTAGGGTTTCAAACTGGCCAGAACATTGCTTGCTAGGGGTTTTTTTGAATGGCCTAAAAGAGGAACTTAAGACTGATGTACGTATACAAAAACCACGCACGGTGTACAACGCCGCCAGTTTAGCCATAGAGTATGAATCCAAGATAGGTGCTAACAAGCCTGGTAAAAACACCACATGGAGTCCAAGCCCGAAACCTAATATACCAGATACCAAAAGCACAACCCACACTAACACACATAACCCCACCACCCAACGCCCTCCTTTACTAATCTCAGAAGCAGAAAAACAAACTCGTTTATCGAAAGGGGAATGCTATCGATGCGGAGAAAAATATGGACCAGGTCATCGGTGCAAGACTGGAACATTCAAATTATTAGAAGCTTCTGATGGGTTATAGAAGCTTCTGATGGGTTAGATGAACCGATTCATACCAGTAACGAGGAGGAATCTGTTGAACAAGAGGGTTTCGCTGAGATAAGTATGCACGCGATTTTTGGTAAGTCCAACATAACCACAATGAAATTACAGGGTACTTTAGGAACCACAGAGGTGTTGATCTTAGTAGACTGCGGTTCTACTCACAATTTTATATCTGACACCTTGGTGCGAGAATTGAAGATGGTTTCTCAATTCATTAGCCCGTTTGGCGTTCAGATTGGAAACGACGATATCATTAGGTGCAATCAACTTTGCAAAGATGTTTCTATGAAATTAACGGACCTGACTATTGTCCAAGACTTCTACCCGTTCACTATCGGAGGAGCAGACTTGGTTCTCGGTATCCAATGGTTATCTACACTTAATACCGTTCAGGAAAATTGGAACGAGATGTTCATGATCATTATTATAGATGGCAAGAAATATAAGTTACAAGGTATATCCTCTGGCCCTCAAAAGTCCGCCTCTTTTCAACATTTAGCTATTGATATGGATGTCACACCATCTATACCAGACCCATTACAACCTCTAATTCGTAAATACCAAAAAATTTTCACTGAACCGAATAATCTGCCATCTTTTCGTACCGTTTCCCACTCAATTCCCCTGTTACCTAATTCTGCCCCTCCAAATATTCGACCATACCGATACCCGTATTTCCAAAAAACCGAGATAGAGAACCAAGTGGATCAACTGCTCACAGCTGGGTTCATACAACCTAGCACTAGTCCTTTTTCAAGCCCCGTTTTGCTGGTTAAAAAGAAAGACGATACTTGGCGGATGTGTGTGGATTACCGTGCTCTAAACAATATCACGGTGGCCGACAAGTACCCAATTCCCAATATTGATGAACTTTTAGACGAGTTGTACGGCGCAACCGTTTTTTCTAAACTTGATTTGAGGTCGGGCTATTACCAAATCAGAGTGAACCCATCAGACATAGCAAAGACGGCGTTTCGCACCCATTCGGGTCACTATGAGTTCAAGGTCATGCCATTCGGTCTTACGAATGCCCCATCAACCTTTCAATCGGTAATGAATGATTTATTTCGACCTCATTTGCGGCGTTTTATATTGGTTTTTTTATGACATATTAATTTATAGTCATAACATGGAGCAACATATTAATCATTTAGAACAGGCTCTAACTCTTCTCCATGACCATCAATTTTTTGCTAAGTTGTCTAAATGTTGCTTTGGTCAATCCCGAGTGGTATTTTTGGGCCATGTTATTACTTCTGCTGGTGTACATGTGGAACAAGAAAAAATTTCAGCCATTCAATCATGGCCTATTCCAACATTAGTAAAAGAAGTACGTGGGTTTTTGGGGCTTACGGGGTATTATAGACGTTTCGTCCGTAATTATGGGTTAATAGCTCGTCCACTCACAGCCCTAACTAAGAAGGACGGTTTCAATTGGTCCACTGAAGCCTTAACAGCTTTTCAACAGTTGAAACAAGCATTAATGTCGACACCAGTCCTTCGTTTACCCGATTTCACCAAAGATTTCATCGTGGAATGTGATGCTTCCTTGGAAGGGGTGGGGGCTATCCTATCTCAAGAAGATCATCCTGTAGCCTATTTTAGTAAGGGTTTTTCACCTTCAAATCTGCTTATGATCGCGAATTACTCGCCGTGGTGCTCGCAGTTCAGAAATGGAATCATTATTTATTGGGCCGTCATTTCTTTATTCGCACAGATCATTACACTCTAAAGTTTTTATTGGAGCAGCGAATTACTACCACCGAGCAACAACGACTCTTACTTAAACTCATGCCTTATGATTTTTCTATCACTCATCGTGCTGGCAAAGAAAACAAAGGAGCCGACGCGTTGTCACGTCGACCTCACTCAGCCGATCTATTCACACTATCTGTACCCTACAGTTCTGAAACAGTTAACATTAAAGCGGGCCTGCTTTCGGACCCTTACACCAACAATATAATCAGCCAATTGACAACTGACCCTAATTCAGTTGCTGGTTTCTCCTTAGTTGGTGAACTCCTCTTTTACAAACAACGTATGGTGATTCCCGATACTGCTGATATTCGAAGCAAATTGCTACACAAGGCACATGCGACTCCAGTTGGTGGTCACGGTGGTTTTCTAAAAACCTTAAAGCGTATTTCGGCTCAGTACTTTTGGCCAAAACTTACACAAGACGTCCGCCTTTTTGTTCAACAATGTTTAATATGCCAGCAACAGAAATATGTGACCTTGGCTCCCGCGTGATTACTCCAGCCCTTACCTGTTCCTACACGTATTTGGGAAGACATTTCAATGGATTTTATCGTGGGGTTACCTGTTCTCTAATCGAGTTGATACAATTCTGGTTGTGGTTGATCGGTTAAGCAAATATGCTCATTTCCTTTGCTTATCTCATCCGTTTACTTCTAAAGGAGTCGCGTCTATCTTTTGCAAGGAGATTGTTCGTCTCCATGGATTCCCTCGTTCAATTATTTCCGACCGGGATGTCGTATTTCTAAGCAACTTTTGGCAAGAACTATTTCGTTTGTGTCAAACAAAATTGCAGATGAGTACAAGTTACCATCCTCAGACAGACGGCCAAACAGAAGTGCTTAATCGGTGCCTCGAGGCTTATTTGAGATGTTTCGCTCATGACCAACCAAATAAGTGGAGCTCTTACCTACCTTGGGCCGAGTACTCGTATAATACCGATTTTCACACTTCAACAGGTACAACCCCTTTTTCGGTTGTCTATGGTCGAGACCCACCGCCACTTTCACCGTATGTGGCCGGAGAGACTAAAAATGCAGATTTAGAGCACCAGCTAATTGACAGGGACGACATGCTTAAACTTCTTCGAAGTAATCTCATGAAGGCTCAAGATCGAATGCGTAACCAAGCCAATAACCGGCGTCGAGAATTGTCATTTCAGGAAGGCGATTATGTTTTCCTTAGAATACAGCCATATCGTCAGAAAAGCTTGGCTAAACGCCGTTATGAAAAACTGTCCCCCAGATTTTATGGTCCATGTCGCATTTCCCGCAAGGTTGGTTCAGTCGCTTACAAACTAGAGCTTCCTTCGGATGCTCGTATCCATCCTGTGTTTCATGTTTCTATGCTTAAACCAGCTCGTGGCTCGTTTCCATCCAGCACCTCCTTTACCCATTACTAAAGATTGGGAGGTCGATTTGCAACCCCAGTCGGTACTTGCACATAGGTGGGTCGTTGAAGCTGGTCACCCTGTTCTAGAAGTCTTAATTTTGTGGAACCACCGCCCTGCCGAAGAAGCTACATGGGAAACTACGATCTTCTTGCTGCTCAGTTTCCAGATTTTCGCCTTGAGGACAAGGCGTTTTACCGGGAGGGAAGTAATGATACGTATCCACGAGTTTATTCAAGACGAAAGAACCGGGTCAAAATATCACCTGAAAAGGCTCAACTTAATTCACTTTTGAACTACTTATTTGACCCATTTTCAGGAGGGAAAACAGAAGGAGAGGATAAGCAGCTGTCAAGCTTCTTTTTAGGAGCAGTTAGTTAAATTTGTTTTGCAGATTTTATAAGTAGCGGGCATTGTTATTTTATTTTGTTACCTTCTTGTTATTTTGATTTCCAGACTCAGTTCTGTAATTGGAGACTGCCCCTCTCGAATTGGGCCTTATCTTTTCAGTTCAATAATAATTCGCCTGCAATTTTCTTAGTATCTATCAGACCACTGGGTATATATATATGTCTCAATAGGCGGGTTGTGGCGTTCTTAAAGTGGGTAAAAATTGATAGGTACAAAACAATCAAATGGGTTATTCTTAATGTGGTTAACAAATGGAAACTCGCCTTTCATTTACTTATACACTGCTATGCATTCTTATAATCCCATATATTCATAATTAAAAATAAATAAATAAATAAACCCACCTGACACGCATGTTAAAAAGCTAGTAATATATATACGTAAATCTGGATCAAGGAACTGATTTTTAAACCAATATTGAGTCTGTTACTTAGTTCTAGTTGTTTAAACATATATAAAGAAAAATGAACAACATAAATATAAAATACCTCCAATTCCAATATGCTCCCACAAGTTTTTGTACCACCACATTAAAAACTTAAAAAAGGTGTACGAATTATACTAATATAGGTTAATAATCATACTAGGTTAAAAACTCATGTGTTACACGGGTTTGATATAAAAAAATTTCAAATTTAAGAAATTTTAATAATAATTAATTACATATTATATATGAATTGTATAAACAATTTAATGTAAAAAACATATAAAGAATGATAATTATCATACAAAATTGCTTAAAAACATCCTTAATCAGGAAAATGTTAATACCTTTTATTGAACTTTAAAGAAAAACAAAATATCTTTGTGCCAATATATCACAGCTAAGGATTGCAAACTATCATTATATACTTTAGTTAAACTTACAATATCATTAATTGTTTAAAGTTGTTTTTGACCCAAAACAAACTAATGTTTTTTAATTTAATTAAAATGACCTATTTGACCCCAACTTTATATTGACCACAATCTGTTTTAACCAAAACCAAATTGGATTTTTTTTATAGAAATGACCCATGTGGGCTTGAACTCAATTTATAGAAAATTATGGATAATTAGAAAAAGGGAAAATTACCAAAATAAACAAGTTTGACCAAGAATTTACCAAACTAGACATGTCTATTTTAGCCTACATCTCTCCAATCATTGGTTTTTTGACCAATAAACAACTGACACGTCACCGAAGCCGGCTAAGACTTAGCCTCCACTTTATGGGCACAGAATTTTATGAAAAGTAAACGAGCCCCCCTTTAGCCAATAATAATTTGACACGTGTCAAAGACGGCTAAACTTAGCCTACATCTATGGTTATTTAGCCGGCATCTTTGACTCTTAGCTGGCTAAGTAAATAGACACGTATCTCGAAGCCGGCTAAGAGTCAAAGATGCCGGCTAAATAACCATAGATGTAGGCTAAGTTTAGCCGCCTTTGACACGCGTCAAATTATTATTGGCTAAAGGGGGGGCCGTTTACTTTTTATAAAATTTCGTGCCCATAAAGTGGAGGCTAAGGCTTAGCCGCCTTAGCCGGCTTCGGTGACGTGTCAGTTGTTTATTGGTCAAAAAACCAATGATTTGAGAGATGTAGGCTAAAATAAACATGTCTAGTTTGGTAAATTTTTGGTCAAACTTGTTTATTTTGGTAATTTTCCTCAGAAAATGAGTTTTTGAGTTTTTTTTAGGATGGAAAGGAAAGGTGTTGGAGCAGTTAGGAAGGATTAAATTGATGTTTTTCATAATAAATTATCCTCTAAAAATGGGATGATTACTAAGGATAAAAAACCAAATTACAATATTACCCACTAATCTTTTCATCTTCTTCATTACTTCATCAGGTGAACACTCATTTTGTAAAAGTGTTATTTTCCTTTTCTTTCTATCCAACTTAAGAACATAGTTATCCTTTTCTTTCATTTAATTTCCTTCCAAGTCAACTCTTTTTCTTTCCGTTATTAAAAAACTCAAGAACAAGGCGTTACTGAGATTTGTAAATGCAGCAATTATAAATGGTAAATGTAATGTTTGATAAGTTACTCCTTTCTAACTTATCAAAAACTCCTTCTTTCTTCTTTAAAAAGTTAAAAAAAGTCACATTGTCCAAACACCTTTTTAACTTATAAAAGTTTATTAATGACGAGGGGTGCTAGTATTCGAATAACCAAATTCACATTACCTGTTTTGTTTCTAAATGATCTCCATAAACTATGCTTCTCCAAAACAAATATTGATGCAAAACTGTCAAGAGAATGACTAATTAAAATTTGCTTCCCAAAGAGCCAAAACATGATAAGCAACACCAGATTATGCCGAAATTTTTACTTCAATAACGAAACAGAAGCGAGTCGAAGAGAGTTAGATCGCCATAACTACATTATAATTTTTGAAGTAGAAAAGGAAGGTGGGGGTAGATTGAACCATCTAATCTTTCTCGTCCCGTTACACTTGCCTTATTACATTACTAGATCTAATCTCAACCGGCAATCAGTCGTCCGATAAAATAAAAAAGCCGTTACTTTTTTTACCATCCCTCATCGTCGCCCTCTTTATTTCGTATTTGTTAACATCACTGGTACAGTTATTCCAACCGCTCAATCGACCTTCAACAGGCGCCGCTGCGTAATTATTTTATTTACTTGCGAATTTTAGCTAGGTTTGAGTGGAAAAGAAAGAAGAACAATGCTGATGATTATACATATTAAGGGTTTACAATGCCATCGGCAACACATTCGTCTGAACGGGTATTCAATTGTATTTGTTGTTCATAATTGGGGAAATAGCCAGGCCACATATCATATGCTTATTTTTTTTATTTTTTCGTCTTTGGGAATTTGTTGAACTAATTGTCTGCCTGCCGATTTAATCTTTAACAACATCAGCAAGAAAGCAATTAGTGGTCCTAGATTTTAAATATTAATTTGATTGATGTTTGGTAAAAAAAATTATCCGATGATGATTCCATGTTATTATAACTAACCTATTGTCTGCTTTTATCAATCGACTGATATAATTAATTTGTGTTCCTAAACTTAGGTTTTAGCATTGCAGAAAAAAAGACTTGTTGTTTTCGTTAGATTACGTATTGTTGTTTTGGTGTTCCTTAAACTAAGTTTAAAAAGTTTATTTGAAGTCTACTATCTAATATGTTGGGCCTTCTCATGACAATATATAGAAACTGCATGGTGTCATTACCAAATATATATAAATCTTTTCTTTATCTATTATAAGTCAAGCTCCTGTTTGTTTAATCAAGGTTAAGAGGTAATTACCATATAATTAAATCTACAGCTGACGCCTCCACACAAGATAGCTCACAAGGTCGACCTGAACTTACTGGATTTGCAGCTACCAACCACGGTACTACATCAGAACCAATCTATCATTTTTTTAGGAAGACAACAAGACTGAATTTAACTAGATATGCACCACTTTTATAAATTTTCCAACTCTATTTTAATGTGTTCACAACATGCATTTGTTTATGTTGGTAATTATAGAGTTGGTTAGTGGGCCAAAACTGGTTGGGACTTGGGTCAGCTAACATACCAAAACTGGCTGGGTCGGTTAAAATGTCAAAACTATCTGCGTTGGATAACAGGTCAAAAGTGGCTGGGGTTACTAACAGGTCAAAATTAAGCTAGCAGTAAATGATACGGGTCAAATGGTTCATATAAACCAGCTCAATGTTGTTTAACAGCTATGAATAGTTGATACACGAAACGTTCTCAAGTTTGTGTAATATGTATTTATCCTTATTAAGCATTTAAGTAGATCCCATTATAAGGTCTACAATCATGGTCATATATGACCAAAATTGAAATGGAATCATGGGCATACATGATCTTTATAGACTTTGCACATTCAACCATGATTCAAATTGTATTAGCTAAAAATGATAAATGAAGAAGAGTAGGGAAGAGTAGGAACCAATTAAAAAAAACTATATTGTTTTTACAGAAAGTATGTATTTTTGTGTTTATAGACCATTCAAACATTTTTGGGACCACCTTTTACTTAACTTTCATATCAAGTGTAATGGTCGTAATAGTGGTTTTGTTTATCTCAAGTTTAATTACATATTAACAGTAATGGTCATAATAGTGGTTTTGTAGATCTCAAATTTACATATTTAAAGTAATGGTCATAATAGTGGTTTTTTACTGTTAATATGTAATAAAGCCACTGGGTAAAAAAAACCACTTCTTAGCCAATACAAAGCATTAATGTGTTTAAAGATCATTCAATTGTGTCTGCAATTTTTAGATACAAGTCATTCAATACTAATAATTGACTAAAAACCAATGACCACCTACTGGACAAGAGATTTAGGGCACACTATAACAAAAATAGATACAAATGGCTTAACTAATCGCCATCACCGCCGCCGTGAAGAGGCCGGGGGAAGAACACGACACCGGCGCCACCACCAGTGGTCGTATGCCGTCAGTAATTTCTGGATGGTTTTCAGAAATTAGCCCAATGTGGCCTGGTAGGTTTTGTTCAAAATTGATTATAATACTTTTATTTTTGTTAAGTTTATGAACCTGATGTTAATTTGGGATTATAGTGAGTACCCCTTTGATTTATAGATCTTTTAAAGATGTCAAGGTGGTTAATTTAACTCAATGGATTGATTCTTGATAGGGTTTTATTTTGTTAAACTTAAACAAATCATTTTTTCCCCCAAAATTAAGTTTAAATGCATTCACTTGATACTCATAAGTCAAAAGGTGGACAATAATAATGAAATAAGGGGCTGAACTTTTTCTTTTATGGCTGTTTTATTATTTCCTTTTTTGTTTCTTCTTAAATAATTATGGTATGAACACAGTGTAATGTACAAACTAATGATAGTGCAGGAGAAACACACTATTTGAAGGTGGAAAAACTGTCGTTTGAGGGCAAATCTGATTACCAGAAACTTATGGTGCTTCAGGTAATTGCGTTATCATTTTTTTTCACTTTCTTTCTTTGTCACTTTATGATAAAATGTGTGATGATTTTCGTTTCAATCTGCAACGTATGACAAGGTGATCCTCTATCTCCGTTCTTGTTTACGTTGGTTATGGAGGTACTTCATGTAATGATTAAGAAGGCGATTGATTCGAGGGCTTTTCTTGGGATGAAGTTGCCGAACAACGGGCCACTAATTTCTCATCTCTTTTACGCCGACGATGCTCTGTTTATCGGTCAGTGGTCGGAGGCGAACGTTGTTTTCTTGAATAGGTTACTCCGGTGCTTCTTTCTTGCTTCCGGGTTAAAGGTAAATATTAATAAAAGCTTGCTTTTTGGTGTGGGGGTGGAAGATTCGGAAGTGACAAGGCTGGCTGCCCACCTAAACTGCCTGAAAGGTGATCTTCCTTTTACTTACTTAGGCTTGATGGTCGGGGCCAACATGAACCGGGTGTGTAACTGGAAGGTAGTAGTTGACAAATTTCATGACAGACTTAATGTGTGGAAGGCGAGATTTTTGTCGTTTGCGGGTAGGGCCACCTTGGTTAAAGCTGTGTTGGGGTCGCTTCCAAACTATTATCTTTCTCTTTACAAGGCTCCTTTGGGGGTGATCAAAACACTTGAAGGGATTAGGAGTAGGTTCTTATGGGGTGGGGCCGGCCTTTCTCGGAAAATTCGTTGGGTTCGGTGGGGGAAAATTCTGGAGGCAAAGAAGATGGGTGGGTTGGGGATAGGCGGTATAAGAGAGCTTAATGTGGGACTTCTTACGAAGTGGTGGTGGCGGTATAAAAAATCGATGGACCAGTTGTGGGCTAGGGTAATTACTGCTCTTCATAGTGGGGGTCGAAGCTACATCTTGGTGCCAGTTAAAAAATCGTGTATATGGAGGAATATTGCAGGAATAAATTCGGAATCGGAACATGGGAATCTAAACCTGAATAATAATATAGTGTGTGATGCTGAGAGGGGCAACTCGGTCGCGTTCTGGTATGACACTTGGATCCAAGGGGAGCCTTTGTGTGACCGTTTTCCGTTGATGCTCGCTTTAGCAAAGAATAAGTGTGCAAAAGTTTCAGAGTGTTACAAAGTAGTGGAGGGTCGACTGATTTGGGACATGGCCTGGAAAAGGAGCCCTAGAACACTTGAAGAATGTGCCCAGGTGCAGCAGTTGATGAAGTTGTTATGTTCGCAGAAATTAAGAGATGTTAGCGATACTTGGGTTTGGTTGAGTAATGGGGCTAAGGTTGATTTTTCGGTGAAGCAGGTCAGATGTGACCTCCAATCTGAGAGACAACGGGATAACAATGATAACATATTCCATTGGAGTAAACTCTCTACTCCAAATGTGAATTGCTTCGGATGGAGAGCGGTGATAAACAAATTGCCCACGGCAGAGGAATTGACTAAAAGGGGTATCAATGTTGGAGATGGTTCCTGTCCGTGTTGCGGGATCGCTGCAGAATCCTCATCTCATATCCTAGCTGAGTGTCTCTTTGCTAAATCTGTGTGGTGGAACGTTTGCGTTTGGGTTAGAGTTCCGATTCCGACCGAGATTCAATCTCTCAAGCAGATGTTAAATCATGTCATGTCGGCGGATATACCGAAGAAGAAAAAGGAGGTAATTTATGCTGTTTTCCTCATGACAGCGTGGCGTCTTTGGCTTTCTAGGAACGAAAAGGTGTTCAATGGCCGGACGTTGAGGCCGGTTAGAGTAGTCGAGGATATTAAGGAAGGAACTTATTGGTGATTTGGTGGATGGTAAAAAGAGCCAAGATCCCAGGCTTGAGCATGGATCAGTGGTATTCTTTTGAGGGGATTAATTTTCTGATGTAATTTTTGTTTTTGTTTGTTCTTGTTTTCCTTAGCTGCTTGCTAAGGTGCTTGTTTGTTTTGTGAGTAATGTTATGGTCCCTTTTGGCTGTTAAAAAAGAGAGAGAGAGAGATGAGTGCGCGTATCGGAAGTTGATCACCCATCTTCCTCTTTTGTTCAATCCCAAATCCTAAAGTGGTCCTGTTCTTTACTTACAACTATTTTCTTGCAATCGTTATGGCAAAATAATGACAATTTAATCATGGGTGTTTTTTTATAACCATTAACAAAAACAAAAGTTTCAAACTTTAATGTCTTTATGATAATTTGCAGGTTTTGGTAGTTGGAGGAGGAGGTGGTGGTGTTTAATGTATTGCGTTTAGTAGCTCGTCATTCTTTTGTTGAACTCAGAGATACTTGGGAGATAGATAAGATGGTCGTTGTTGTGAGTATTCATGATCTGTTTAATTTATGATCATTTTATTCAAAATGTTTAGTAACTTTATATGGTTTTTCAGGTTTCTAAAGAGTTTTTTTAGGTGTAGCTGTCGGGTTTTTTGATGATCCGCGTGTCAAACTCTACATAGGCGATGGTATACACACTATATATCCTTTTGTTACTATCCTCGTTATTTAGTATTTTTGTAGAAGTTTTTTTAAAATTTATTTATAAATCTTGTAGGAATTGTATTATTGAAGGCTGCTCGCCAAAGGGAGTTATGATGCGGTTATAGTCGATTCTTCTGATCCCATCGGTATACATACTTGGGCCCACCTGCACTATATAACTAATTTAATATGCTGATATGGCCATTACTCCCACACAAGAACTTTTTGAAAAGCCGGTTTTTGAATCGGTTGCTAAAGCACTTCTACCCGGTGGTGGTGTGTGCACACATGCTGAGAGGATATGGCTTCATATGCACATAATTGAGGATATTGTTGCAAATTGTCGCCAAGTGTTTAAAGGGTCAGTTAATTATGCGTGGACAACTGTTCCTAACAGGGCCGGCCTAATAGTTAAGCTAGGTAAAGCTAGGGCTTTAGGCCTCCAAAATAATAAGGCCTCCGTTCAAAAATTTGTTAATACTTATATATTACAAAAAACACATGTTAATAAGCCAAAAATTGGTTTATAATCTAGTTCTGTGTATTGGCCCAATGGTTTGCACGCATGTTTCCAACCCGCGGGAGTGTCTACCGTTGAGTTCGATTCTCAAATGTTTGTGTATTTTTTTTAATATATTTCTCATTTTCTTTCCCACTTGTTTGATTATCTCATGAGGCCTATTTTTGCTACTTTTTCTTGGCAAACATATTCTCTTTTTCATCTTAAGTTTTGTATATACATTGAACTCATTATAAATTAATCACGCTTTCATATTTTTACAAAAACTTAGAATTACTAATTTCATATAAGAAACATGACAATCGTTTGATAAATATATATAAATCCATAATTTCATCTTTTTCTAATTCTTCTAATTCTCATTAAGTAAATGTCATTAAGACTAAATTATGACCAGCTTATAGGAATAAGTCAAAATACCTTCTCTAATTTATCTTACAAATTTACAATCGGTTATAGGCGTCACCCAAATAACTACTTTGATTTAGGAATGTTTGTTAATAAAACAGTTCACTAACTATTATGAGATATAATTCTATGAAGTTGGTAGCTATGAATACATAACAAGAAGATGCTTCACTAATCATGTAATACTACTATATGTGTTCTATAAAAAGCTTACTAATGTCGGTCTAAAACTCGAAAATGAGTAGCATTTTGTAACAACGCAATTTCAAAGAGGCCTCAAGTTTTTTTTCCGCTTTAGGCCTCCGAAAAGGTTGGACCGGGTTCCTAACAATATTATTATTAAAAATACGTATACCGAAATATAAACACAATGGTGTTATTGGATTCATGTTGTGTTCGAGGAACCCAGGGTTGATTTCAAGAACCTGATAGATAGACTAATGACAACGGAGGCAAAGAAGTTGTACAAGAAAGAGGTGATTATGTTAATAAAGTTTCAAATTTGATGTTTTATTGGTTATTTTTGCATATTGTAGAATGAACAGGTGTTGGATTTCCCAATAATAAGTTTTGTTTTTGTATGAAGTTACTTATATTTGGTAGTAGTATATAATGGACTTTTGGGGTTCATGAGCCATAATTTTTTGCTTTAGTTGATCTTTTGAAGATTTCATTCGACATAAATTGGGCCGGAATCGGTTCTTGGGCTACTGGCCTGCACTTAGCAGCCCAATAGGTTTTTTTTAATAAATATGAACAATTAGTTGTGCACATGCAAAACGGTGTGGTATTCGATTCATACAAAACTGGTGGTAAAGCGGTTTGGGTGAGAGTATGCCGATCTGATGGAATGAATCTGTTAGTTTGAACTCGGCTTGAGAATATATCCTTGAAACTGAAATGAAGCCGGTTAAAACTAAATCGAACCAATTTCAAGTCATTCTAAATCCAAACCCATTTTCCCCTTTACATGGCGGTTTTTAATCCGAGCCGGCTTGCATCAATCTGTCTTTGATTATCCTTAACTTAATATGGAAAGTGTTATTGTGTTGAGGTTCTTTATTATTATTATTACTACCAGATTACTTAACCATTAACATCATTAGTATCCTTACTATTTAACCCAGCTACGTGTATCAAAGTTGACCAAAGTGTATTTTTAATGCATACAAAGCCTCCTAAATTATTTGTCATGTTTGACGCATATTTTTGTCAAAATGTTTTTGGGACTTCCACAGTTCCACTCCTGTTTCGGCCCATACAAAATTGACATGTTAACCAACCCGTCCGACCCACCTTTGTTATAACTTATTATAAGTGTGTTGTGATTGTAACTTTCGATATTTGCCGGGAGAAATAATTTTAAGAGAAAAGCAATTAAATCTGAACCAAGATTGTCACTTCCAAATTCAAAGTCCCAAGATTGGAAACATGAAAAAGATGAAATGCTTCTTCAAGTTTCACAATAATTTCACTAATGTTTGTGTTGATGTTGATTTGTTTATCCTTAGCAACAAGCAACCTTAATTGCCTTTTGTATAGTTATTGTTCTAGAATGCGAACTCTTTTGAATTTTTATGGTCAAAGTGTAACTTTAGTAGTTAAAATTGTGATTAATCATAAATTGCTTTTATAGTATTGAGGCAACTTGAAATATTATAGTTGTCACATTCCAATGTTAATATTCCCGTCTACCAGACATATAAAATACTAGTTATTCTAGTTGCAACAAGAATTTAACATACATTGTCATAAAGTAACATTTTTATATTAAAACACATTATTAATTTATCCATTTCATTAAAATTAATTTATTAATGGACCAAAATCACGTTTTCATGCTCAACATGTACGTAATAGTTTTTAATGGAGGAAAATTTGAAATTGACAAAATGCCCTAAAAAACTACAATAAAGTTTTAAAAAAAGAAAAACCTAAAACACAGTAGATTTATAAGCATCATTAATCATTATAATCAACATTGTATTATATTTTTTTAAGTTAACAATTACATACAAACAATAATGTCAACTTATAAAATATAAACACAAACCGAGCTACATCTGGATAATGGGTAACTGAGCAACAAGCTGCGCCGCTACCCCCTTGGTTCCTCGGGCTATGAGAGTCACTGTGGACCGCCTTCTACACCTGCTCTAAAAAGCGAACCGGCTCGGGAGCTAGGGATCCAAATGTGTCGAAGGCAAATGGAATGAACACGTGCTGATTTTCCAAACACGTTTTCTCATGCTTAGCAACCTTCCTAGATTCCACACTCAAAACTGCCTATCTCAGAACCAAGCCACTGTCTTTCAGACCCACCAATGGGGACACCCCAGTGAGGTCGACACATGCATGCTTACCCCCTGCCCAGCCTAACAAAAGAAGTCCGCATGACGCAGGGTAGATCTTCCCCCTCTCTCTCCCTCCCTCCCTCCCTCACGGCCACCACCTTCCTCCACAGAAACACCACCAACAACCGCCACTCTCCTCTCGCAACCGGCACACCACTCGATTAAAGCTTCAAAACTGACCCGAGATGACCCGAAACATTCGTTGGTCTCTTCCCGTAAACGGAGCTCACCGAACCCGATACCGATTTTAAACTTAAAAAAAGGATTTGGAACATTTAGATTGTCGAACCGAGCAACACAAAGTGGATCCAAACTCAAGTCTTTTTACCCTTCCTAAACACGTCAACTCTTAAGTAAGCATCCAATGTCATAAATCTCATTTTCATACAAGTAGTAGATCAAAAGAAACTACATGTCAGATGAAGAACCAACTCCATTAATAAACTTGCTTTACATAAAATATAACAATACATACGTGGATCAGGTAAAATTAACGATAACAAAAACGTAACTTTGCTGGGTTGTACATAAATAAATGGCTACTTTATGTTTAAAAAAAACATAAACATACTATGAGTGTAATAAGAAATAAGTTACATAGCTTAAAGATGATTTTGGACAGAAACGTGTGGACTACAGCGAAGTTTTTAATGGAAGGAGCAAAAAAATATGACCACAGCGAATCGGGCACGAAGCAGGAACGTCTTTTCAGGTTTAATTTTAATTTTGCCATCCACTTAGTTAAGTTGCAATTCAGGTTTTTATGATAGAAGTTTGGATAAATGAATTGAGCCTAGTGCCCTCTCTTTATGGGTCAAAGTACATAACATCCGACTAGAGTCTAGAGTTATGGACGGACACAGGTATATGTAAAATCATGAGCGCGGTCGGTCCACCCCTACTGTTTGACCAAATTACAGAGGAGCGTTGTGCGCGTTTGGTTATGTGAGGGTTCTTGCCGAGGTCAAAGCTTCCTCGACAACATTGGCCAACAACAGAAGGGTGTTAAGACCCGAGCGAACAGTCCACAAATGAAAACCCAAGGTGGCAACCATAAGGCTACAGCCGGTCCCACGACGTGTCAATTTAATTTTTTTTCTGTAGAACAGGACTATAAAGAAGAGTCCCGTTATGATACATAGAGCTATTTTAGGGTCGGTTGAACGTATCTACACTATTCTTTTGAAGCATTATAAGGGAAAATGGCCCTATAGGCGTAGCTCCGGTCAAGCAATTGTTTTCCCGGTTTTTGACAAGTACAAAGGTTATGGACACCAGGTACTACCTTATTGCAAAATGACAATTTCAAAGAGTGATTATCAACGGGTCAATACAATGGGTTGAATGCTGGTCAAAGTGTTATTCCATTTACTGCAACATCTTTAGTAGATTGCTTAATTCCATGACTAATTAATAGCTTAGCAAGGATACAGACCTGCTCAAGCTTTGATGTTATGGAAGCTGCTTTATTACCCGTCCCAATCGTATTGGGTTTCGAGTATTCCCATCGGGTTTAGGTTTCATTGCCGTCCCCACCATACACCTCACATTCTCATCTAAATTACTACAACTTCCGATAGATCAATAATAATAATATCTAAATCAACAATTCAAGGAAAACCTAATTCGTTGCAATTAAAACCCATATAAATTCCAGTTACAGTCAATAAACCAAATAATCCGATCACAAATCAACAATAATCAACGTCTAGAACTTAAGATAAGATTGATTTATTATTAGGGGAGAAATACCGATAATACCTCCTTTAATCAGATATCCCTTCCGTCACCGGCTTCTTTTTCTTCTTCTTCTTCTTCTTCTTCAAGTTTTCAATTTCAATCGTCAAAACTCTTTAGCCAGGGAAACACTGACGCCAGCTTCGACAAGGGTTTTCTCTTCAGCATCTTTCTCCTGCTTCTTCTTGGCCGAAAATAACTGCGCCAATTACAACAGCCAGTGCAGTTTGTTTTGCAGACTCATCCTTAATTAAGTAGTTCAACAATCCAGATTTCTTTTGCCCGATTTCTGACATTTGTTTTCGATCGATTAGGTAGGGTTTTGGGGAGGTGGGAACGCAATATAATATAATATAATATAATATAATATAATATAATATAATATAGGAATACGAAAGACTTAATAAATAATGACAGAATTACAAATTTTGTCCTTTAAAAAAAGTCAAATTACGGTTCGTGTCCTTTTCTAAGTTTCCTTGTAGGCGGTGTACTTTAAACTTTTTTTTCTACACGTTATGTCCTTTACGCTAACTGGGTTAGAAAAACTCAGTTAAATGCCCTCACGTGAGGCGCATGTGAGGGCATTTTTGTCTTTTCGTCTTACATAATAAAAAAATATAAAACCCTTTCTCTCTCTTCTTTTATATTAATAACGTTTTTTCTTCTTTTCATCCTCTCTCCTCTCCCCCTCTGTTCTTCTTTCTCAGGTGACCTCCGACCACCGCCATACATAACCACCTCCAGCCATTCAAATCCAAACACTGGATAATCCACCTCTTCAAATCCAAACAAAAACAAAAAAAAAAACATTTTCAGTTTCTTTCTGTCTGCACCTTCACCCTCACCCCTCACTTTCTTCTTTTTAGTTCTAAACCACCACCACCACCACCACACCATTACCATCGCACCACCGACGCAGCACCACACCACCACAAAAAAACCCCTTTAATTACTAACCCGAGGATGGTTGGAGGAGCTCTGTGGCGAGGATGGTGGTGTTGGCGGAGTGTGGTGGCGACGGCTGTGGGTTACGGTAGTGGTGGTGTATTTGGGTGGATTTAATGTGGTGGGTGGCTGGAGGGGGTTATGATGCGGTGACTAGGGTTACGAATTTGGGTGGGCGATGGCTACGGCTAGTTACGCTAGGGTTACGTCTAGGGTTTTGATGGAAGTCTTAAACGGTAGGGTTACGGAGGTGGTGGTTCAGGTGGCCGGAATTTCGGAGGTGGTGGTTCAGGTGGCCGAAATTTCGGAGGTGATGGTTCAGGAGGCCAAAAAGAAGGTGGTGGTTCAGGTGGCCGAAATTTCGGAGGTGGTGGTTCAGGTGGGTGCCTTTGGGAGGATTGACGTCTATCTTTTGGGCGTAATCGACGGGCGGTGAGGCGACTGAATTGGTTCGTCCGGCGGGAGGAGTAATATCGGCGGCATTGAAATGATGAGGAGTAATTGAAGAGAAGTGGCGTTGACAATAGGCGAGCTAGTGGTGGATTAAGGTGAATGGGCAGAGAGTGGTGGCGAGTCGGGTGAACCGGGGGTGGAGGATAAGCAGAGATGGGGCTGCACCAGCCATTGAAGTTAACCAACTGTTGTTAAGTCGCTTGATTGGGTGCGACTGATCTTGGTAAGTGGGTGGGTTAGGTGAATTGGGTTTTCGGATACGGGTTTTGGAAAAGGATGGGTCGGGTTCGGGTGATAGGGATCGTTTGCGTTTGTGAACGGAAAGTGTGGTGGCGGTTTGTGAGATGGAGAGGAGGTGGTGGTGGTGGGTTGAATGGAATCTGCAACGAGGTGGCCGAAATTTATGGTGGCCGGAATTTATGGTGATGGTGGTGGCTTAAAGAGAAAGAAGAGAGAAATGAGGGATATATTAAAATTACAATTATGCCCATCACATGTCTGGCACATGTCATACTTAACTGAGTTTTTCTAACCCAGTTAGCGTAAAGGACAAAACTTGTAGGAAAAAAAAGTTTAAAGTACACCGCCTGCAAGGAAACTTAGAAAAGGACACGAACAGTAATTTGGCTTTTTTTAAAGGACAAAATTTGTAATTCTGTCATAAATAATAGACAAAATTACCTAGTACTAAATTTCACTCGCTTTATTTTTAAAATTGATATGTTCTATCATTTACGTTTTCAAATCCAACAATGTATGTTTTTTAACATTAACTCAGTTAGTTTTTTTCGTTAAATCAAGTCATGTGCAATGCACATGAGGGTAAATTGGTACTTTTACCCATTTAAGTAAAAAAATATTAATAACTAAATTATATGTAACAACTCGGTTTTGCCACTTAGTATTTTATATCCGTTACCCGTCTCGCTTTAATGTTCGGGAATTTCACCAATAAAATATTGCGTCTATCAATTTATTGTTATATTATTATCATTTGTTATATTTATTCATTATATTAAACTAACTTTGAGACATATACATTTTTAACCCTAACAAAAAGTTTAACATATCATGTACCAACCTCAAAAGCTTAGGGACTAATTTGCAAATCTGGAAATATTATTTCATTTAACCCGTTTACCAATTAACCCAACCCATATCCATGAACCAAACACCAAACCCGTGACCCGATTGACATTCTTGAGCCTTAATTTTCGTCATATTAAAGGAATTGATTTACGATTATTGTTCTCCATTCCTTAAACGACATGATTACACCCCTAATTATGTTATATCGGTCAAAGCGAATTCGTATTGCCTTTTATAAGAGCCGACCTCACCGTGATCATGATATACATGATAACGAACATCAATTAAACCTACTGTTACAATCCTTAAACCTTCGCGACACTAATCCCCATCATCGATTTTATTATCATGGCCTGTTATTGCTGTATTGTTCGAGCTCACCGTCGGCTATACCTCGTTCAATTAAACCATCGATTAAGCATCATTCAAGGTAATTGTTTTGTGTTTTCAATTCGTCTAGTTAACAAATTCAAAAACCCTAACAATAATTAATCAAATATAAACGGATTCGATCGATCTAGATTCTAGGGTTACGAATCAATTGGGTTTGTTATCGGTCTTGCTTATAAGGTTTGGATTTAATATTTAAACCAACTAAAATACCCAGCTCAGTTGGCTGGGTGTGTGTGGGCTAACACTCTAAGGCTGAACCGGTTGCACACCCGGGTTTGAACCTCACAGCCCTCAGTTTAGGTTAAATGTTTTTATTTTTGGTTTACTAATATATTAAATCATTATTGTTAATATTAAGTACTAAAATAAACATCATTTTGGTTAAACCGACACCATTAGATTTACGTTCATGTCACTTATTTCCGTTACAAACTTTCGTAATGCATGAATACTCACACACACATATATATATATTTAAGTGTATATTAATAATAATGAATTAGCATTTAGTTATTAGAACCCGACACTTTAAAATTCATGTTTTTCTCGTCGTTGAGCGTTTTTTTACAAACTTTATATATATATGCATTACTTGTTTTTAAGCAGAATCCTAATAAATGTATTAAATATATTTTCGTTTAAAGATACAAACAAAATATTTATTTATATCCTACTACATACTATATTTAAGGGATATTGGTTTTTAATACTCTCAACTTTCCCTCATTGGTAAATAACACTCCCAACTTTTGATTTGTCACCCACCACTCCCAACTTTCACCCTGTTTTCCTGTACCTCACCGTTTAAATGAACACTAACCTCGCTAATGTTTTGGACTAAAAATGTCATTCAAACTAGTTGAGGGGGTAAAACAGAAATTTTATTTTTAACACACAACCTCCATTTCCGGTGACCTCGTTTTTCCGGTGACCTCGTTTTTTCCGGTGAATTTGAGTTTTCCGGTTATCTCGGTTTTCAGAACACCATATCTATCATTTCACCGAACTTCACATATGAATTTGAGTTTTCCGGCGAGTTGCAGGTTTCCGGCGAACACCATATCCATCATTTCACCGCCCATCGCCCCAAAATCGTAACCCCCGCCCCCGGCCACCACTAGTGTCTCACCCAGCCAACTTTCGGGATCCCTTCGTGCCGGAAAATCGAGTTGCAGGTTTCCGGCGAGCACCATCTTCATCATATCTCAACTGGTGCACAATCTTCATGATCTCCATCACCTTTTTACACCTCTGAACCATCTCCATTTTTTGAAAGACGAGAAGCCGGAAAACTCAAATTCGCCGGAAAAAACGAGGTCGCCGGAAAAACGAGGTCACCGGAAATGAAGGTTGTGTGTTAAAAATAAAATTTCTGTTTTACCCCCTCAACTAATTTGAATGACATTTTTAGTCCAAAACATTAACGAGGTTAGTGTTCATTTAGACGGGGAGTGGTACAGGAAAATATGGTGAAATTTGGGAGTGGTGGACAACAAATCGAAAGTTGGGAGTGTTATCTACCAATGAGGGAAAGTTGGGAGTATTAAAAACCAATATCCTATATTTAATTATCTAAGCATTATTACAAATTATTTATTTATTTATATATTCGTATTTTATTTTATTCAAATAATTATAAGTGTATCTTAAATAATATTGAATCAAATTATTTTATTTATTTAGATATTATTATTATAAGTATATTCAATATCTTAATTGTTTAAATTATTTAAGTAGTTAATTATATATTTTATCAAGAATAATTAATGGTGGTTTATAATTAACAAGACTAATGATTTCGCATTAACAGTAACAGTAGAGATCGAACAATCAATAACATCTCAAACCCAAACATAACACAAATAATTGAAATCTTAATTCATTAAGTCGTGTTTTTTTATATAATTAAATTAAATTATATTATTATTAACTAGAAATCCTGGTCGGAATCCCGAAGGGTTCAACCGTTCACATTCTCACATAATTTATTGATCTTTGCTCATCCCCTAAGGTGAGTAATCACTCCCATATTTTACTTGTTTTCAAATGTTTTGGGGACACTTGCGTACCATTTATCAAATTATTTACCTTATTATTTCCCAAACGCAAACTGTGATCTTTGTGTAGTGTATCAATTGAATGAGTGCATGTTACTTGCTATTTGCTTACTTGCTTACTTGAATCGCATTCGGAGAGGTCCAACATAATTTCATTATAGTATGATCATAAGATCGTCGTAGAGGCCGGAGCCCGATCGCATTGGCAATGGTTGCACCGACACTCATTACTTGCTTAACGATTTCATGGTTGATACTCACAGATAGCAGTTTTGCCTATTTCTATTCATTCATTTATATCATTATATATTATCAGTTTGTTTGTGTCAAAACTGGCGTTCTACTCACTCAACATGTGTTGTTGACAAATATATTTTGTACGCATTTGCAGGTTATAGTTTGGATTGCTTATCAAACTGAAGTTCACGTAGCGATGACTTTAGGATGTTAAACATATACAAGAATATTTGGTTTTGTATTTGTAATTTTCTTTATTTTTGTTGTATTTAAATGTTGTTTGATAATAAATAAATTAATTAGATATTGTCGTTTTATAATTGCATGATAGTACTTTGTGAGCTGTGACAATCAGTTCGCGCCCCGGCATTCCGCCTTAGGTTGGGGTGTGACACTATATATACACACACCCTTTCTTCTCTCTATCTCTCCCTCTCTCTCTCTCTCTATCTCTCTCTCTCTCTCCGTCAACCTAAAACATAGCCACTGCCACCCACCACCATCCCCGCATTACTATCACCAACGTGTCGGTCGACAAAATAAGTGCAACAAAAAACATACACACCAACGAAGTAAAGGACCCTGCCGCCCCTGCTGATGGTTGGAGCCACATACTCTCTGACGGTTTCACTCCGGTACCATTATGATGTTAATTTACAATTTTTTTACCTAAATATCATTAGAAAAACTGAGTTAGCTAGCTAAAATACAGTTAATACGCACTTAAGCTAATCAATCGCAATTCACAAACCCAAAACCATTACCACAATATAACACAACCAGATAACCCCCCCCCCCCACAAATTAAAACCAAAATTAGCCTGTTTGTTCATCACGACACAAATAGCACGCTTAGTGATGTTCCAGACTTGACCAGTGTGTCCATGGTAGAACTTGTGGGGCATACCCTTGTGAACGGCAACGTTAACCTTGATGTCGATGTAATCGACGACGTGGTAGGAGGAGAGATGAATGGTACCCTTCATCCTAAACCCTCGAGCGAATAGATCTCTGGTACTTAGCCGTAACCCATTTCACACCGGCATGGATGAGGTGGATTTGGGGACCGGCGGTGGTTGTAGTCGGATGGTGGTGGTATAGAGGGAAGAGAGAGAGACGAAGTAGAGAGAGAATAAGGATTATTATATGTATATGTATATATGTATATGATATTAAAAACTATTTTTAATTAAATGGGTAAAAGTACCAATTTACCCTCATGTGCATTGCACATGACTTGATTTAACGAAAATAACTAACTAGGTTAGGGCTAAAGGACATACATTGTTGGATTTGAAAACGTAAAGGATAAAACATATCAATTTTGAAGATAAAGGACAATGAGTGAAATTTAGTACAAACATAAAGGACAATTTTTGTAATTCTGTCTAAATAAAATCCTTTTTTGTTAGATATATTGCATAATAGGTCATTTGAGATTCAATATTTATATTTATTTGCATGCTTTATATTGTTTTTTTTTTACTTTTTGTCTTTTAAGCTAACCACCATCAACTCAGGCCGTTAATTGACCCGCATGCATAAAATGTGATGGGTATAATGGTCTTTTCCCCTTGAGCCTTCTCTCTCCTCCTGTTACACCTCTTATAAAGCCCCGATAAAACACATCGAGAAAATTGGGCTTCAGTGTGAACAAGGCTTGGTCACTCTGAATTAGGGCTTCAATAAGAACGATTGTTCTTGATGTTTTGTAAGTGCGACAAGCAAGCTATTTTAATATCTCAGACAGACAAAGGCGACATTTTTACAGTTGTCCTTATAAGGTAATTTTAATCTCATGTTGATTGTTTGGTAATTTATCAAATCATACTTTCTTCATATGCTTATGGTTTGTATTTTAGTCATGTGACCGTTTCATGGGTGGTTTGACCCAAAATGTATGAAAGGGCAATGATCATCATCTCTCGTTTGGTGAGGTCCAAGAATGACATGGAAGAAGCCTTAACATAAGATAAAGCTAAGATATTTATGGAGTATTTGATAGTCACGTGGATTGGTCCTTTTGTAATGATAATTGCAATCCAAATGTATTAGCTATGTTGTTCAATGTAATGTTTATGGCAATGAAAATGCATTAGCCATGTAGTTTAGTGTAATGTATGGCATTAGTCTTGTAATGCAACTGTTGGAGATGTTTAAACCTAATCATCTATGACTATTGAAGAGGTAGGTTCCCAAACTCACATATGCGTCATTAGGCGCTGCTAGAATCCTATCAGGCGCCAAACATTCCCTGACGTCTCAGGAACTCTAGCGTCAAAGATCTTCCTAGGTATGATACAAAAGGGAGTATCTGTAGCATCCTGCTTTTGAAAGGGATTAATAAAATAAATAGCCTTATTCTTGTGTATATATAAAGCAAGTCTGTTAATGTTTATTTATCTCTTCTTTTATTTTCTTTTTATATTTATCGGTATGTTTATCCTTAAGTAATAATATGAAACAATCTACCACTTTAATAAAAGAATACTTCTTTGTGCCCGTTGTCACTCTCTCAGTCATCCTCATATTTTTTAAACCCATTTTGTATTTAGCTCCCGTGTAGGTCATTAGCCATTTTGCCAAATGGGATTGAAATGGACGGAACAATGCCTTATTATTATTATTATATTCAAGATAAAATAAAAGTCAATTAAATTCCTTTTTCTTAAAATTTTCATTATATACATTGACTACATTCTCATAAATTTGTTTATCGACATACTCTAACCATTTAAAACTCTAACCATTTAAATTTATTCTTTTGGTTTATTTTGGAAAGCGAGAATCATGAAATACTTTTCTTAGATATCATATATTTAACTAGCTTTTATTCCCCGTAATACGAGATTGTTTTATATTATTCGTTTTTAATATTAATATATTTTTTTGTATTTTAATTTTATCTATTGTAAGAAAGTTATTAATATACTTAGGATTTGATTATGAAATGTTTTCACAGATAAATGAGATGTTATAACCCGGTTTAAAAGCTAAATGGGTTTGGTGAGACCCATGACCCGCTTTTTTTTACCATAAAATTGTTTTTTATTATAAATAATATCTTTTAAAAAATCGGTACTAAGTTTTTGTATATCTCTATTTTATGGGATTTTCATATCAAATATTTGATGAGATTAATTTTTAATATAATGAGATGTTATAACCCGTTTTAAAGGCTAATTGGGTTTGGTGTGACTCATACCCGTGAATTCGGTTTAAATGCATGAGAAACATTCATTTACAAATAAAGCAAGAAGGTTTCGTTTATATATATATATATATATATTTAAGATTAAAATTTAATACATAATCTTGTTTTATTATTTATGGTTGGCTTGTACTTGAAAGAACCCGTGTTTTCACACGGACATCTATACGTCGCTTTGTCAAGATTTACAGGCAGACATTGACTACAAATTTTGATTATTGATAAACTAGGTATGTTGACCAACACAAGCGCAAAAATAGTGTACAAGGAAATTTTTTCTTATTAGTGAACATTTGCATAATGTTTCTTTAGTAATTTCTATAATTTTAATATAGATTGTAATTATTAACAATATATGATAAGTGTGTTGTCGATTGTATTTTGATTAATGTTAAAATTTTAAAATAATAGATTAAATAGTTTTTAATATAATAGATTAAATAGTGAAAAACCCTACGTGGCCTCATCTCAACCACTCGTTTGAGTTTTCGGAGTTTTCTCAACTCAAACAAATCTTCACCTTATACTTTCCCTATAATACAAATCCTAATGACCTATTAATAAATTTTAGAGATACAAAATATGCAAATGGTACAACATACCATAAAATTATGTCATTTCAAGGGTAATGTGGTCTTTTTGTCACTATGGTTATTTATTCAAAAACAATTATAAGTTTAGTCCCTCAACTTTACTCATTGTTTGTTAAATTACAAAATATTCACACATTTACCCCTTTATTCTAAACCAACCCCCCCCCCCCCCCACCACCACCACCACCACCACCACCACCACCACCACCACGATGTTTAAACGACCATAATTGTTTCACGCGCTAATTTTTATTTATTTATTTATTTATTTTTGAAAAAATTACATCATAACAACAAGAATTTTATTCTCTTTAATTTGAGCATGGTATTGTTATAGTTTTTAATTCTAACTAATTAACATATTATGTGATTCCGAGTTAGGACCAGCAAATGGGACAAGTTAATTAAGGTCATGGGTCAAAATGGGTTAAGATCAGAACGTGTTTAGAGTCGATACAAAAAAGGGTTAGTTTGGTTTGGGTCGTAAGGGTCAGGTCAGAATGGGTTTCGGGTTAGAATGGTGTTGGGTCGGAACAATTTCGGGTAAAAGCAAGCCGGTTTAATTTTATATTTTAAAATGTTATACATTTCATCTTTTCTTCTTGAATATCGACACCAGTTACACATGTCCAGCCGTAAGTTGCGGATGACGTTGACACGTATTGGGGGCGATAAACGTGTTATTGTTTATTGACATTTCTAAGGGATTTGGGAGGAAGCTTCCATAGGTGACACGAAAAAAATAAAAATATTATTAACAATTGATATATTCACATAGTTTATAATAAATAGTGTAAATTTTATTTAAACTTAGATACATATTAATAATAATAATTGAAATATAAACATTGTCTTCATAATCATCTTCTGCTATATGACCATTTAAGTTCACTTAGTGGTTATAAAAACAATAATTTGTTTTCTATAGTTGTATGACAGATTATTGTAAAAAGTCTCCTTATAATAAAAAGCGCAAAAATTTTTTTTGTCCCTTGATACGTGGTGACATAATTTGAAGTATACAACCTATACACATAAAAAGTTGCATAATCACACACCTTATGTAAAAGTTAAGCAACATTTATTAATAATTAATCACGCACAAAATAAGTTCAATTTACATAAATAATCACACAAATTATGTACTAGTTATGCAACCTATTTTCGTAATTATGCATCAGTGTAATCATGATGTTTTACGGATAACAAATACTGGTGTAAGTTTTTTTTAATAAGGTATAGCAAATATGTATTCAAAATAAAAAGAATAAATTGCTCAAATTTACGGTGTAGGTTTTTTATTTGAAATATAATATCGTATTAAAAAAGTTGGATCAAATTATTCTACAAAGGAGGATAAAAATAAGAAGGATGAAAATGATTTCTAGCCATAAAAAAACCACTCAAAAAATAATGAAAAATTAATAATAAAAAAATCATAACTCAAAATTTAATAAAAAAGTATAAAAACGCAAAAATGTATCCATCGTCTTCAACGTTCTCAAAAACGAATCTCGAAAAGGACACAATGTTGAAGAATAAACATCATTGTTTCTTTTTATTTATCATTGTGTTTTGTGTTTTTTTTCCGTCATTGATTGTGTCTTTTTCCTTACTATTGTGTATTTTTTTTCTTTATATTGTGTTATATTACTTAACATTGTGTTATATTTTGTTCGGCATTGTGTTAAATTTACGATATATTGTGTCTTTTTTTATTTATCATTGTGTTATTTGTTCATTTTCGACACCGTGTTTTTTTTTCTCGACATTGCGTCTTTTAGTTGTTTTTTATAACAAGATTGACGGGGGAAACATTTTTGTTTTTTAATTTTTTATTTATATTTTGAGTTATGATAATTTTTTGTTAAGGGGTTTTTTTTTACCACACATCCTTCTCATACTTTTCATTTTTATCTTCATTTGTATTTTAAATTTACCTTAAAAAAGTTATCAACACTTTAAAAATAAAGGAATTATGTCTAATTTAGGTTTTTGTGTGAGAAGAAAAAAATATTTTACACAAAATTTACGAGTTAAAATAATTACAAGTAGTGTTAAAAGTTAAAACCACATTGTGAATCCTAGAAAGCATACAATAATCTTTTTGTTTAAAGTTCAAACATTACTCTTTGTTTCTTTCTTCTAAATGAATGAAGAAACAACAGTTGAGAGGCCATAAAATCTATAATGTAAGTTATACCATTGTAAGAATTAATATATTGCGTAACTTACATACTCAATCATTTGCCCAAATAAGTTTTTATTTTTAAATCATTGGCAAAAATAAGTTATATGTTTGGCCCTTATGACAAATAAGTTGTAATGTTGAGTCAAATTTAGTCGAGCGAACCAGGTTGAGTTTACTTTGGAGACTTGTGACTTGGAATGAAGTTGGAGTCGAGTTTGAATTAGCATTTGCTAGATTTGATTTAAGTGTTGTTCCTTGATCTCGTCGCATCATGCGAGTACCATACTAGTATATAAAGATATAACACACCCCGTTTACTTATATACAAAGTTTTAAAACAGTTTTTTTTCCAGTAAATGTACAACATTATTTTGAATTTCACAATATGTACAACAAAAATTATCTTGCTCAGCACATGTGTTACAAATTATATGGTTAATTGTAAATTTCTACGTGTGTTACAAATTATATAGTTGGTTGTAAATTTCTGGATATATAACAAAATTGTTTTAGACTTTTAGTGACTATTTGATAACCTCTTAATGATTTCAATAAGAGATTGTGTCTGAATTAATCAGAAGTAGAATGTGTTTGGTTACACTTTTAGTTGTCTTATAAAGTTTCTTAATGGTTAAATTTCAAAAATAAGATGAGTAATTCGGATGCTACCTTTTAATCATTTCAGACATTTTATTGATTTAGCACTAGATTGCCAAACAATCTTTTATTTGTTATATTAAACTTCTTAATATTTATGAAAGCAAACTAAAACCAAAGGTAAGATATGGAGAGTGGGGTTGGGTACGTTGTGGGACTGCCAAGTTTAATTAGGGACAACGTCAACCAAAGTCATATGTAGACATCATATATCGGCAGGGACGACAACAAAAAGAGAGTGCCGGTAACACGGTGGTTACCAACTTGCAAGCGACAGGTTACAAGGTTAATGATGGGTAATAAATGATTTAAGATATCATTCTTTTTAGTATGAATTAAAATATAAGTATAGTATTAGTATTAGTATTAGTATTATATATATTAAATGTGAGATTTCTTTCTACTCACATTTGGTCACTATTGTCCCATAGCCTTTTTAATGCATAAATGTACAAAGTTTTAATGCACAATAAGTGGGACACGTGGTTTAACCCTTGCCTTAGGTTCTCTATCTTCTCAATTATTGAATAACACCCACTTCAGTCTAACCAATTCACTTAATGGGTAACAATTTCTTTCATGTTTTCCTACACCTCTTCTTCGTTTAATTGATTAGGATAATGTGTTGTGTATTTATTTAGCTCTTCATATGTATTCTGATTTAATTTCTTAGGTTGACTGCTAATTATTTTGTGTAAAAGAAAATAACCTGTGTTTGAGTACAATCGAACTATAATCAAACAATCGTCTGTAAGTCGTTCGGTTATTCCGGTTCAATTATTTGTTTCCCAGTGGACAACCAAAAACCCAAGCCTATAATTTCCTTTCTGTGTAGGCATATGCTTTTTTGTTTTGTTCTTATAATTGACATGCAGAGGGTTGAACTTCTGTTTTGTTAGTGGCTTCTAATACATTATTTTTGTACATTAGTTAAATGTTTTACAATGGTGCTAACTGATTCATTAGATGCCGTTAAAAAATAATCTGCTTCTTTAGGTGCAAAAATATGTTTAACCCAATGTTTCACCAGTTTTAATACGTTTACTGGTTTGCCGTACGGGTTAACACTGGCTTAAGGGATACGGGTCAAAAACATGATGTAATGGATTACGGATCAGATGACTAGCAGACCGGAGCTATTCTGGTTGTCCATTTTTGACACCCACACAGGCCTCATCCATTTTCTGAGTTGGTTCCATTGACACACACACACAGCCATCCCGGTTCATCGTCGTCAATTCTATAATTCAAGATAAATTATGTTATTATTCTTTGCTGCATAAACTGATTATGTTACATTATGGTAGTCATTTACTTTAATAATAATTCATATTTATTTAATATATACTTAACATGCTCGTATGCATGATTTATATATCCTGACCCTTGCGTATTTGTCTTTTGTTGCAGTTGTTTCGCATGTAGTAAGACCAGCTTGCAGTATGAGTTCGTCTTCAACAAGGTATGTTGCGTTTAAAATGCATTTCTTTTATGTGTAGGTTTTCGTCGTTGTGGCTGTGTTTGTGAGTTCGCCCTTTTCTGTTATGAAGAATGGTGTATTGCCGCGTCCGCTAATCCTTATCCAAGATATACACAATGATGCAAAGGAGGTACCGTTAAGCTGCCATTTGTAAATACATAACATACTAATTCTGAATTTATATTTTACAGACATCGAACAACTCAAGAAAAAAACCAATGTGTAAATGCTGCAGCAAACAGGGCCTACACACTCTTTTTGGACATCCATAGGCCCGTAATGAAACTGCAAAAAATAAATCACTAACGCTTTTGTAATCAACCTAGGACCAGGCTTACACGCTCTTTTTGGACATCCATAAGCTCGTAATCAAGCTGCAAAGAGAATCCACTAATGCTTTTGTAGTTAGATGCTTCATGTAACTCCTTTGCAACTTATGTAATGAAGACATATCTCCTCTGTAATGTAAATGCTACCGTAAATACTATATAATCAAAATATGAATGCTTTTGGTACACATAATACGTATTAACTCGCAAATACATGCACCCGCTGCAAAGCGCGGGTACAAATGCTAGTTTATTTTTATATAAGAAAATAATAGAAATCACATTAAAGTATTTGTTGACATTGTCCCATTTTATTTAATATTGTCACTATCATCCTTATAATTAGATACAAAGATAAAACTAAAATATGTTGTCCCTAATAACTCTTTGATTATATTTTGGACACGTACGTAATGCCACAAAGCCATTAAAATTTTAAAAAATTTAGAATATTATAACAGGAAAACTCCAACTAGAACGTTTTGATATCTTCTCACCATTCTTATCCTCTCCGTATCATCACTTAAGTACATCACGTAGTAACGTAAACCTTGATCATTAGAGGATGGATTCGACCCTTTTAAAGAGATCTTTGATGGTTGGTGATATGTGTTGGAGATTTCACCCAACATGTTTTGATCAGCTAAGGGTGTCGGTATGCATGCCAAATACTAAAATGTTTTGGTAACACCTTGAGGCGAAACATTGGCATGACAATTTTATTGTTTAATGATGTTTTTTTATATATAACACAATAGCTGTATAATATTTATTTATAACTTCTCGGACATCTACTTATCCTAACATGTGTAAAAACAATGAAGTTATAGTCTTGGACTTTTGAGTTGGTCTTATTTCAAGACAATAGCAGTGTGTTTTCGAGTTACACTTAAGGAATAAAGAAAAAATAAATTTGTTGTGTTTATAAGTTTTATTCAGAGCATTCTCATCCTATCCTTTAGAAATATGTAAGAAAGGTTTGCAAATTATAGGGTGAGCTTTTAAGTGTTTGTGAGTATAAATTATATGGTGGAGATAGAAAATGTAATGATTTTTTTTTTTTGTAAATTTGAGCAAACAAAGTTTGGCCATATTTATTTTTTAGTATTTGTTGTATTGGTTGTGAGTAGAGGAGAGTATTAATTGTAATGATAAATGTATAAAAATATTATTTAATTGAGCAGAAGAGAGATCTGTAGTATTTTTTAGTGTAATTATAGATATGGATATGTGGGATAGGTGAGAATGCTCTTTTAGGATAAGAAAGGAAAGAAAGAGAAAAAAGAGGAATATTAATGAGTCAACACTTTCCTTTTAATTTGAAAGGAATTGAAAGGAAAGAAAAAGGGAAAGAAAGGAAATCCTTTACTTTTCCTTTCCTTTCTTTCGATAAATAAACTCGTGAACACATCCATGTAGTAACATGGAAGAAATATGTATGATCTAAGTTGTCTGTCCCTCTTTGTTTTGCAAGTTTCAACATATGGATATATTTATTGATCAGAAACCGAGTGTAATACCAAAGTCCCATCATCTAATGAATTTGCCAATGGCATCCCTCAACATTGGTAGGTTAGGGATTATAGTGTATTTGTTTGCATGATTATGTAGAAGTTAAGCTTGAATAAAAAGAAGCTAAAACCAAAATTAGAAGCTAAAACCAATATTAGAAGCTAAAGAAGCTTATTATATGTGTCGTGTACACTTTATAACTTTGTAAATATGTAGCTTGCACTATATCAATATGGCCAAACTACTAGTTTCCCAAAATGTTTTTAATTATGCGTGTAGTTATTTCTTTCGGTTGTACTATTTAATAAATAAATAAACGAACTTGACGATTAAATTAACCACAAATAATTTAGAGGTAAACTAGATAGTCCATGCCTTTAGTGAATATATGCAGAAAGACAAAGTTACATGATGATTAAATTGATCTTAAATTTCTACTTTTGTCATGTTACCATTGATTACATAAATATAATGTTATTGAGTTGATTCAACGACATGAAGATGATGGTTAAAACTTGAAATCTTATTAAATATATTTGAAACATGACTTAAATGGGTTTCTGTAGTAGTGAGTTTTCCTCTTTAATAGTGTTTTTTAATGAGTAATTTGTAACGTTAAAATCAGTATAAAGTGTTAATTATACAATATTGTTTAAAAAAATCTTATACAACTCAAATTGAAAAAAAATAAAAAATGATATCATTTTTGTTTGGGATAGTAAAGGGATAATTTGATTGTTTTTAAACCACCGTCAATCACCACTTTAATCCAGCTAGTATTATTATACTAATACTATTATAATTATAATCTCCCTATCTAATAAACAAGTGAATTCTTCAACAAACCATTCCATTATTTTTTATCAAAACTCTTTATTTGTTCACATGTAATTTTCTCTTTCAGTTTAATTTTTAATTTAATTAATAGAATATAATCACGGGATTAGTTTTTGACCAAATCTGGATTACAAATCACATATCATATATAATTCATATATCCCAATAATCTACCAGAAACCCTATTTTGCAACCATCAGTTATCTCTCAATCCAAACAGATTATTCAAGGTATGTTGAAGATTTCCAATATATCCACGATTATTCAAGGTAAGAGAAACCCTACGCAAAATCCTTATATGGTTTATGGTTCTTCGTATCTCAATCAGTTTTGTTAAACCTTCATCGCAGGTGTCTTCCTATTTCAATCATAACATGTATGTTGGTCCAGTCGCGGTTTGTATAACTTTTTATCCAGTAATAGTATTCTTCGTATTTCATTCGCCTAAATATTCTATTGTTCAACGTTCATTCATATAAATATTATATGATTATCAGTAAATCATATGCTGGCAATGTCTCACTTTTCAGTGCAATGGAAGAACAACTAAACCATGTAGGTCTTTGATCTTAATTATGACCTTTTTTTTAAGAATTAAGATTCTAATATTTGTTTTATTGTTAATCTATCAGGGTGAAAATGTGATTTCGATCTCAAAGCACAAATCATAAGCAGATCCACTTTTATTGCTTGAAACGACAATTCCCTATAATTTTGAAAACACCATAAGTTTGTTATTAATCTCAATGCTTGAGTTACTGTAATTCTGGTCTATGTGGCTTAGGGGATAGAGTTATAGCATATCCACTTTTTTTGTTGTTTTCAAACATAACTATGTTCTAATATTAACTTACAACATAGGAACCTATTATTGTACTTATATTCAAATTAAAAAGCATATGAATGGTGTTCTTTAGCTTGCTGGGATGAAAAGGGGAGGATAGATGGCTTCAATTTTAAGGTATTTTCTATCCTATGTCTAAACACTATTAATAATTTGGAACTTTTGCATGGTGAAATAGGATAAAGTCATAAAACATTAAACCAATTTCAATATTTTTCCAATAAAGTCACATTTTCTCTGACTATAAAAAATATGTAACTTTCATTATCATTTTATTGTTGTGAGTTTTTCTCATAGTTGTTTGAATTTGATAACTAAATAGAACAATTATAAAACTTGGTTATTATTTAGAGACCTTTTTAATTCACCATGAAGCCGTTCTTTAGGTTAAACATGAAAAGAATGCTCAATCATTAATAACTAATATCTAATATTTCCATTTATATTAACTGCTAATAATCAGCCATTAGTAACTAAAGTCAAATTGTGGGTTTTATCAAGGATTGGTTTTTCTTTAATCCAGGGGCATCTTGGGGATAAGTAAAACAATGAATAATATAGTATATCATGCATGCCCATTTGTGCAAAATTATGTCTTATACTTTTGTTTTAATGAAAACATGCAAATACAAAAACTACCATTCATTAATTATTGTTGATTACAAGGAGCCAAAGTTCTTGTGGGTTGTAAGATGCATACCCTCGAGTATATTTCTTATGAGCCAACAATTATTGGTGATGTCAAGAATGAGATGCTCATAGCGAGTTAATATACTATTTTAGTTAAATTAAATTGTTAAATGTTGTAACAGTATGATAATAATTTTTAAAGGTTTTGAAAGAGGAACTACAACAAATACGTTTGTTGTATAATAAACATATGAATTTGTGAAGAGGGGTCGAGTTGGAGATTCATATAAATGTGAAACAAAAAAAAATAAGTTATCATGATGAAGGTGTTTTAGTGACACTAGATGTGATAATTTTCAAATTTTGATTTCAAGAATTATAAGAGTGTGTCATTTTTTTTACGAATGATTGATAAATGAGATAGACGTAGTTTAACTATTGAAGCCAATTGGGCGATTCTATAAACAAGCAACCGATAAGGAAGTTTATAAGACTGCATGAATATTATGATGATATCCACATTTGTGAGAGGTTTTTGTTTACTTTTTATTGCAACCCGTATCAATTAAGACTTGAAAAATCACATTCTTGACTTTTGAGGTCAACTGAACCATGTTTGTAAACACTAAACTGATACGATTTCTATAGGTTATCAAGAAAGTTATTAAGACGTTCATAAACTTTATGATAAATTGACATTCAAGAAAGGTTTTTCTTTAGTTTTCATTACAGCGTATTGCAATCTTGCACTTGAATGTTTTAATCTTCGACCTCAAAAGTCAAACGTTACTTCTTAGCGTGATAAGTTGATATATTTTTTTTCTTAATTTTGCAGGTGAATCTGTTAGAAATATGGAAACATTTGAAGTGAATCAAATTCCGTCACCACTTATGTTTTAACAGTGTTCTTACTCGCGTATAGTACTTTTTCTTGTATATGTTTATGCTACTTATGTAAGTGGATGTAAATAGTTTGTAATTATTTATATTTATATATTATATTTTATTGCTTTATTTTATACCAACCCGTGTATTACAGGGGTTATAACCTAGTATTATAATAATGACCACTACATCCTATAAAAACAAAAAGAAATGTTTATAGAAATTTAAAGGAGGTTGTTGTCCACGTGTCAGCTTGACAGTGACACAGTTGTTCTTTCTCCATCTTCTTCTTTTTCAGTTCTCTCGAGAACAGAGACGAACAACTTACCACTAAATTATATATATAGAGAGAGAATCAGTGGGTGAGTAGATGGTGTGTGAATTATTTGCGTAAGAAGAAATATTATTAATATTATTGTTATTGTATTGGGATCGATGAGAAAATCGTTCAAGGATTCTCTTAAAATTCTTGAAGCTGATCTTCAACACGCTAATACCCTGTAAGAATAACAACCCAACAGTTTCTTTCAATTCTTGATGTTGTTTTTTGGTTTAATTTGATCATCTATTCACGAATCTAGGGTTTCTTTTTTACATGTATATTGTGTATTTGATTTTGACTTTACTCGTTGCTTCTATTAGCGATAAAGATATCTTTTTGGGTATTTAATTCAGTCTGATTTCATGAATTCGGAATTTGACACCCTCAATTTTACTCCCAATTTTGAATCAAAGGTGTTTTTTTTTTCTTAATTTAGATTATTTTCTTTTAACTTATATTGATTAACACTGATCCTATGTTGGCCAATTTTGGGGTATTTAGACTATACCATAGTTCAGTGGTGAAGCTTGACTCAGGATATTTGGGGGGGGGGGGGGAGGGGGGGGGGGGGGGAGTCACGAACCCTGTTTCGGTGGGGCCGGACTCAATGCATATAAAATATTTCGAACGAAAACACATAAATTTACACAGTAGAAAAGGGTGGGGGTTGAAGCTTCGCCCATGAACACAGTGAAAAACCTAAAAAACTTGATAATTATTATTGAGTAGATTCAAACACACACATTTATGTATATGTATTATGTTATTGTGAAAGAGTGAGGTTGACACCAACAACATTAATAGCTTCTAATTCCTGTTAGTGTAGAAATTATATACACTTTGGACTTTTGAGGTCTAATCAAGATTAATGATTATCTATTTGCAAGACTTTTATGATGATGATGTTGTGATTGTTATGTATGTTTGATGTTTGATAATGCAGGGCATCTGATTTTCCAAGGGAGTATGATGGTGCGTGTGTGCAGATGAGGATGTCGTATAGCCCGGCTGCACAGTTTTTTCTTTTCTTTGTTCAATGGTCTGATTACCATCTCGCGGGTGCACTTGGACTCTTGAGGATTCTCATCTTTCAGGTCAAAAAGTCTAACTTGTTTGGGTATATGCATTTATAGGATTTGGTATATAATATCCAGTGATAAAGTTTCTGACTTGCACATATTGCAGGTTTATGAAGATGGCACGACCACCATGTCTACACACGAAAGGAAGGCAAGCATAAGAGAATTCTATGGTAAGATCCGAAGGGCCAAATGATTTGACTTTTTCTGCATAAGCCAAACATCAATTCTATATTCAAATGTTGGCTTATATCATTGTTCCAAATTGTGCTATGTGGAGCTAAGCATACATACATAAAGGTTTATTCAACTATACAAAATATTAGGCCTGTAAGCGAACCGAAAGAACACGGACGGGGTCTGTTCGTGTTCGCTTGCTTTACTTTAACCAAACGAACGTTCAAACACAAGCAGTTAAAGAAATGAGGTTTTCTTATTCATGTTCGCTCGTTATGAAAATAAATGTGTTCATGTTGTTAATGGTATAAACGAACAAATATAACTGAACATAGATGGACTGATGCAAATGAACATAACTTAGCAAATACCAATTATAAATAAACGTGAATATCAACTTGTTGGGTTTTAGAAAATAATAAAACTAGACTAAATTGTATTGGGTGATATTTAACTTAATAAAACTAGACTAAATTGTAATGGACTTAACGATTTTAATGTATACATAAATGGACAAACTCGAACAAACGCAAACTAACGAGCATAAATGAGCGAACGCTCACGAACATAAATGAACGAACATGACATGTGATCATGTTCGTTCGTTTAACTAAGCGAACAAAAAGTTTTGTTCATGTTCGTTTGCTTATAAAGAAAAGAACATAAACGAGCTTCCCATCGAATGGTTGACTGAACGTTTGATTTGTTTACAGGCCTACAAAATATAATTATAATGTTACATATGAGTTAAGAATTTGATGCTATATATTAAATGAATAGTCAATTAATTCACTAATATTTTGTTGAAAGGCCTAGTTGGCCCTAAGAGGGGATTATTGGATCACCAGATCCTTTATTTATATTATTGTTTCAACGGTGTTGATATTTAGGATGATGTAATGAATAGATATCATATATCCATCTTTAATGCAACTTCAAAGTGGTGTGACTGATTCGGAAGAAAGAAAACAAAAGAAAGTATGCATGGAAAGATATAGAAAACGAGAGGATGGAGATTTTAATCATCGTTCTGCTATTGATATTGAATGCGAAGAAGAATGTGGTATTTGCATGGAGATGAACAGCAAACTCGTTTTACCTAAATGTAACCATGCCATGTGCTCAAGTTGCTATAATGACTGGTATCATCTTCTATCTTTAACCAGTAATTGAAATTTTCTTCTTTATAATATGCTTGAATTTTACATTTTTGTAATGTTTCACCATGAGACTTCAACCTTTTTAGAATCTGCAAAGGACAAGCTTATAACAACCAGGAACCTTACTCATCTTATTTCTTGTTTTTGCCGTTAGCACACGCCCATGAGTATTCCTCACAACCCCTCTGAAATTCATTTTAACCAACATGGATTCATTTCCGAATTTGTAAGTATGCACTTTCTCTGTTCCCATGTGGGAACATGTCCTTTCTTTTTCTAGATCCCAATCAGAGAAATATTTATCACATTTGCATCCCCAGAGGTGTGGTTGTGATTGGAAGGTTGAGTTGACATATATAACCAAGAACTAAATTAAGTTCTTGGAGAATCTTCCCAACACTAACACCAAATTCAATCCTTGGTTAAATTTGTCGACCCAGCCTTCAAATCACAACCATGCACTAAGTGATGTTAATGTGATGAATGTTTCTTTGATTGGCAGCAAGAAGATGAAGGGCGTGTTATCACACGCGAATGTAGAAGGTATTTACTTCACGTTAATCATCCTCCATATGAAAGATTATTGAGTTTGGAAATGAATCTTAACAATCCATATCTGTTAAACGAATCCAGAGGGGTTGTAAGGAGTGCTTGTGAACCTATGCAACTTCAAAAACAATATATGAAGATGGGCATGGTTACTTAGCTGTTATAAGCTTGTTATTCGTAGATCTTCAAAAGGTTACGGTTTCTTGGCTAAACACCTTTCCGCATGGAATTAAATATAAAAAAATTTATTGTAGTGCATTTTTTAAATAGAAATAGCGTATATCTTATGATTGTGTGGATGTGTTTGCATTTTCTAAACGCTTGCAAGCTAGTAAATACTGATTGTTTATTGTGAGGATAAATGTTTATGTTCTATACAGTATACACCAACTAATTTAACATAATAACCTTAATTTTATGATCTAGACTAGATGCCGTAAAATACTTTAGATTACGAATTTGAGCTTCCTAATAACCTTATTGTTATATTTGTTTCAGACTCTTTGGTTAAGCATGTTGATTGGGCAAATTTATAATAAGATTCAAGTATTTTACACATTACTACATTAGTTATTTATATATAAAGAATGAACAAAAGTGTGTTTATTATTGTCCCGAAACATAAACATTTAATCTTGTTTAGTTCTTACAAAATACAATTACTTTATGACAGGCGTACAAGATCCCTATCATGCCCGTTTTGTCGGGTCAGCCTAAAGAGAGTTGACTCGAGTGAGCTGTGGGTGTATGTTGACTATAAAGAAGCAATTGACATGGCCACAATAACAAGAGAAAATCTGAAACGATTGTTCATGTACATAGACAAGCTGCCTCTGGTTATTATTCCCGACTCACATTTTGACAGCTACTACTCGCATCTGATGTGACCATATATTAATTAATTTACCCCTGCTGCGTCCGCACTAATTTACATATCTACCCCACCTCCTGAAATGGAGAGAACCCGAGATTCGTTTGGGTTTGTTTAGGATTTTAGAAATCAAATGTTTGTTGTTTAGATGAACCGGGCCCGAGTTTGTGGCGTGCATGGGGTTGAAGTTCTGATAGTTTATTTGCAACATAAAGTGGTAGCTGTTGTGGTAATTGTATGTAAAGTAAATATGTATATGCTGGAATGCTAATATGTCTGTTTTCTTGGCCCTGGAGATTATGAATTTGAATCCTACTCTTGCCAATAGTAATTGTATGTGTAGGTTTGATTTGGAATTATATAAACAATTCATAAAAAATTATATTGTTACATTGTCTTGTGGAGTTTTGGGCATATATTGTCTTTTTTAAACTTCTAGAATTTGTATTGAAAGTCTTATAATCATAAATATCATACACATACAAAATAACAAATAAATAAGTTGGTGTATTCTAAGTTAAAAGTAGTTGGTCCTAAGTTTCATTTTCAGGCAGACTGTCATAATAGTCATAATCGACTGGTTTTAATCCCAAACTAATAACTTTTTATGTTGACATTTTAACACTAGATAGTCTGTAGAAGCATGTTGCCATTACTATTAGCAGTGGAAGATGGGTGTGTGTTTTTATTGCAAACATTAAACCATCTAAAGAATTTATGTCATATCACAAAAAGCATAAAGGTATTCACCAATGGCAACAACCTATGTGTCGCAATCTCGAGCTTCGAATACATGTCTTAAAAAGTAATATATTTTTCCTCTACTTACATAACATAATCCAAATCAAATATTTACACGACTCTCATAGCAAAACCCAACCTATTTTATTATTAAATAAACGGTAGAGTGTGGTTATCTTATTGTATCAAAAAATAATAATATGTTATATTATTAATTTATTTCAAAATAAATTAAAGTTATTTTATTCATTATAGGGAAAAAAAATTCTCCTTTATTTATTTTATACATAAATATATACTTTTTTTAATAGTTTAAATATTACAAGTTTTTGTAATTAAATTGTTAGGGGAAATAGTATTTAAGAAAAATAATAAAAAAGGAATGTAAACATGTATACCAACCGAATTTAGACAAGTGACATGAAGTTGAACAACTTGAAAATTTTTGGGTCATGACCTAGGTCGTTCAAACGATGTTGAGATGATCAGGTTGTTCAGTGGCGAATGTTAGTGAGGGTCGGGGTGGCCCCGGCCCCTCGGTTTTTTTGCGTAATAGTGGAAATTTACCTGTTTTCGTCCAAAATTTTTTATACGTAGTGTACATTTAGCCGTTTTCGGCCGAAAATTTGAGCCCGACCTTCTCCATTTTTTAAATTCTTTATACATTTTGAGTCCGCCCCCGCGGTGTCTTAGTCCAAGTTTCGCCATTGAGGTTGTTTTTATTTTCTTGTTTTACTTTTTTGAAACAAATATTAGGTTAAGAAGTGTAACCCAAATAATAATAGTCTAAAGAAACAACCTTTAGACCTAGGTTGTTCAAGCGACGTTTAGATGACCATGGTAGGTTGCCAATAATAGTAGTATAAAGAAATAACCTTTAGACCTAGGTTGTTCAAGCGATGTTCAGATGACCATGGTAGGTTACCAATAATAGTAGTATAAAGAAACAACCTTTAGACCCTGGTAAAGTTTCAATTTTAGCACTATAATCATAGATGAAGTGCAAACCTTGTATACATTTGTTGTGTTTATCTACAATTTTACATCAAATATCTATATGGCTTAACACTGCTGTCAAACTAGAACATAAATATTTAATCATGACCAACTTGTTACAACTTACGAATGTGACAAATCCGAGTTTTCATAAGGTTCTGTATTGTTGGGTAACTATAGACACCTAGTTAAAGCGTCACGTAGATAGAAAATCATGAACTAACCAACCATTTAACTAATAAGTTGTGAAGTAACTAGAACTTAAATAAAAGGAAAAACAAAGTTTGATTGGTGTATTAGAGGTGTACCCCACCTCTTGGGCGCTAACACACTAACAAAGAAGGCGAACGAACAAAACCCCTTTGTTTGAATCGGCAAAACTACCCATGTAGCAGCCCTTGGTGCCCCCAGTTAGCCCAACGAGTGGTCTATGGCTTTAGCGATTATAGTTATGGGTGTAAACGAATCGAGTCAAGCTCTTTTTCAAAGCTCGAAGCTCTACTTTTTATCAATTCAAATTCAGTAACCCGTGAGCAGCTAGCTCAACTTGTTTGCACCCTTATTTAGTAGATATAAAATAACCAAAAAACTATTTTAAAATACCCAAACTACCCTTGTTCCCTCCACCAACAGAAGATAAGATTTAAGTTCCACTACTTCCTACACTTAACCGAAACCTAACCACCATCCATCCACCCATGAACCTCTGCACCTTCTTTATCACCCCTTCAATAAAAGCCACACTTCCAAATCTCACCACCACCCGTTCACTCAAATGCTCAGCCGAGTCACCAACTCACCGACTCAAACTCTCCGACTCACTCCAACACGAAACCTTAAGCATCCTGGAATGGCCATCCATCTGCACTCAGCTCTCCGCATTCACCTCCACCACCATGGGCCTATCCGCCGCCAGAAACGGGCTAATTCCTATTGGCCGGAGCCCCGAGGAGACCCGGAGGCTGTTGGATCAAACGTCAGCTGCGGTTTTGCTTCATTTCCCGCCGGATTTGTCTGCAATTGAAGATGTTTCGGAGCTCGTTGAGTCGTCGGTGGCCGGGCAGTTGCTTTCGATTAGAGAGATTTGCGCGGTGAAGCGGACGTTGAGAGCTGCTAGGGTTTTGTTTGAGCAGTTGGACAAGATGTGTCTGCAATCCGAAAGGTATATCGTGCTGTCCACTCGTTTCGAGCTCTATTTCTAAAGCTCTAGTTTTTTTTTTAAATTTGATTTATGTGTATTTATTATTATTTTTCAATTATGATTTATTTAGAATATAACATACGAGTAATATGTATTATTTAGTTATATTTTTATCAGAGTATAATTATTAAATTAATATATATAAAAAATAGAAAATAAAAGTATATACAACTGTTTTGTTTTGAGTGAACCATTTAATTTGTCTGCAACTGGAAGGTATACCGCACGTCTTTAGAATGTGTTTCTATTTTGTGTTGATTTGCATTAGCCTTAGAAAACTGGTCTGAGTGAACCATTGAGTTCAGAGTATAATTGCGTACAGTTTCTGTTAGGGGTGAGCTAAACATTGGTTCGGTTTGGTTTTTATCTATAACCGAAACTGATAATCGAAACAGGTTGGGTTATTTTGGTTAGTATGTTGGTTCGGTTAATAGATTGGTTTAAAATAAAAACCAAAACCAAACTTGGTGTAAAATTCCAATTTTCAAGGTATAAAAGCTATGGAGGTGGAAATATATGAAAAGTATGAATGGTTTGGTTCGGTTTCAGTTTATTTGGTTAACACACAAAAAAACCGATAACCGAAATCGGTTTTCGGTTAATTTTGGTTTGGTTTCGTCAATTTTTGTTCGGGTTTGGTTAACAGTTCGTTTATTGATTACCCCTAGTTTCAGCTTGGCTTGTTTCGAACTCAGCTTGTTTGTAATTTTTATTTGGTTTTATATATTTATAATTGTTTTATATATATTTTTCAATTATGACTTAGTATATAACATAATACGTACTATTTAATTATTTTTATCATAATTTATGTAGAAGTATAACTATTAGTTAAGTATATTAAACATGTTAAAGCTTAAAAGATTTCTTTTTAAAATTTAAATTATATAAATAATAGGCTTGTTTAGGCTCGCGAGCTGGCTCGAGCTCGATAAGTGAAGCTCGGCCTCGGGTTTGTTTATTAAACAAGCTTATTTTTATGCTCGAGCTTGTTTAAGCTCAGTTTGATTCAAGCTTTTTGCAAGCCGATGCCGAGTAGCTCGCGAACAGCTTAACTCGGTTACACCTCTAGTCAATTTACATTAGCTCTAAGTAAGTGTTTGAAAGAACCATTGAATTCAGAGTATAATTGCATACAGAACAGTTTCAGTTCAAACCTTAAATTAGTTTCAATGTATATCACTTTAATTGAATTAACACAGGTACTATCCTCTGCTTGAAATTCTTCAGAATTGCAATTTCTTAACGGAGCTGGAGCGGAAAATAGACTATTGTATAGACTGTAAGTTCTCGGTTATACTTGACAGAGCGAGTGAGGATTTGGAGATTATTAGGTTAGAAAGGAAGAGTAATATGGATGACCTTGACTCTCTGTTAAAAGATATATCCACTAAGATTTTCCAAGCCGGTGGTATTGACAAACCGTTGGTGACCAAACGACGATCGAGAATGTGTGTTGGTATCAAGGCTTCTCATAAGTCATTGCTACCAAATGGTGTTGTTTTGAATGTTAGTAGCTCTGGAGCAACATACTTCATGGAACCGAAAGACGCAGTTGACTTGAACAATATGGAAGTCAAACTTTCAAATGCAGAAAGAGCTGAGGAGCAAGCTGTTTTGGGCTTGCTTACATCTGAAATTGCACAATCAGGTTCAGAGATTAAGTACTTATTAGACAGAGTTCTAGAAGTTGATCTTGCAATTGCACGAGCTGCGCATGCTCGGTGGATGAATGCAGTATGTCCAGTTATAAGCTCAAATGGTTTTAAAAATAACAGTTTATCGATAAATATTGAAGGCATTCAGCATCCTTTGCTTCTTGAGACCTCTTTGAAAAGTTTATCCAATCACGTGACATCAAAATCGAGCAACTCAATTATGTGGTGTGAGGGAAATGGAGTGACGCGTCAACCTTTGACTTTTCCTGTTCCTATTGACATAAAGGTTGACCATGAAACAAGAGTCGTTGTGATCTCAGGACCTAACACTGGTGGCAAAACTGCTTCCATGAAAACATTAGGAGTTGCTTCTATTATGATGAAGGCTGGCATGTATTTACCTGCTAGAAATCACCCTACTCTTCCATGGTTTGACTTGATTCTGGCAGATATTGGTGATAGTCAGGTAATACTCTTACCTTATTACTAACTTTTTATAAAAATTTGCATTACATCATGATAATATTATCAATATTATCCTTTTATTGTAGTCTTTAGAACAAAGCCTCTCAACTTTTAGTGGCCACCTCTCAAGGATTTGCAAGATGTTAGAAGTGACCACAAAACAATCACTCCTTCTCATTGATGAAATTGGAAGTGGAACCGACCCGTCAGAAGGCGTGGCACTATCTACCAGCATATTAGAGTATCTTAAAAACAGAGTCAACTTAGCAGTAACAACTACACATTATGCAGATTTATCTCTCTTGAAAGAGAAGGATTCTCAATATGAGAATGCGGCAATGGAGTTTTCTTTGAAGACTTTACAACCTACTTATAAGATACTTTGGGGAAGCACAGGTGAATCAAATGCATTAAATATTGCTAGATCAATAGGTTTTGATGAAAAAGTTGTTCAACGTGCGGAAATATGGGTTAAAAGGTTGATGCCAGATAAGGCTGAGAAGCGCAGAGGTTTGCTTTACCAGTCGTTAGTGGAAGAAAAGAACCGATTAGAAGCTCAAGCAAACCGAGCCGAACATATATATTCAAATGTTATGGAACTTTATAATGAGGTATGACTTGTTTTACGTTAACCTATTAACTTGTTAATATCATGAATCATTAACATATCCGTCTATTGTTTTATATTGATCTTTTATGAAGATTAATGACGAGGCAAATGATCTTCCGAGGCGTGAGGCAGCTCTAAAGGCAAAAGAAGCTCAAAAAACCCGAAAAGAAATACTAACCGTGAAATTACAGTTAGAGACAATAGTGAAGGAATTTGAAGCTAAAATTACAACTTCTAGTATTGATCAACTTAATGCACTTCTTAAGGAATCTGAGTCAGTCATTTCATCAGTTATAGAAGCTCACTGTTATATTGAAGACCCACCCGCAACACAAGCAGATGGTTCTTCCCTTTCAGTGAAACTAGGGGACCAAGTCATTGTAAGGGGATTTGGTAATAAGTTAGCCACTATTGTCGAGCCACCTGGCACTGATGGCACCGTGCTTGTTCAATATGGTAAAATTAGGGTTCGAGTGAATGTAAGCGGTATGAGAGCTGTTCAAAGCAGTGACACGATAACACCAACATCAAATTCACAATCGCAAATCAAAAAGCAGGTATTTAGTTAATAATAATAATATTATTATTATTAATACTCAAATTAGCAAAACAGCTGACAGTTATCTGTGTGTTTTTGTAGGGACAGAAGATTAGAAGCCTTAAGAATCTATCAGAGGTTAAAAACAGTGAAGACGTTTTGTATGGACCAGCAGTGCAGACATCAAAAAACACAGTTGATTTACGTGGTATGCGAGTCGAGGAAGCGTCTCATGAACTTAACTTGGCTATTAATACGTCCGGGCCAGGTTCGGTTCTCTTTATTATTCATGGGATGGGTACTGGTGTCGTGAAGGAGTCTGCGTTACAAATATTAAAAAAACACCCACGTGTTCTTAAGTTTGAACAAGAAAGTCCAACTAATTATGGTTGTACAGTTGCTTACATCAAATGAATATACCATATGTGCAATTCTTGTTAATATATAATTTTTAAATTGTTCATTTTTTTAATAAACCTGTATGGAAACTCTATAAACGATAGTTTGATACACGATACTATACGCCTTTAACTTTATTCATAGGAAAACGATGAAACATCCATACTAGTTACGTGACGGGCCCGAAGCCACGTTGCTGGGATCGTGTTGTCTCATATTGTTTAGGGAGGCAGGAGCAGTGTGATGAAAGTAGACAGGAGTAAGGACATAATGCGTTGGAAGCCCATTATTGGTACACTGACAATTTGGATCCGTACCAGTACCGGTATCCGGACTGTTATTTGACCCACCAAACCCATCACCTTCACCCCATGTGGACACCTGTGGGACAATAATGCCAAACGGGAATCCAGGAAACGGGAAAATGGTTTGGAACCCGAAGGAGGTGCCACCAGTGCCATGACCACTTCCATAGATTGCCCCGCCACTAGCGCTACTGCAACCGCTTGCACTAACTTTAGTATTATCCACTTGCGAGTGGTCGTGTGAATCGTGGGTTTACTATCCGAGTCACTTGCTTGTAAGTCAGTGTCCATCTAGAGGTTATGTGGTCTAGCGGTCCTAGGAAGCGGTTTGACCCCGTGAGCCATGATGAACGTTGAGGCTACAAGAGCTAGTATGGCTATGCACGACCATCGATTGGTAGGTCTTGCCATTGTCTCTATAATTGGTTGTTTACCTATGGAGACTTGGTGATATATTTGTTTGTTTGTTTTATTATTTGGGCATAAATAAAGGTTAATCTGAGGGTGCAAGCAAGAAAAAAATGGCGTGAGTGTTTCATGTTTCCTTGATATTTGGTAAATGAATATCGTATGAAATAGAAATATCGGGGAAAGTTAAAATATAAAGGAGATAGAATGAGAAGTGAGAAGAATTTGTGATTACACAAAAGATCCTTTAAAAATAAATTAAAAAAATATAAAAATCATAACTTAAAATATAAATAAAAAACAAAAAAAAAAATTGAAACTAAAATGACAAAAAAAAAATAAAAATTGATGAAATTACACAATGCCAAGATCAAAGACACAATGATGAAAATGAACAAAAGACACAATTATAACTAAAAAAAGACACAATAGATCGCAAAATATAACACAATCCCGAACAAAATATAACATAATGTTAAGTATTATAACACAATATAAAGGAAAATAAAAGACACAATGTTAAGCCAAAAAAAAACACAATCAATAACGAAAATAAACACAAAATACATTTAAGTCCCGGATCGATAATCAACACACAAACTAAACAAATAACCTTTGTTTATTAATCAGAATATCTTACTCAAAAAAACTGATTACAAACTATCAAACCCTAACTCGGTTTGACTCTTGATGAACCCTAACTCGGTTACATCTCGTGTGTATCTCTAGATGAACCCTAACTCGGTTACACCTCACACCCTAGATCTATAATGCCTAACCATGACACGTTTATATAGACTAACCTAACTTGCTAGCCAAGATATTGCCTATTATTATCACAATACAAATAGGAAACATGATGTAATTAGGAAACATAACCAACTATGACCGACTTGTTATCCTTGGTCTCTCAAGTTCACCGGCTTGTGACTTGGAGTCTGAAATTACTTCCAACAAATACAATGATAAACAAAAAGCCACGACTTTTTTCACTTACCATTGTGGTTTTTTTATGAGAACGAGAAAGACGGTGGAAACATTTTTGTGTTTATATGTTTTTCGTTTTTTTATTAAATTTTAAGTTATGATTTATTTATTTATTTTTTAAATATTTTTTGAATGGCTTTTTGTGTGGCTACAAATTATTCTCATTATTCTCATTTTTATTTCCTTTTCTAGAATAACTTAACCTTATAAATATATTGTTAGGGTCTTTGATAAAAACTGCAATCACTTACTAAACATTTTTTAAGACGCTTAAACCCATGTCGGATCAACCCAATGAACCCAATTCGGCCCTTAAGTACACCAATTGACTTGCACCAGCCCGTTTCACAAGGATTTCGCATGTGAACAAACCCGATTACGTCCAACATCGTGAACGCAAGTGTCTTCCTTATCCATTCAAAAATAACATAATGACTGTGCTAGTAATATTGTTGATAGGAGGTCGACATTCTCCTACTTGTAACTCGATACCGTGGACACTACCCAATGATTTTTGTTGATGTTTCAGTCACCTAAGATCACGATGGATAGGTCTTCGAGTATTATGTTAGCTTTGTCACGATGGATAGCTCTTTAGTATTATGTTAGCTGTCGTCAGAGCTAACAAAAGTCAAACCAGGTTCGGGTATTTAAAAAACTCGGAACCGGGTAGGAACCGGTTCCGGGTATGGTCAACAAAAGTCAAACCAGGTTCGGGTAGGAACCGGTTCCGGGTATAGTCGGGTATTTGACCAGGTTTTGACCGGTTCCTCCGGGTTTTTTCCGGGTTTTACCGGTTCCTCCGGGTATTTTCCACCGGTTTCGGGTCGGTTCCGGTTCCGGGTACGGCTCCGAGGAGAAATCATAAACCTGGTCCTACCCGCGAGTAGGGTATGGGTAGGAACCGGTTCCAGGTCGGTTCCGGAACCGGTTATTTTGTGCACCTCTACTAACGACCTTGATGAAGAGATCTACTTCCTTATGAAACACATAACAAACATATGCATGATGAGGTTGATAAAAGTCCAATGCTTTAATATCAAAAACATTAAAAACTTTAATCAGATTCCTGAAACTCCTGCATTCGATGATCTATAAAGTTTGTAACTATAAGGTCACGAGTATACTCTAATCTATCTTAATTCCACCACACAAGCTTCGCATCACTTATTTTTTTTCTCTTTACTCCATGCCATCCAAAGGAAATGGTTTAACCCATAATTAAAATAACAAATCAATTAGTAATTAATACATATTGTTCCTTTTAACCTGTGAAAAACATAATCCATGAGCCTTTTTAACACACTTAACACTAGTGAGGAGTAGTTTGATTCATATTTAAAGTGTCATGTCATCTTAACTTATGTTGGGTGTTAGAGTATACTTCATAGCCTAATCTTCACATATCCCAGTTTAATTAAAATTTGGAAAAGAGTAAAGTGCCATTTTCGTCCCCGTGGTTTGACAAATAATGCGAATTTATTCCAAAAAGTTTATTTTTTTGCATATGGACCCTCCACGTTTCTCAGTTCTTGCCAATTACATCCAAATCACTAACCCCGTTAAATTTAATCGTTAAGTCAGGGGTAGACATATCTTTTCACTCTTTCTTTATATAATACTTTAATACTTATTTCATTGAACTGCGGTTTTCGTCCTCCTGGTTTGTCCAAATCTGCAGTTTTAGTCCACTAGTTTTGAATTTGCAATTTTTTTCTCTATGGTTTCATTTCACTTGCAATTAAACCCGAATTCCCTAATCTCATTAAGTCTGGTCGTTAAACTCATCAGTGTGCCTTTCACGTGAGGGATAGTTTTGTTCCTTCTTTTTTTTTCCTTTACCCCAAATACACCCCAGCCCCTCACGTGAGGGGGGTTGCGAATTAAGACTGAGGTTTGTTTGGGGAGAAAAACGACAAAACTGTCCCTCACGTGAAAGGCACACTGATGAGTTTATCGACCAACCTTAACGAGATTGAGGAAGTCGGGTTTAATTGCAAGTGAAATGAAACCATAAGGAAGAAAATTGCAAATTTGAAACTACTGGACTAAGACTGCAGATTTGAACAAACTAGAAGGATGAAGACCGCAATTCACTGAAATAAGTATTAAAGTATTATATAAAGAAAGAGTGAAAAGACATGTCTACCCCTGACTTAACGATTAAATTTAGTGGGGTTAGTGATTTGGATGTAATTGGCAAGAACTGGGAAACGTGGAGGGTTCATGTGCAAAAAATAAACTTTTGGACTAAATTCGCGTTATTTGCCAAACCACAGGGACGGAAATAGCACTTTACTCTTTGGAAAATTTCTTAAAATAGTCATTTTGACCCACCACTTTCCAAGATTAACCATGTTTCTCAAAAATTCCCATAATGGCCGCTCCTAAGAAGATGAACCACCCCTTTAACTCGATAGAATCTCGCCATTTGTTATATATTGTTTCTATTTGTAAGTCCGACCAAGCTGTTTGTGATGATTGGCGAAACATACACACACTAGTGGGTTGGCCTACAGGATGCACACACACACATGTACGCACCCTAGTGGGTTGGCCTGCACGATGTGAGGGGTGTCACAGAGGCTCTTTTGGAGAGCGCACTCTAACCCGACCTGTCTTAAATACTTATTATTATTATTATTATAAGTATATAATTATATATAAAGTAATTAAATAAGATAATGGATTTTATCACGGGTTTACCTAAGACACCGACGGGATGCGATACCATCTGGGTGATCGTTGACCGGTTGACTAAGTCTGCACACTTCTTAGCGATTAAGGAATCGGACAAAATGGAAAGACAGACTCGTGTTTACATGAAAGAAGTGGTGTCTAGGCACGGAGTGCCTGTCTCAATCATTTCCGATCGAGATTCTCGTTTCACTTCGCACTTTTGGAAGTCGCTGCAAAAAGCACTAGGCACCCGTCTTGATATGAGCACAGCATACCATCCTCAGACGGATGGGCAAAGTGAACGAACTATTCAGACCCTGGAGGATATGTTGCGTGCATGCGTATTGGATTTCGGAAAAAGTTGGGAACCTCACTTACCTTTGGTGGAGTTTTCGTATAATAACAGCTACCACGCAAGTATTAAAGCAGCGCCGTTTGAAGCGCTATACGGACGGAAGTGTCGATCACCACTCTGCTGGGCAGAGGTGGGTGACAGCCAAATCACTGGTCCAGAACTGGTACTCGAAACTTCGGAAAAGATTGTTCAAATCTGAAATCGCATGGCAGCAGCACGAGATCGCCAAAAGAGTTACGCCGACAAGCGCCGAAAACCTCTCGAATTTCAAGTGAACGATCGAGTGTTACTCAAAGTCTCACCTTGGAAAGGTGTGGTTCGCTTTGGTAAGCGAAACAAACTCAACCCACTGTATGTTGGTCCTTACCGGATAACTGAGCGCATTGGTCCGGTGGCGTACCGACTGGACCTACCAACGGAACTCAGTGGCGTACACAATGTATTCCACGTATCCAATTTGAAGAAATGCCTATCTGATGAAACCCAAGTAGTCCCTTTGGAGGAACTGCAAGTTGATGAACAGTTACGTTTCATTGAGGAACCAGTCGAGGTTTTGGATTGGGAAACCAAAACGCTCAAGCACAGCAAAATTCCAATCGTTAAGGTTCGTTGGAACTCGAGACGTGGACCGGAGTTCACGTGGGAACGCGAGGTCAAATGATGAAAAAGTATCCTCACCTTTTTGAAGGGCTGACCAAACACAGAAAACCGCGAAACCCGGCAAACCGTCAGAAATCACCGGAGGTATGAATTAAATTTCGGGACGAAATTTCTTTCTACTAGGGGATGATATGACAAACTGAAAATTTTTCTTACTTTTTCAGACACTCATCACGACTTGACTCAAATTTTCGGGACGAAAATTCTTTAACATGGGAATGATGTGACAATCGTCAATTTCAGGTTAACTCCGTTAACTCAACTCCGTCAATTCAAACTTAAGATCACTGAATCTATAACGCACACCTCAATACATTTAAACTAGGGTTTAAATGACGCTTAACACTTACTACATGTGTAGTCTTTCGGGAATTGCACCGAAACGCAAACGAGTTGACGCAAACAATTGGTGAATAAACGAAAAACGTCAAAACAGTAATTATGTGATAATTATGTGTTGGACTTATGTGTTATGTGATAACATCGTTATAAACACTAACTCAAGATGTAAACAAGTTAGTTTAAGCTAGATAAGTAATACTTAGAAGTGGAGGGGCCAAAGTGTAACATGTAGTATTATAAATAATAATAATAATAAACCCTAACTTATTATTATTATTCTCCCCACACAAATCCCGATCGGAAACCCCCCCCCCCCCTTGGCTCCTTGGCTGCCGTCACTTATACACACACATACAACTAGGATTTCAAGCTTTTGATTGAAGATTAAGGTGCTAGGAAGGTATAATTGACTATCCTATGCATCCTTTATACTTGATTTTGATGTTTAATGGGTTAATTGAAAACCCTAAAGAGCCGATTTTATGTGTGTATGTAATTAATATGATTGTTGTTGATTTGATAATGATTTGATAACTAGATTGGATATTGTTACATGTTAATTGCTTGTGTCTTTGATTTGAGTTCAAACAAAAACCCTAATCATGTATGTAATGTGAAATTGATGTGCATGGATAGTGATTATGGAGTCTAGAGTGTTATATGAATGAGTTATGGTTCATAGATAGTTAATAAGTTGAGTTTGGATGCAAACAGTTTCTGGACAGATTGTGTTATTGATGTTTAATTGACTGTAACGAAGTGTAAATTTGAAAATTGATTGAGATTATTGATACTACCGTAAACTAGGTTGAGTCTAGTTTCTAAAGAATATAAATTTGTAATTTTTGGACAAGTAAAGGTTAAGTTTTATGATTTTACAAAAACGTTGTGCAAAGCTGAGTTGTTAGACCTGCTGTTAGGTTGTTTTGTAAATGTTATATCTCATGAACTACGAGACCAATTGGGTTGGTTCCACTTCTGGAAGTTGACTTATTGAGTTAGGAACCTAACCCAAGTGGTCTTGCATTTATTGGATTTTTCATTTAACGGGAATTTCAAATAACATTCTGTTGCGCATGAATTTGACTGTTATGAGTTTGCTGTAATGATTTGATGATTGTGAGAAACCTATGTGGAATAAAAATATAATAAAATATGTTATGGAAACCTAAGACATATATGCTTTTGTGATGATTTTTGGTAAATTAATTGTGATGCTATGATCGGTGAGATAGTACAATCTTTCAAGTAGAATTTCTGTCTCGGTGAGACTAGCTGCTGAATTTTGTGAAAATGCATGAAACATGATACTTGCTATATAATTGTTATGTTTTGACCAAATTGCCCTTGCGGGGAATAATTGCTAATTGATTGTCATGATTTGACCAAATTGCCCTCGTGGGGGATAATAGCTAGTTAATTGTTATGTGTTGACCAAATTGCCCTTACGGGGAGTAATTGCTAGTGATGTACTTTATGAATACATGACACGTAAATAATTGCTTACGCATGTAACGTATCTCAAATACATTTGTTAAAGTCACACACGATTCACAAACGAAACACGAAACATGTTATGTGCATAGGTATTATGTGCCGGGTCTAGAGACTCGATAATATTCCGACACTTAGAAAAATCTCTTTGTTGTTTTAGAACGCTAGAGAGAGTTTTTCTGTGACGCGCATCTTGGTGATTTAATTTGGGAATTTCTTCGCAAACAGTGAGTTTCACTTTTCCCTTTTAAACTTTTTAAACGCTTTTCACTTGGGGGAGATAACATACTCCGAAACGCATTTAAGATTTTGTTAATATAGATTATATATCACTTGTAAAGACTACGTGGCAAACGCAATAACTAAAGTCCTTCATAACATCGAACTGGTTAATATTTGGATAATAGCGAGTCACTGTTGAGTAGTACTACTGGGTTTGACAAATCCCACCCAACGCTAAACTCGACTGGAGGTCGAGTGGGTGTAATCTTGGCTAAACACATACCATGGTCTGGATAACCTGGTGGCAAGGCAAATGATAAACAGTCAGCTTCGGTGTCGAACACTTAGTGATACTTGTTTTATAGGCTAGCTACCTATAGATATATAATTGACATAACACTATCTGGTAACGCACAACGCTTAACGCACAACGCTGTAACGCAAAACGCTGTAACGCAAAACGCTGAACGCAAACGCTAAACGCTTTATTTTATATAAACTTGTGAACTCACCAACCTTGTGTTGACACTTTTAGTATGTTATTCTCAGGTAGCCGAGGCGGGCGCGCGGTTTAGGATCATGCATTGCTTGAAACACTTTTAATTATGCAAACTTATTTTAAACTGTGATCATTGGGTTTTAAGTCGTCCTGCGTGACGCAACATTTGTTTCTATGGTTTTACGCTTCCGCATTTAATTACTCGTAAACGTTTTCATGGTTTTGAAACTTTGTTTTATGGTTTGATTATAACTAATGATTCCGATCCTGTTAGTTCACACCCTCTGACGGTAAAACTCCGTTAGTGGATTTTGAGGGTGTGACATAGACCACAAAAGTACATAATTCATCTATCAAATGACACTCATTTTTGACGAAAATCACATCGCGATGATCGTCTATACCTTAGACACACAGAGATATCCTTGAAATGTCGAAATGTGAAAGTCGAAATTTCAGAGAAAATTTTGAATAGAGTTACTTTAGGGTGAAGGAAGAAGAAGAACAGTGAAGGACTGTTCGTGTTTCTTGTCAAATATAACTTAACACGCTACCCGAGGTACACAGTGTACGAATTACGCAATTCGTTTGAATTTTAAATAACGAATTAGCTAATTCGCTATTCCAGTTTGTTACCTTTATTGTAGCGAATGAGACATAATTCGTGTTTGTGATTCGTTAAATATGTATAACGAAGAAAGATGATTCGTTACAGAGTGCGGAAGCGAATTAGGTGAGCGAACTAGAAACTAGTTCGCTAAAGAATCACCTAGTTCGTTATCCATAAATAACGAAGTAACTTTCAACGAATTTAAAATCTTTATTTAATTTTAAATTAAATTAAATGAATTATATAATAAATTAAATAAATAAAATTTTAACTTAAAAGAATAACCGAGAACCGTTTTATCCCGATAACTAAGTACCTTAAAAACCGTTTCATTTTTACGAAACATAACTTAAAATCATTAAATAATATGTAAAATGAAAATGAAGAAAATATTTTTGGTATTTTGTAAAAAATTAAAGAATGTATTTACCAAAGAATATCCGAACATTAAAAATAGACAATCTTTTTGTGTTTTTCAATGATTTATCAAAAACAAAACATATTTTTGTATTTTTGATGAGTTTGAGAAGAGAATCATATTGACCAAAATGCCCTTCCATCACAGTTTTATATTTCAGCGATATTATGACTGGCGTTAAGTCGGTCATTGATATTGTTGTCCACTTAAATCTTATAACAAACCTTCGAGCATTTTTGTGATATGATTTATGGTTCAATTAGTGCACAGAATATCAGAAACTATCAGCCCCTAATCTCGGTTCAAGCTTAATTTGATTTTTGCCAAATCACCCCAACTTGACTTAAACCATTATAACGTTGATCAAAATTTGAAATTTTTGAATATTTGAGCAATGCATCAAGTTTCCTTTAATGTGAGTGAATATGCACGAGTCCATCTGTCGGCTTACATACATTGTATCCCCTGGGGTCCGTTTCTTATTGGTATTGAGACGCACACAAGGGAGGAACAATTGTATGACTAACAGCGGATTTTGATCAAGTCAGTAATTTAGATTGTACAGAGTACAGTAGTGATCAAGTTTAATGGCTTTGGGTTTGCTCTAAGAAGCGAGTGAAATATTCATGCTTATGAATACCTAGATGATTAAGCCGCATAAAGACTCATAGTGTCCAGAATCCTAACGCTTGTTATTTGCTTTATTATATTTTTGGGTGATCAACAATTATAAGGCTTGAGTATGACTAGTTATTACATTTCTGCCATCTTTACCGAGACTTTTCCTAGAGACTAACACCTCTTTCAATTTGGCTTTTCTTTCAGTTTATATCACTTACTTTACTCTAGCAGCTTGTTTAAGACCTATCAATGCACCAATGATTAAGCACACAGTCTTTTAAGCTTATTTTTTTATGGATTTGGGGTCAAAGAATCAATGTACTATCATTTTCTCTTTTTGCTTCAAAAAATCAAAATTTTGAGGAGCATGAAATAAAATGATTTAAATTGCCCCAGTTAATTTAAGTTCATAAATTAATGGCTATCCTATTCATCTACAAGTAGAGAACGGGACCAAAACATGCAAGCACGCTTCACAAACTTAAATAACTGACTAAATTCTCAGCTAAAAGTAAAGTAGAATGCTTAAAGAACGCCCCAAGTACTATCCATTCGTCAGGTAAATGGCTAAACCAAAGATTTACAAGAAATTATCAGGACCAAACATATACAAGTAAATGTCCTTCAAAATAGAAGCAAATGACATAATTTTCAGCGATCATAAGCAAAAATCTTTTTGGTTTTTCTCTTTACAGACTAAAAAAACACAATCTTTTTGTCTTTTCGGAATTTTCTTAACAAAAACAAAATTCACATTCTTTTTGACTTTTTCAGAAATTTTTCTGTACAAACAGAAATCACAATCTTTTTGAAATTTTCTAATTTTAAAATGTTTTTGGTTTTTCAGATTTTTTTAAAATAAAACAAGAAATAACACAATATTTTTGAATTTTTTAAAGTTTTCAATTGTTTTTGGGTTTTATCTATACAAACTCAAAACACAATATTTTTGTATTTTCTAGAATTCACCCCTAAAACCTAAAAACAGAATGGAATTTAAACAAGAATAAAAACTGAAAATAAAGATAATTATCCTAGTTTAAGGATCTCAGCAAGGGTCTTCAATCTATTTAAACCAAGCAAAAAGTTGAAACGTGTTTTATCAAACGCTTTGGTAAATAGATCGGCTTTTTGAAAATCAGTGTGCACTTTCTCAAGATCAATTAATTTCTTTTCATAACAATCCCGTATAAAATGATATCGAATTTCGATATGTTTCGTTTTAGAATGTTGTACGGGATTCTTGGTGATATTAATAGCAGCAGAATTATCAATCAATATGGGAGTAGTAAGAAACTTCAAATCGTAGTCGCGAAGATGTTGTTGTATCCACAAAACCTGGGAACAGCAACTCGAGGCTGCAACATACTCAGCTTCGGCGGTTGAAGTGGAGACCGTTGTCTGCTTCTTACACTTCCAGGAAACAAGCCGGCTTCCTAAGAATTGACATCCCGCTGTATTAGACTTGAAATTGATCTTGCATCCTCCATAATCTGAGTTTGAATAAGCGGTAAGATCGAAAGTATCATCTTTGGGGTACCAATACCCGATGTCAGGATTTCCCCATAGATATTGTAGAATACGCTTGACCGCTGCCAGGTGAGTCACTCGGGTACTAGCTTGGTACCTAGCACATAAACAAACAACTAACATTATGTCAGGTCGAGAAGCAGTTAAATACATTAAAGAACCAATCATAGCACGATAGAGGGTCGGATCAACGGTATTCTCCAATTCATCCGGTGATAAACTGTGACCCACGGGAAGAGGAGTAGAATGGATATTTCCGGCAGTAATCTTGAATCGGCTCAAGACGTCGTTCACATATTTTGTCTGATGAATGAAGATTCCCTTCGCAGACTGATGAACCTTCAACCCTAAAAAGAAATTCATCTCTCCCATCGAACTCATCACGAACTTAGTTTGCATATATTTCTCGAACTCCTTACACAATGTATCGTTTGTAGACCCAAAGATTATGTCATCAACATAGATCTGAACGAGTAGAAGATCATCACCAATATTTTTTATAAAATAAAGTGCTATCAACAGTTCCACGTTTGAAGCCGTTATCCGTCAGATGGTCGGCGAGCGTGCCATACCAAGATCTCGGGGCTTGATGTAGACCATATAATGCCTTGTTTAATCGGTAAACGCGGTTAGGATAATCAGGATCTTCAAAGCCTGGAGGCTGTAAAACAAACACTTCCTCGTGAAGTTCACCATTCAGAAAAGCACTCTTAACATCCATTTGATACACTTTGATATTCTTGTAAGCAACATATGCCAGGAAGATTCGAAACGACTCTAATCTTGCAACTGGAGCATAAACCTCAATGTAATCAATACCCTCTTGCTGATGAAAACCTTGCACCACCAAACGTGCTTTGTTTCTCACAATTACTCCACGATCATCTTTCTTACACTTATATACCCACTTAGTCGCAATTGCCTTCTTGACTCTTGCAGGTTTGTTAATAAGATCCCAAACACCTAAACGTGCAAATTTTTGTAATTCTTCTTGCATAGCTTCTACCCAAGAAGGATCTTGCAGAGCCACACGAGGAGTTGTAGGCTCAACTTGAGATAGAAAACAAGTAAATTTATCAACAGTTGCAATTTCAGATGCGTGTAAGTCAGCATGAGCACATAGAGCATTATTGTCACTTGAAGAGGAAATTTGATGTCGTGTCTGAATCCCTACATCAAGATCTCCAATAATGTTTTCTTGTAGATGATAATTATGAATTCTCAGAGTAGGATTTTCAGAAACAACAACGTTTTCAAATAAGTTAGTATAATGTTCACCCAATTCAGGAGATGAAACATTATCCTCATTCACAATTGCATTATCATCAGATGAAGACGAAGCAGTATCATAATGAACAAGAGAATCATGATCAGGTTCCTCAGTTGGAGCAACAAATGGAGCTTCAACATCATTGGAACTTGCAAATCTTGGAATTTCCAAATGTTCTTCAAAATAAGCACGGACTAAATCTTCATCTAGATGATTGATTGATGGAGTAAATGTATTAAATAAGCTATCGTAGTCAAACATCCAATCGGGACCTTTCCCTTGAGGAGGAGTAGTGTACCGTTGACAGTCCACATGGAACCATTCCTCAACACAACCAGATGTAAAATTATATACCCTTTTATTTGGAGATGTATACCCCAAGAAATAACCTTCGATCGCTTTTTCCAAATGTTCTTCAAAATTGTACAAGGACACCCAAAGGGTTCCAGGTACTTTAAGTTAGGCTTTCGATTGTTCAAGAGCTCATAACTTGTCTTCTTGAGTCGTTTAGCAGTCAAAACCCGATTAAGCGTGTAACAAGCTGTGTTCACTGCCTCATTCCAGAATTGGACAGGAAGCTTAGAATCAGCGAACATAGTTCTTGCAGCTTCAATCAAGGTTCTATTCTTTCATTCTGCAACACCATTTTGTTGAGGTACATAAGGTGAACTATATTCACGGTGAATTCCCTTTTGAACACAAAAGAAATCCAATATAGTGTTTTTGAATTCAGTTGCATTATCACTTTGAATTCTCCTCACCTTTTGTTTGTAAAGTGATTCGATTTTAGTGATAAGATTTTGTACCAAAACAGGCGTTTGATCTTTTGAACTCATAAACAAGACCCATGAGTATCTCGAATAATCATCAGTCACGACTAGACAATACCAGTCTCCAGAAATACTCGCACGATTCACTGGACCGAATAAATCCATATGAAGTCGTTCAAGCGGAGTATCAATGGAATTCAATATCTTAGATGGGTGCGATTTCTTCTTCTGTTTGCCCTTTTTACAAGAAACACAGTGATCTGATAACTTAAAAATTTTCAATGACACCCCCTCTACCAAATCGTTTGCCATTAAATAATTCATCTTTCGAACATGTATGTTACCCATTCTTCGATGCCAAAGTACGGAGTCTTTCTCGGTTGCTTTCGAGACAAAACACGTTTCGATTGATGTAGATACTTTAGAATTCATATTCAAGACATAAATATCATTTGATCGTGGTGATCGCATGACAACCATGTCCTCGGGAATCACGTAACCCAGTTTCAAAATAAGACACTCTTTATCTGTAAATACTGTAGTGTATTGCTTATCACAGATTTGCGACACACTCAATAAATTATGGTCCACTTTATCACAATAGTTAACTTTCTCAAATGTAATATTCCCATTCGAAACATCACCTTCCTGTGTAATCATACCCCTAGAATTCCCAGCAAAAACCACATAACCTCCTTGAATATTTCTCACATTTGATAAGAGATTGAGATTTCCTGTAATATGACGATAACATCCACTATCCATAATCCATTTTTCACCAGATATGGTCTTGGATGTACCCTACACACAAAAGAAAATGATTAGTTCAAAAAGGCAGCCCAGACCTCAGTCTTGGGCACCTTTTGGTTTTCTTGAGAAAAGTTAACCTTAGTTGCATTCAATTGTTGTTCAGCAACTTGAGAATAAGTTACAGGTTTCTTAGACTTTCGTCTTAGATACGCAGCTTGAACCACATTTGAATTAACATTTTTGCATAGTGGTTCAGTAGGAATAAACTTAGGTTTAACGGAACCATGAGTTTCATTCATATGAACAACTTTTCGAGGATATATGTTCGAAAACATAATATGAGTATCGTTAGCATACGACACAGGTCGTTTCAGAATCTCCTTTACCAACGGAATCGGTTTCGAGTGATCCTTGATAAAAGGATGAAGATTCTGGTTGTTCAGTTGATTACAATTTCTCACTACATGACCTTGTTGACCGCAAAGAAAACAACTTCGCATATCAACATGATGATGTTGAAAATTTGTTTGAGCATGTGACACAGAGGATAATTGATGACTCACATTTTTAGTCATGCTTTTAGCAAAATCATCAGATAACTCAGATTTCTTTTTCAAATAAAAATCTAAATTAGAACAATTTGAAAAACTTTTCAAAGTGTCAGTTCCGGTTGACTTTACAAATTTAACTTGCTTAGCTTGTTTTAAAACTTGCTTTGCTCTTGTTATTGGATCTGATGAACTGATGTTTTCGCTTGAGCATATTGACGTTCAAGTTCACGAACTTTGGAAGTTTCATTGTAAAACACACTCTCAATTAGTTCAGGTTTAATGATACTAAGAGGAATGTCTTTTTCATTGAACATAGTACCATCCCCTTTAACTTAAAAACACGAGTAGATGATGGCTTAATTGCATTAGGATTTATAAAACGCAACAAATCCTCATCAGAAATTTTGGGTTTTTCTGGTTTCTTAGCCTTCACCGGTTTGACAAACACATCTTGCTTCATCTTAGTTGTGTGCGAACCATACACAGCCTCCTAAAATTCATGAGGTTCACACAATATGTGATTAGAACTTGGAATGTTCTTGTTCTTGTGTATAATCTCAGGTTCAAACACATCCTCGATGATAACTTTGTCAACATTTTCAACAAAAACTTTGTTGCTTTGAACATGAGGTTTCTGAGAAACAGACTGGGCTTTAACAGTTTCAGAATTAACATGAGGTTTACTTTGTTTAGAATTTTCTGAAATCACAGGCTTTTTAAGAATAACATCTTCTTCAGTTAGAGCAAAAGGATTAATTTTATAATCATTGTGAAATGGTGGTGGAATTTCAACAAAACCTATACCTTTCTTTGAATCCTTTTGTTTTCCAGAAACTTCAATAATTTCATTTAACAAAACGAGGAGTTTCAAAATTTACCCAATTTGTTCTTCAACTCAAGAACCTCATTTTCAAGTTCGGTTATTTTTGAACGATGTTTCAAGATTTCTTGAAACTTTTGGTCATTGATTGTCATTTTCATAGATAACTCTGCTTTAAGATCATGATTGCTTATAGTCAATGCCTCAATTTTCTCTCTTGGGTTGATTTGAGAGGTCAAGGATTGCCTATAAGTATCTTTTAAAGACACAATCTCTTTAACAGATTATCATTTTGAAGTTTTAATGAGTCTATCTTTGACTTATTATACTCACAATCAACACATGATAATTTAGAATTTGAATTACTAACCTCGCTTTGTTTGGCCATGCAAGCAGATGTAGCAGAATCACTGATCTTAGCCATACAAGCAAATCTAGTTGGAAGCTTTTCACTTTGATTATTAGATTCAGACTCAGTTTCAGTGTCAGAAGAAACTTCACTTCCACTTATATCTTGTGTGTATTCAGGAAACCCAAACATAGCTAGATTAGCTTATTATCATTGCACAATAGTCGTTGTGACCAATCACCTCCATCAGCTAACACTGCATGTGACCCAGAAGTAGACGGTTTCTTTTCAGTATCATTGACCCGTGGTGTAGAAGAGTTTTGATTTTGACCACGAGGACCAGTATACTCCTTCTTTGGCTTGTCACATTCTTTCGCAAAGTGTCCGAATTCTTGACAATTATAACACATTACCTTCAACTTGTCAAAACCCAACTTCTTATTCAGAGCAGGAAGATCTTTTCCGGTCCTTTGCATAAATCTTTTTACCTTACGAACAATCATTTCCATGTTCCACTTTAAATCCATGAGTTCAAGATCATCGGGATCAATTTGATCATAGTCTTCATCGGTTAAATCACTTGTTGCAATCTTGCTACTTACCAAATTCTCGTAAGAAGACATAAAGGCAGACAAAACTGCAAAGTTTTGTTCAGCTTCCTTTATGTTTACATTAGTTTGAGATGAGAATTGACTTGTAGATGATGAAGTTCCCGATCCTCCAGATGAACCAGAGATACCAGAAGATCCAGAATTTCCAGCTGTGTAGAAACAGGCTCGTGGATCACTATACATTGTAGTAGCATTCTCACTTGCAGCTTGAGTAAGGAAAGCAGTTAGTGGAGAAATAGTTGAACTTAGAGGCATACTACCACCATAGAAAGAAGGATCTTGACTTTCCGTAGAAGATTTCTGGCACTTAAGATCATATTCCCTAGCTTCAATCTTTTGTAAGAATTCAATAGCAGTCAAATCTTCATTCAAGAAATAGTTATTCTCCTTGAGAACCATTAAGAATGTGGAATAAGAACTTGGAAGTACACTCTTAATAGTATCAATTTTATCCCTCTCAGAGACATCTAATTTCATCTTGTCCATCTCAGCAATCAAGTGATTGAATCTCGTAGTCATTTCTTCAACCGTCTCACATTTCAATAAATTAAAGTTTCTGAATTGAAACTTAAGCATCACCTTTTTGCTTTCAGCCGTTTTACCCATACTTCTCATTCGAATATGTTGAAACAAAGAAGCACATATTTTTATACTACCCACTTGGTGAAAAATATTCTCAGGCAAAGCCATGGTTAGAGTAGAATAAGCCTTTGTCTCAATCTCTAGTGCTTTCTTTTCTTCAACTGAATATTGAGAAATGGCTTTAGGTGTATAACCTATAGTCTCATCTCCAATCATAGGTACAATATAGACTTCATCTAAGCAGTATGAACAATCAGGATGAACTGATCCTAAATGGGCACGGAACCGAGGTTCCCACTTGGAAAAGTCACTGAACTTCATCAATCTTGGACATTTCGAATGTGAACCTATCTCGGTATCAAGTTGTAACATTTGTTGCATCAACATATTTTGAGACGCTAATGCATACATACCGGCCATCTTTGACAAGTTTTAAAATTAAAGGGTGTAACGAATCAAACAACAAATAAGGTTTAACAAACTGTGAACAGTTGTAGCGAACTGTGAACAGTTGTAGCGAACAATGAACGTATCAAATCTTAACGAAGTTAAGATTGATCAGTCAACGAATCACCATTGAGTTTAACGAATCAACCAACGAATCAGAAGATTAACGAATTAAAAATTCAGACTAACGAATTAAGTAAGCAAGTCACAAGAATCAGCTTAGCGAATTAGAAGTTAATCAGTAGCGAATCACCAAGAAAAACTTAGCGAAATGAGATAACGAACCAGCTACAATTGATAGCGAATCAACTATAACGAATCAGGTTATTACAACCGTTTGTAACAAACTCTGACACCTTATGCCTCGTGGCAAAGGTTGTTATGACACAAATCCCAACGTGGACACGTGTCACACAAATCAGTTTATCCAATTGACGAATCAGATAACACGAATTAACAACTCACACAAACTGGCTAACGAATTACTTGAAATGGATAACGAATTAACAAATTTGATGAACGAATCAATGAAAACAGGATAACGAATCAATAGAACGAATCATATTCATCATGAATCTTCAAATCTTCAATGAGAAATTCCAGAAATCTGGAAATGATGAACACTAAACAGAAACCCAGAATACATAAATTTGTAATACAACCTCAATTCTTAACCAAATCACACAAATAACCTATCAATCAACTTGCAAACCAATTGCAAATCCAAAACACCGAATTCGTAACCAATTACTCCATTCCTCGAATTCAATTATACCAAAAACCGATCTCTTTTTCGTACTTAAACCAAAATCAAAATCAATCCACACAAAACCAATTCAAATTCAATTCCAATTCACAGAACCTTCCCAATACATCAAACACCTCAAATCCAATCCAAACCAACTATAAATCAATCAATTATCCATAAATTGATTCAAATTCAACCAAAAAAGAACATATTAACTAATTAAGCATTTAAACTCTAAATAAACACCAAATCAAGTGTAATTGAGCCCCGAAAGCTCTGATACCACTTGTTAATCCAATAACTATAACACTAACAGATCTCAGATCTGTGGATAATTGATTAATACGTTTATATAGATCTAGCTCATAATTACTATAGATTTAGTGTTGTATGTGTTTATATATGATCAGTATATGCATACTAGTAATTCGTATAATATTAGTTTGAAGATTGAGAGAACGATTGGACAGAGATTCGATAAATAACTCTCAAAACTTTTAAATTAACATCGAACAATGTTCACTATATATAGAAGGAGGTCTGGTTCGTTAACATCCCTAGCGAACCAGACACTGCTTCGTTACATACATTAATTTAGATGAAACACCCCCTGATTCGTTAACATCCCCTAACGAATCAGGAGGGAATACACTTAATGTCTTAGTTCGCAAACATCCCCTAGCGAACTAGACTTTAAACCTAACGAACTAGATAATAATTTAACTAATTATTACATTAAATAATAAACAAAACGTTTACGATAATTACAAAGACTCAAGACGCAAAAACCGTGCACTAACAAAAACTATCTTTTTTTTATTTTAACCTACCCCTATACATAAGTTATACCTTCACTTCTCGCTGTAAAAACACTTCTGAAATGATCCAATACCTATATATATATATATATATATATATATATATATATATATAGTTTTTTTTCATTTAAAACTCTTTTTCACCCCCATAAAAACTAAAATAAAACACTTAAAAAAACCACTTGTAGAAGTAATTGATCTCCATGAGGTTTATTGTTTTTGTGGTCAAGAAGCCATTCTAAAAACATCAAGGACCACCAAAGTCCAGGTCGGAGGTTCTACAATTGTGCATCTCAGGTTAGTGAAATTGAAAATAAAGTTGGACCACAACATCCAGTAACAAAAGCAATTGTCACACCCTCAAAATCCACTAACGGAGTTTTACCGTCGGAGGGTGTGAAGTAACAGGATCGGAATCATCAGTTATAATCAAACCATAAAACAAAGTTTCAAAACCATGAAAACGTTTACGAGTAATTAAATGCGGAAGCGTAAAACCATAGCAAACAATGTTACGTCACGCAGGACGACTTAAAACCCAATGATAATAGTTTAAAATAAGTTTTGCATAATTAAAAACGTTTCAAGCAATGCATGTTCCTAAACCGCGCGCCCGCCTCGGCTACCTGAGAATAACATACTAAAAGTGTCAACACAAGGTTGGTGAGTTCACAAGTATACAAAATAAAACATTTAGCGTTTGCGTTCAGCGTTTTGCGTTAAGCGTTTTGCGTTACAGCGTTTTGCGTTAAGCGTTACCAGATAGTGTTATGTCAATTATATATCTATAGGTAGCTAGCCTATAAAACAAGTATTACTAAGTGTTCGACACCGAAGCTGACTGTTTATCAATTTGCCTTGCACCAGGTCATCCAGACCATGGTATGTGTTTAGCCAAGATTACACCCGCTCGACATCCAGTCGAGTTTAGCGTTGGGTGGGGTTTGTCAAACCCAGTAGTACTACTCAACAGTGACTCGCTATTATCCAAATATTAACCGGTTCGATGTTATGAAGGACTTTTGTTATTGCGTTTGTGCCACTTAGTCTTTACAAGTGATATATAATCTATATTAACAAAATCTTAAATGCGTTTCGGAGTATGTTATCTCCCCCAAGTGAAAAGCGTTTAAAACAGTTTAAAGGGGTAAGTGAAACTCACTGTTTGCGAAGAAATTCCCAAATTAAATCACCAAGATGCGCGTCACAGAAAAACTCTTTAGCGTTCTAAAACAACAAAGAGATTTTTCTAAGTGTCGGAAAATTATCGAGTCTCTAGACCCGGTACATAATACCTATGCACATAACATGTTTCGTGTTTCGTTTGTGAATCGTGTGTGACTTTAACAAGTGTATTTGTGATACATTACATGTGCAAGCAATCATATACGTGTCATGTATTCATAAAGTACATCACTAGCAATTACTCCCCGTAAGGGCATTTTAGTCAAATCATGACAATTAACTAGCCATTATTCCCCATAAGGGCAATTTGGTCAAATTATTACAATCAATTAGCAATTATTCCCCGCAAGGGTAATTTGGTCAAAACATAACAATTATATAGCAAGTATCATGTTTCATGCATTTTCACAAAACTCAGCAGCTAGTTTCACCGAGACAGAACTTCTACTTGAAAGATTGTACTATTTCACCGATCATAGCATCTCAATTAATTTACCAAAAATCATCACAGAAGCACATATGTCTTAGGTTTCCAGAACATATTTTATTATATTTTTATTTGTAGGTTCCCAGCCGGATCTACACGAGATATCGCGTTCTACGTAGGTGCGGAATCCCTACGTAAGACGTTACGAGCGTAGAAGACGATACGATTAAACACGTTACAATAAACAAATACTCGTTATATTGCAACCTTAAACACGTGATAACAAGATCACTAATACAGACTCTCTGACTCTCGTTCTCTGAATGATAAACTGAATCAATGAATAAGCCGTAACCTAAACAGCTTATATAGACACGACAACTTCGCCTGGCATGTTCAGGCGAAGTTGTCCCTAACTTCGCTTGTCTAACAAGTTCGCCCATATCAGCGAACTTGTTAGCTAACTTCGCTTATACAAAACACAAAACATTACAAACTCGATTACAGACACTAGACACTGAACTACTGACATCATGCACCAACAGACTCCCCCTTGGCAGTAGCTTCATCTCTTTAGCTTCAAACACGTGTCTTGTAATCTTCAACAATCTTGCATCTTCATCTTCAAGCATGAACTCCTTCGCGTACACAAACTGATACAATTCTTTGATATTTCTTCGCTTCGTCTTTCCAAGCAGGAATATAAAAGATTTTCTTCTCATTCAGCACCTGCAGATCAGCCTGTGACAAGTTCACTAGATGCATCGGATCATAAACTCTTAGCAGCTCTTGTTCATCTTCGTCCTCCATTACTGCTTCAGCTGTCTCACAATCTACATACCACCACTTCAGATCTTTCAGAACATCCTTGGGTATTAGTTTCATCGGCAATTCTTAGGCACCGGATCGGCTTATACTTCATAATCATCCAAGGTTTACCATCTGCTCTCAATCGTCGATCTTTGTCTTCGATAAGTTTTCTCTTTTGTGGTTTCAACAGCTCGAACTTCTTCTCCTTTATACTTTCCTTCCAAACAATCTTTCCGATGACTCTAGCCATATTATCATCACTTCGGTTTATCATCCCAATCTGGCTAAGTCTTTCACTTCACATTCTGGCAATGTATTCAATGATCTCAAAAGTCTTTTGAAGTACTGAATACCATCATACCTCTTAATAACAAAGAGCCTCAACTGCTCATCATATATCCAGCAAATAATCCCTTTTCTTGATTCATCATAGCCTCTAATGTTGTAAGTCTTCTTAAACATAGTAGGGACCGCCGGTTTCTTCGTTTTGACGAACCACTGAGCATAGCCTTCTTTCCATCTAGGCTGCTCTTCCCATTCCGTCTCATCATTTCCCATCTCTTGACTCATATCTGCCTTATCGACTTCTGGTATCTCATGCTCCACATTCTCCTCTACTATCTCTCCCTCTTCAATATCATTATCAATCACAATCTCTTCTCCAATCTTCTCTATCACATCACTCGGTAATACATCATCATCACCAACCAACTCATCATCCATCTCCTCTACGTCCACTACCACCACATCATCACCACCAGCTGCAGTTGTCGACTCTCCCTGAGTTGTGGAAGTCCCAAGAGCTTGATCAGTTCTTGGCAACTCACCACCTGCATCTTTCGACGCATTGGGATCATCGTCTCTATCATTTCGTCTCTTGGTCCTTAGCTCATCGCCTTTACAGCTCGTCTCCCCCTGAGATGCCAAGAACTCCTTCAAAGCATCTATGATTTTTCCATGTTCTACCAGCAGGGACGACTGCATCTGATTCTCTGCAACTAGGCGTTGAATAGCCTGGGTCTAGATAATATTTATCCTTGATTGTTCTGCCACGACCCGTTCAAGTGCTGCTATTCGTTCAGAGTCTGACAAGGTTGCATCGAAATCGAACCTCATATGTGATATATCTTGAGTGTACTGAGGAGGGATTTCCGATGTAACCGGGACCTCAGAAGTAGGTATAGACGTAACCGCAGGTGGTATCGTCACCGATAACCCTGCAGTGGCCACAACCGTCGACTCAATAAAACGTGCCACAACCTCCGTTGGAGTAAGAGTTGGAGGCGGAAACGAGACAATCTCAGGAGCCAAAAGTTGAAAAGTAGTGGGTGGGAGGCCAAATGTAGATGAGGTAGCCACCACGGGAACATCCGTAGCGCTTGGCGTTGTAACTTGCAATGTGGAAGGGACCATTGTCATACCGGATAGTGCGGGTGGGGTGAAACGTACCACCCTCGAGCTCTCACCAGCTCCAGATCCTGTACCTATTCGTTCCCTTCGTGATATGCGTATTAACTGTTGTACCTCTTCCTCATAGTCTGACTCGCTGTCATCATCTGTTCTCTTCCTTTTCCCATGTAGTCTTTCTCGAGTTACGATAATTCGTCTTGCCTCAGCCACTTCATCATCAGAATCAGAACCAGCCACCGTAGCAGCTGTCCTAGTAACATTCACACTCGACACCCTCTCAACTGAGACTTGCACATTCTCTCCAGGGTCAACCCGCTCCATATCAAAGTAGCCTTGACCACCAAACTCTGCGTCAAGGTCAACGTTCTCCTTCGGTGACACAACAGGTGCAGCAGGTATAACTTGAGGTGCTCCTGCCTGTTGTGGTGCCGGGTCCCGAAACTCGTCCCCACGAGCAGGCACATACCCTGGGTTGATTAGGTACCCAAAAAGTGGAGTATGTCGAGGACGGAGCTCAGGTTTGCTCCTCGCACTTGAAGATCTGCATTGGGCGAAGATTCTTTTGTTCACACTCTTTACATATCTGATTGGACGGCGCTGAGGTAGCATTGGAGCAACATGATTCAAGATCATTTGTAGAAATCTTGGATACATGATAAATCTCTCACGCGCCATCGCCCTTCTCTGACGATCAATCTCATAGAAGACCATCTGACTAAAGCTGTATCGCTTGTTGTAAGTCAGAGCAGTCATCGCCGACTGCATGGTCGCGCCCATGCCATCAGTGCCCGCCTTTCTCCCTGACATGCATACGATCATGACATGCATGAGAAAGCGCCACTGGTCAAGTAAGAAGCCCTTCCTTCTCTGCGTATCCCATCCTCAAACACGCTCCATCACGGAAAGGAGCCACAAACTCTGTCGGGTCATCCCTCGTCTCATCTCCAAACCGTAAAGCCGCCAAGATTTGTTCAGAAGAGAACTGAACAATCTGATTGTTTACTGTTGCGCGCATCACCGGGGGCTCGACTCTACAGTCAAATTCCACGGTCTGCCAGAAATCCTCAATGTTGGGCAAGGATATCGGCAGAGTTGTTGTAATCGCGTGGAATATACGCGAGCGTAAAAGAAATGTGATGATTTCGCGGAAATCATCAACTCCGCTCGCCTCCGGGTCTAATGTAATGTACATGTTATGACCCGGGAAGAACTGTCTCTGGTTATCACCTCCGTCATCACCGCCTGCACCACCTGCTCCAGCTACAACAGCCATATCTGCAACAAACAGGCTAAGTTAGATAAACGTCAAAGGGAATCACAAGTTCGCCTATTACCATGAGCAAAGTTGTGATCTATTCTGTACAGGCGAAGTTAAAGGTGGGACGAAGTTGGGAAACAACTTCGCTTCAACTTGAACTTCGTCTGATAACTGTTAAGTAAAAAGGGCCAGGCGAAGTTAATGATAACTTCGCCTAACCACAACATCGCCTCATAAACTGTTTCAAAATTAATTATCAGGCGAAGTTAGACCTCAGGCGAAGTTACGGATAACTTCGCCTAAACTGTAACTTCGCCGAATTCTAATCGGCAACAGTGAAGGTTATCGAACAACGTGTAGATGTTGAAATTGGAGATCGAGGACACCGTAACACATGATTTTATGAAGTTTTAGACGTTCAAGTAGATTACTACCACGTAATAACAAGTTTGAAATCGGGTGTTTAAGGTTTCGAAAGACGAGGTCGATAATCGAGTCGAAACGACCGATGATTAACCTCAAAAACATTGATTATACGAAACTAGAAACCTTACACACCTTTAATCACAGATTGGAATCGAAATAAGAAACTCAGATGATCGATGATATAAGATCGATAAGTTCGCCGGTTGACAGAGAGTAAGTTCGCTGGGTTTTTGAAATTATGATAGTGTTTGACCTAAAAACTTCTTTATATAGGGTCAGAGATTATACAGGCGAAGTTGTGGATAACTTCGGCTATTGCAGGCGAAGTTATGGATAAGTTCGCCTATATATGAAAATTTTCAAAACAAACCCCTATAATTTGAACAAGTTGTAATTAAGTTTTAAAACATCCTTTAAAGCGATAAATGATACGATCAAGACCAAGTAACCCGATATAAAATCAAACAACTACAAAAGGAAAAAAATTTGAAAAATTTAAAGTATACAGGATCAAATTTCAGTCTCGACAGGGACTACCATGTTTTAGAAAAGATCCGAACAGGAATCATACTAATTACGTGACTGTCACATAGATCCGTGTTTAGCTGTATTATGACATAAAGAAACAGGTTGTAAGCAGGTAAATAACTTAGAATGGTTTTCATCATTTCTGTGATACGGGTTAGGTTCAATTAAGCTCAAAACTTAAGTGGGCAACAACTCAGAGATTATGATGCCTCCTATCTATTCTCAAAGCGTATTTGGTTTTCCCCAAGTCACCCCGAGTTGACCTCGACCCGTAGTGTCTGATTAACTAGTAAGTACTCTTCGATCTTTAGACTCTTCTTCCCGTTCTCCATTTTGCATCTTGATTGATAAGTATCATTATTATGAACTCTAGAATGTCTTAATATCACATTTTTTTTTTGCTCTGATACCAATTGTAGGTTCCCATCCGGATCTACATGAGATATCGCGTTCTACGTAGGTGCGGAATCCCTACGTAAGACGTTACGAGCGTAGAAGACGATACGATTAAACACGTTACAATAAACAAATACTCGTTATATTGCAACCTTAAACACGTGATAACAAGATCACTAATACAGACTCTCTGACTCTCGTTCTCTGAATAATAAACTGAATCAATGAATAAGCCGTAACCTAAACAGCTTATATAGACACGACAACTTCGCCTGGCATGTTCAGGCGAAGTTGTCCCTAACTTCGCTTGTCTAACAAGTTCGCCCATATCAGCGAACTTGTTAGCTAACTTCGCTTATACAAAACACAAAACATTACAAACTCAATTACAGACACTAGACACTGAACTACTGACATCATGCACCAACATTATTCCACATAGTTTTCTCACAATCATCAAATCATTACAGCAAACTCACAACAATCAAATTCATGCGCAACAGAATGTTATTTGCAATTCCCGTTAAACGAAAAATCCAATAAATGCAAGACCACTTGGGTTAGGTTCCTAACTCAATGAGTCAACTTCCAGAAGTGGAACCAACCCAATTGGTCTCGTAGTTCATGAGACATAACATTTACAAAACAACCTAACAGCAGGTCTAACAGCTCAGCTTTGCACAACGTTTTTGTAAAATCATAAAAGTTAACCTTTACTTGTCCAAAAATTACAAATTTATACTCTATAGAAACTAGACACAACCTAGTTTACTGTAGTACCAATAATCTCAACCAATTTTCATATTTACACTTCGTTACAGTCACTTAAACATCAAATACACATTCTATCCATAAACTGTTTGCATCCAAACTCAACATATTAACAATCTATGAACTATCATGCATTTATATGACACTCTAGAGTCCATAAACACCATCCATGCACATCAATTACATATTACATACTTGATTAGGGTTTGTGTTTGAACTCAAATCAAAGACACAACAATTTACATGTAACAATATTCAATCTAGTTATCAAATCATTACCAAATCAACAACAATTCATATTAACTATACATACACATGAAATCGGCAGCTAGGGTTTGCAATTAACCCAACAAACATCAAAATCAAGTAATAAGGATGCATAGGATAATCAAGTATACCTTCATAGCACCTAATTCTTCAATCAAACACTTGATTTCTTGGTTGTATGTGTGTGTATGGAGGACGGCAGCCGTGAGGGAGCAAGGGAGAGAGAGACCGATCGGAAGGTGAAGGGGAAAGAAAAGAATAGTTAGGGTTTAGTTAATGATATATTTATAAACATAACAAGTTACACTCAAGTCCCTCCACTTTCAATTGTTGTTTTTCTAACTTAAATAACTAGTTTGCATCTTGAGTTTAACGTTTATAACCATGTTATCACATAACACATAAGTCTAACACATAATTATCACATAATTACTGTTTTGACGTTTTTCGTTTATTCATCAATCGTTTGCGTCAACTCGTTTGCGTTTCGGTGCAATTCCCGAAAGACTACACATGTAGTAAGTGTTAAGCTTCATTTAAACCCTAGTTTAAATGTAATGAAGTGTGCGTTATAGATTTAGTGATCTTAAGTTTGAATTGACGGAGTTGAGTTAACGGAGTTAACCTGAAATTGACGATTGTCACATCATTCCCATGTTAAAGAATTTTCGTCCCGAAAATTTGAGTCAAGTCGTGATGAGTGTCTGAAAAAGTAAGAAAAATTTTCAGTTTGTCATATCATCCCTAGTAGAAAGAAATTTCGTCCCGAAATTTAATTCATACCTCCGGTGATGTCTGACGGTTTGCCGAGTTTCGCGGTTTTCTGTGTTTGGTTAGCCCTTCAAAAAGGTGAGGATACTTTTTCATCATTTGATCCTCGCGTTCCCACGTGAACTCCGGTCCACGTCTCGAGTTCCAACGAACTTTAACGATTGGAATTTTGCTGTGCTTGAGCGTTTTGGTTTCCCAATCCAAAACCTCGACTGGTTCCTCAATAAAACGTAACTTTTCATCAACTTGTAGTTCATCCAAAGGGACTACTTGGGTTTCATCAGATAAGCATTTCTTCAAGTTGGACACGTGGAATACATTGTGTACGCCACTGATTTCTGTTGGCAGGTCCAGTCGGTACGCCACCGGACCAATGCGCTCAGTTATCCGGTAAGGACCAACATACCGTGGGTTGAGTTTGTTTCGCTTACCAAAGCGAACCACACCTTTCCAAGGTGAGACTTTGAGTAACACTCGATCGTTCACTTGAAATTCGAGGGGTTTTCGGCGCTTGTCGGCGTAACTCTTTTGGCGATCTCGTGCTGCTGCCATGCGATTTCGGATTTGAACAAGCTTTTCCGAAGTTTCGAGTACCAGTTCTGGACCAGTGATTTGGCTGTCACCCACCTCTGCCCAGCAGAGTGGTGATCAGCACTTTCGTCCGTACAGCGCTTCAAACGGCGCTGCTTTAATACTTGCGTGGTAGCTGTTATTATACGAAAACTCTACCAAGGGTAAGTGGGGTTCCCAACTATTTCCGAAATCCAATTCGCAGGCACGCAACATATCCTCCAGGGTCTGAATAGTTCGTTCACTTTGCCCATCCGTCTGAGGATGGTATGCTGTGCTCATATCAAGACGGGTGCCTAGTGCGCTTTGCAGCGACTTCGAAAAGTGCGAAGTGAAACGAGAATCTCGATCAGAAATGATTGAGACAGGCACTCCGTGTCTAGACACTACTTCCTTCATGTAGACGCGAGTCAGTCTTTCCATTTTGTCCGTTTCTTTAATCGCTAGGAAGTGTGCCGACTTAGTCAACCGGTCAATGATCACCCAGATGGTATCGCATCCCGTCGGTGTTTTAGGTAAATCCGTGATAAAATCCATTGAGATGTGTTCCCATTTCCACATTGGGAGTTTCGGCTGTTGCAGTAGACCAGATGGTTTCTCGTATTCTATCTTGACTCTGGCACAAGTCAAGCATTTGCTCACATAGGTGGCAATGTCGGCTTTCATGTTCGGCCACCAGTAAAGTGCCTTTAAATCATGATACATTTTATCTGAGCCAGGGTGGATAGAATATCGGGACTTGTGAGCTTCGTCCATCACTAGAGTTCTCAACTCTCCGTACCGTGGAGCCCAAATCCGGTTCTCAAAATATCGGACCCCGTCCGATCTGGTTTCAAGTTGCTTGTTCATGCTCCGCATGAGTTCCGATGGAAGATTATCATCTTTCAAAGCTTCGAGTTGCGCCTCACAAATCTTGTCGGGTAAGTTGGTATGAATCGTGAGTTGCAATGCTCGCACTCTTCTGGGTTTATCTGTTTCTTTTCTGCTGGGAGCGTCGGCCACTACATTGGCCTTGCCAGGGTGGTACATGATGGCACAGTCATAATCCTTGAGCAGCTCGACCCAACGACGCTGTCGCATGTTTAGCTCCTTCTGATCGTAGATATGTTGGAGACTCTTGTGGTCGGTGTAAATGGTAAACTTGGTACCGTACAAGTAATGCCTCCATATCTTAAGAGCAAACACCACAGCTCCAAGTTCCAAATCATGGGTCGTGTAGTTCTTCTCGTGAACCCGTAGTTGTCGAGAGGCGTAAGCTATAACCTTCTCTAGTTGCATCAGCACACAACCGAGACCTTGTATAGATGCGTCACAGTGTACCTCAAAATTTTCCGTTCCCTCAGGGAGGGCTAGAATAGGGGCGCTACAGAGTTTGGTTTTCAACAGTTGAAAAGCGGATTCTTGCGCGTCACCCCAATTGTACTTAGTGCCTTTGTGAGTCAAAGCGGTGAGGGGTTGAGCAATCTTTGAAAATCCCTCGATGAAACGTCGGTAGTAGCCGGCCAGTCCTAGGAATTGCCGCACCTCAGTCGGAGTCTTAGGTGCTTCCCAGTTTTTGATGGCCTCTATGTAAGTCCCCCGGGGCGTCGCCAATCGATACGAGATCCGCACGAGGTCTAGGAGTGCGGAATACTCCTAGACTCATTTATGGTGTACAGACGAATAACACAAACACGTACACGATCAAATACACAAACAAATACTAGAACGGGATAAACAAATCTGCAGATTCATATATAAAATAATCACGTTACATACCGTAACAAAAACAGAAAACACGACTGACCCGAGGTGAGCTCTACCTCGGGTCGTCTCACACGACTCTAGTCTCTTACTCTCTCTCAATAAACAAGCTGCTCAAACACACACTGATTTCTGGATACCTAAAACTAAACAAGACACAACTATATATAGACAAACATTCACGGGCCTGGGCTTCAGTAGGCGAAGTTGTGCTAACTTCGCCGTTGGCGAAGTTGTGATAACTTCGCCTAAGGCAGAAGTTGTTACAACTTCGCCGTTGGCGAAGTTGTTCTAACTTCGCCTAAGGCGAAGTTGTGCTAACTTCGCCTGTGGCGTTCCGCTGGTCAGAATTGCATAGCGACGGTCACAAAATGCACCAACAGTCTCCCCTTTGACCGTTGCTCTCAATTCTAACAAACACGAAAGATCATCTGTTACAAAACATGCACCAACAGACTCCCTCTTAACTGATGATCTTCTGTTTGCAGTCAACCAGCCGTGTCAGAAACTGTCCTGTAGCTTCACAAATCTACCAATCACCCAGCGTCTTCCATATCAAATCTCCCCTTCAGTGTAAGCTTCTCCGACTATAACGATTGAGGTCTTTGTAATGCATGCATCCTCGTGCCAATAGATCATCTCAACCAATCACGTGAGTCCATCTGACTTCACCACCACATGAAGTTGGGCTTCCTCCACAACTTCACCAACTCGTCGGCATACGATAAGGTTTAATCTTCAACTACTCAACATCAAGTGATCAATTTCATCACAAAACCACCCTGACAGAATCTAACACACGACCGTTAAAAAATCTGAAGCATCTTCAATCACCAGGGATAACGATCAGGAACATAAACACTTTAATTCCCGGTTAAATCCAACTTGTTCCAGAATCTTCACTCTAATAAATAAGCATCACGTTTCAGGATCCAATTCTCGAACGCCTTGAAAATAACATAAAAAATATGCTCTGACCGCAATCCAGTAATGACGAAAAACCTTCAGTTCAATTTGACTTTCTTCGGTTGGTCACCACGAACAACAACAATTTCCTTTCCCACAAACACCCGAATATGTGTCACTATCCAGTTTCAAACAATAACCCATTCACAACCTCAACTCCAAATCAGAGTTGACACGTATTTGTTCACACGTAAGACCAAGAGATAACAAGATCACTCGTTGACGGAACAACATCTTCGGTCTCACAATAATCGTGTACACCTGGCCATACAGACGAAAACTCCAAACAATTTTTTTTTTTTTTTTTTTTTTTTTTTTTTAACTTCACCTGGCTGCTAACTTCACCTGGCCATAACTTCGCCTGGCTGCTAACTTCGCCTGGCCATAACTTCGCCTGGCCATAACTTCGCCTGGCCTGTTCATAACTTCGCCTGGCCTGTTCATAACTTCGCCTGGCTGCTAACTTCGCCTGGCCATAACTTCGCCTGGCCTGTTCATAACTTCGCCTGGCCTGTTCATAACTTCGCCTGGCCATAACTTCGCCTGGCTATAACTTCGCCGAGAAGTCAACTTCCCCTAAAGTCAACTTCGCCTAAAGTCAACTTCGCCTGTTCATAACTTCGCCAGACCTTATATCTTCGCTGAAACCCTACGAACAGTGACGGCAACTTCGCCTGATGAACAATAACTTCGCCTGAAGAACTGTTCGGCCAGAAACGCACAGAAACGTGCCAGAAACACCAAAACGCAGATCTCGAACCATAGCGTAAGAGCCTAAGGCTCTGATACCACTTGTAAGTCCCCCGGGGCGTCGCCAATCGATACGAGATCCGCACGAGGTCTAGGAGTGCGGAATCCTCCTAGACTCATTTATGGTGTACAGACGAATAACACAAACACGTACACGATCAAATACACAAACAAATACTAGAACGGGATAAACAAATCTGCAGATTCATATATAAAATAATCACGTTACATACCGTAACAAAAACAGAAAACACGACTGACCCGAGGTGAGCTCTACCTCGGGTCGTCTCACACGACTCTAGTCTCTTACTCTCTCTCAATAAACAAGCTGCTCAAACACACACTGATTTCTGGATACCTAAAACTAAACAAGACACAACTATATATAGACAAACATTCACGGGCCTGGGCTTCAGTAGGCGAAGTTGTGCTAACTTCGCCGTTGGCGAAGTTGTGATAACTTCGCCTAAGGCAGAAGTTGTTACAACTTCGCCGTTGGCGAAGTTGTTCTAACTTCGCCTAAGGCGAAGTTGTGCTAACTTCGCCTGTGGCGTTCCGCTGGTCAGAATTGCATAGCGACGGTCACAAAATGCACCAACACTCTACCTTACCGAAATCGACATGGATACCGTTCTCGTTGATCACATGTCCTAGAAAGTGAACCTCGCGAAGCCAAAATTCGCATTTCGAGAGTTTGGCATACAGTTGTTCCTTTTTCAATAATTCCAGAATTACCCTTAAGTGCTCTTCGTGGTCAGCTTCGTTCTTGGAGTAGACGAGAATATCATCGATGAAAACAATCACAAACTTGTCGAGGTACGCCTTGCATACTCGATTCATGAGATCCATAAATACGGCTGGTGCGTTGGTTAGGCCAAAAGGCATAACCGAAAACTCGTAGTGACCATACCGTGTTCTGAAAGCCGTCTTTGAGATATCTTCTTCGCGCACTCTTAGTTGGTGATAACCAGATCGCAGATCGATCTTCGAGTAGTAACTCGATCCTTGAAGCTGGTCAAACAAATCATCAATCCGGGGTAAAGGATAACGGTTCTTGACCGTCACCTTGTTCAACTCCCGGTAGTCGATACACATGCGGAAAGTCCCGTCCTTCTTTCGGACAAATAAGACAGGGGCTCCCCATGGCGATGAGCTAGGTCGGACAATTGCACATCTCAAATGCCGACTCGGCCTTCTCAGCCCAACGCAGGAAGCCTATAGCTCCCTCAGTGCCCTTAAATGTACTGGGCTTGCAGTCAAGGTAGTTCTTGAAGGTACACGTTCCAATTTGACCTCCAGCTTGGTTTTGAACGTGTGCGGCTAAAGCGGCCGCTGCATGATCGTTCAGCAGAGTTTGGAGTTCTGCTGCAGTCAAGTTGATGTTACCACGTCCTTGTCCAGCGTTTCTTCCAGCCATCTAGGTATTATCATCCCGAGATGTCGTCGCCTGAGGACACGTCCGAGTGTGCCTCTGGCTTGGCCGGTTCTTCCTCCGGTTCCTCCTCGGAATTTTCCTCGGTTTCCCCTTCAGGCTCTGCCTCAGGTTCCGCTGCGTTCTGAGCAATTTGCGTTTGTAAGACATCGCAACGCGCTAGAGCTATCCCGGTTCGGGTCCTTGCCTCTTGGAGTTGCTCTTGCAAGTCTATCATCTCGGCTTGCATCTTCCTCATAATCTTCATCTGTTGATCACTAGCCTCTTGCATTTCTTTCATTGCCGCTGCCATGCGGGCAATCTCCTCCTTAGTCTCGGTTCCGTCTTTTAACAATCCGGAAACGTTCACTCTCGTATAGCGCATGTAACCCACATCACGCTCCAAACATGAAACAACAGCTGCGAGAACTCACTCTACAGGTTCGGTTATGGGTGGTAGGGTGTTGGGGTAAGCAGGGTGGTTCGGGTGAGGTAACGGGGGAACTTGTTCGCGATAGACCATACGTCTGATCATGTTAGGGTACCAATCCCAGCTAACGTCATTTTCGTATATGCCTCCGGATAGGCGGTATCTCTTCGGTGCGGGAGCTTCGAGTTCCGGGACTACTCGGGGCGGCGATGTGGTAGGTAATTGCAGTTCCTTCCCGTGAGCATGCGTCATCGAATCGAATGATGATGAGGGTGGCGTCGACATTCCTACTGGTAAGCCGTGTATGCGCGCGCGTATGAGTGAAAGAGGTAAAGAGATAAGATTACAAGACTACACAAATCTATGCAGTGCGTATCATTATAACTAATGGGTCGTCGCGGTTATAGTCTAGTATGCATGCAGCTTCTAGTTCGCTATAACCAATGGCTCTGATACCAATCTGTCACACCCTCAAAATCCACTAACGGAGTTTTACCGTCGGAGGGTGTGAACTAACAGGATCGGAATCATCAGTTATAATCAAACCATAAAACAAAGTTTCAAAACCATGAAAACGTTTACGAGTAATTAAATGCGGAAGCGTAAAACCACAGCAAACAATGTTACGTCACGCAGGACGACTTAAAACCCAATGATAATAGTTTAAAATAAGTTTTGCATAATTAAAAACGTTTCAAGCAATGCATGTTCCTAAACCGCGCGCCCGCCTTGGCTACCTGAGAATAACATACTAAAAGTGTCAACACAAGGTTGGTGAGTTCACAAGTATACAAAATAAAACATTTAGCGTTTGCGTTCAGCGTTTTGCATTAAGCGTTTTGCGTTACAGCGTTTTGCGTTACAGCGTTTTGCGTTAAGCGTTACCAGATAGTGTTATGTCAATTATATATCTATAGGTAGCTAGCCTATAAAACAAGTATCACTAAGTGTTCGACACCGAAGCTGACTGTTTATCAATTTGCCTTGCCACCAGGTCATCCAGACCATGGTATGTGTTTAGCCAAGATTACACCCGCTCGACATCCAGTCGAGTTTAGCGTTGTGTGGGGTTTGTCAAACCCAGTAGTACTACTCAACAGTGACTCGCTATTATCCAAATATTAACCGGTTCGATGTTATGAAGGACTTTAGTTATTGCGTTTGCCACTTAGTCTTTACAAGTGATATATAATCTATATAAACAAAATCTTAAATGCGTTTTGGAGTATGTTATCTCCCCCAAGTGAAAAGCGTTTAAAACAATTTAAAGGGGTAAGTGAAACTCACTGTTTGCGAAGAAATTCCCAAATTAAATCACCAAGATGCGCGTCACAGAAAAACTCTCTCTAGCGTTCTAAAACAACAAAGAGATTTTTCTAAGTGTCGGAAAATTATCGAGTCTCTAGACCCGGCACATAATACCTATGCACATAACATGTTTCGTGTTTCGTTTGTGAATCGTGTGTGACTTTAACAAGTGTATTTGTGATACATTACATGTGCAAGCAATCATATACGTGTCATGTATTCATAAAGTACATCACTAGCAATTACTCCCCGTAAGGGCATTTTGGTCAAATCATGACAATTAACTAGCCATTATTCCCCATAAGGGCAATTTGGTCAACTTATGACAATCAATTAGCAATTATTCCCCGCAAGGGTAATTTGGTCAAAACATAACAATTATATAGCAAGTATCATGTTTCATGCATTTTCACAAAACTCAGCAGCTAGTTTCACCGAGAAAGAAATTCTACTTGAAAGATTGTACTATTTCACCAATCATAGCATCTCAATTAATTTACCAAAAATCATCACAGAAGAACATATGTCTTAGGTTTCCAGAACATATTTTATTATATTTTTATTCCACATAGTTTTCTCACAATCATCAAATCATTACAGCAAACTCACAACAGTCAAATTCATGCGCAACAGAATGTTATTTGCAATTCCCGTTAAACGAAAAATTCAATAAATGCAAGACCACTTGGGTTAGGTTCCTAACTCAATGAGTCAACTTCCAGAAGTGGAACCAACCAAATTCGTCTCGTAGTTCATGAGATATAACATTTACAAAACAACCTAACAGCAGGTCTAACAGCTCAGCTTTGCACAACGTTTTTGTAAAATCATAAAAGTTAACCTTTACTTGTCCAAAAATTACAAATTTATACTCTATAGAAACTAGACTCAACCTAGTTTACTGTAGTACCAATAATCGCAACCAATGTTTATATTTACACTTTGTTATAGTCACTTAAACATCAAATACACATTCTGTCCAGAAACTGTTTGCATCCAAACTCAACATATTAACAATCTATGAACTATCATGCATTCATATGACACTCTAGACTCCATAAACACCATCCATGCACATCAATTACATATTACATACTTGATTAGGGTTTGTGTTTGAACTCAAATCAAAGACACAACAATTTACATGTAACAATATTCAATCTAGTTATCAAATCATTATCCAATCAACAACAATTCATATTAACTATACATACACATGAAATTGGCAGCTAGGGTTTGCAATTAACCCAACAAACATCAAAATCAAGTAATAAGGATGCATAGGATAATCAAGTATACCTTCCTAGCACCTAATTCTTCAATCAAACACTTGATTTCTTGGTTGTATGTGTGTATGGTGGACGGCAGCCGTGAGGGAGCAAGGGAGAGAGAGACCGATCGGAAGGTGTGGGGGAAAGAAAAGAATAGTTAGGGTTTAGTTAATGATATATTTATAAACATAACAAGTTACACTCAAGTCCCTCCACTTTCAATTGTTGTTTTTCTAACTTAAATAACTAGTTTGCATCTTGAGTTTAACGTTTATAACCATGTTATCACATAACACATAAGTCTAACACATAATTATCACATAATTATTGTTTTGACGTTTTTCGTTTATTCATCAATCGTTTGCGTCAACTCGTTTGCTTTTCGGTGCAATTCCCGAAAGACTACACATGTAGTAAGTGTTAAGCGTCATTTAAACCCTAGTTTAAATGTAATGAAGTGTGCGTTATGGATTCAGTGATCTTAAGTTTGAATTGACGGAGTTGAGTTAACGGAATTAACCTGAAATTGACGATTGTCACAGCAATCGATCTCAGGAAGACTCCCAAATCAATTAATTGACCAAATAAAATCTCACAATCTCACCAAACCCTTAATAAATCTGCTCATTAAAAGCTTTATTAATTGAACTCAATCCTACCAAAAAGCTTCATTAATCTCAGGTGAGTATCAAATATTTTTTCTTTTATTACATGATAAAATTCCAGTTACATTTTTTTGACGTTAATTAGTATATATATATATATATATACATATGTATCGTTGATGACACAGTTAATAAAAAAATTCTTGGAAGATGGATAAGTCTTGGATGTCAGTAGGCGACATGTGCAGTAAAGCATATAAAGATGGTGTTAAGGCATTTCTAGATTATGCAGTTCGTAATTGCAAGAGACGTCACCACCAATTTCTATTTCATGTCCATGTGTTCGGTGTGTGAACCACGTATCTCTTAGTGTAGACGATGTAGAACGTCACTTGTATAGGTTTAGAATTGATAAAAATTATACTACTTGGATAAAACATGGAGAAGCCGACACCAACATCCCAACTAATGTTAATAATACTTGGTTTGCCTGCACTAGCATTCCAACTAATTATGATAATAATACTGGGTTTGTTGACACCAACAATCCAACTAATGTGACTGATAACAATACTGGGTTTGTTGACACCAACATTCCAACAGATACCTGTGAAACTGTAGAAATGGTAAATGCTACAAAAGACAATTTCACAGGCGACAAGAAGCATCAACAGTTTCTACAAATACTTGATGACGTTGAGAAGCCCCTGTATAAAGGATGCCCTGACTTCACCAAGTTGTCTGCATTAGTACAACTACTCAACTTTAAGAGTAAGCACGGGGTATCTCATAAGTTCTTTAATGAACTTCTGAAATTGTTGAAAAAGATGCTACTTGCAGATAACGAAATGGTAAATAATATGTATGAGGGCAAAAGGATGATGAAGGCAATGGGCTCAGGATACGAAAAGATACATGTGTGTATCAATGACTGCATTATTTACTATAAGGATTACAAGGATTTGGAAGCATGCCCAGTTTGTAACAAGTCAAGGTGGAAGGTGGATAAGAAGACTAGCAAAACTTACATAAACACGCCCGCTAAGGTACTGTGGTACTTTCCCATTATTCCATGATTCAAGCACCTCTTTCTATCAAAGACCACAACAGAGAATTTAACATGGCACGCAACGAGTACCAATAAACCCGGTGTTTCACGCCACCCATATGATTCACCAGCATGGAAAGCCATAGATGACTGGTACTCCGATACAGTCGGAAGCGATCCAAGAAATCTTCGTCTAGGGATTTGCACTGATGGGGTCGACGTACATAGAGGCAGTAGAAACCACAGTGTCTGGCCTATTTTAGCAGTCATTTACAACCTTCCACCTTGGATGTGTATGAAAATAAAGTTCATCATGCTTTCCTTATTAATATCGGGAGTGCCAGGAAACAATATTGATGTGTTTTTACAGCCTTTAATTGACGATCTAACATCTTTATTTGAGGTTGGGGAGCCAACATATGATTATATAAACAAGAAATGTTTACACTACGTTCAGTTGTGTTATGGACGATTAATGATTACCCTGCTCTTGGTACACTATGTGGTTACCCTTACAGTGGATTCAAAGGTTGGGTAGTGTGTCGGGGCGACACTTAGTGTGTTCGACTTTATCATACAAAGAAGCAGAGTTATGCTGCCCACAAAATTTATCTATCACATGACCACCCTTTCAGAAAACAAACAAAGACGTTCAACGGAAAAGAAGAGATGAGAACCGCTAAAGAGCCTATGACAGGGTTAGAGATATACGATGAGGTCAAAAACATTAAGAATGAATTGGGAAAGGGATCAGAATCTCTAAGTGGGAGTAAAAGAAAAAGGGATAACACAACGCTGCAGCCATATTGGAAGAAGTTCAACATATGGTACCAATGGCTCAACTATTAGAAGCATTTACCTGTCCAACATTGTATTGATTTGATACATGTTGAAAAGAGTGTGGCAGAGAGTATTGTCGGGACGTTTCTGAACATTCCTGGTAGGACAAATAACGGATTGGAAGCTAGAAAGGATTTGGAGTTTTTAGGGATTAAAAAGGAGTTGTAACCGAAAGCAAAAGGCAACAATACAGAACTGCCTGCAACATGCTTCACATTTCAGCACAAGAAAAAGACATGTTTCTTGAAACATTGTATAAACCGAAGGCTCCACTAGGGTATTGTTCTAAATTCTCTAGTTTGGTGAATCTTAAAGAAAAGAAACTACAAGGCCTTAAATCACATGATTATCAAATGCTTATGCAACAAATTCTGCCCCTTGCAATACGGTCCATCATGCCAGAACCAATGAGAAATGCTATAATAGGGTTTTTTTAAGTCAATTTTAGCAAAGAAATCATTGTAGAAGAGCTTGATAAGATGCAGGAAGAGCAAATAGTTACACTGTGCCTGCTGGAGAAGTACTTTCATCCATTTTTCGATGTCATGGTTTACTTAGCCGTGCACCTTATCAGAGAGATAAAATTATGTGGGCCAACATGCTTTCGTTGGATTTAACCCTTTTAAAGGTGTATGAAGGTTATCAAAGGGCATGTGCGAAACAAAACTTATCCAAAAGGGTGCATTGCTGAGGAGAACATTGCAGAAGAAACAATCGAGTTTCTCAGCGAATACCAAAAAAACATCAAGAGTACTGTTGGTATTCAACATGATAAGAATGATGATAATGGGGAGACAGTTCCTGTCACAGTCGCTAAATTAGTTGAATTTTCTCCTGATCTCTTCAAGAGAGCACATTTCTATGTGCTGCAGAATACGCCCGAAATAGCGCCGTATATCGAGTAAGTATCACTAACATATATACTCTAAATTATATATATATATATATATATATATATATATATATATACACATATGCATATATTAATTCACAATATATTATACTCCTACTTGCAGACAATACAAGACCTCTTTGGAAAACCAAATTCCTGGTAAACGACAAGCATTGCTGGAGAAGAAGCATACCTTTAAGTTTGGTGACTGGTTACGCAACAAGGTAGATCAATTTATTAAGTCTTCTATAATTTTTAAAAATCTTTTATAGTTTCCGCAATGAAGGTGAATCTAATCCTTGTAATGAAATTCAGGTTGAAAGAGAGCTAGCGGTCTCCCCAGTATCTATATCGGAAACTGTAAAGTAGATTGCACACGGAGCAGACCGCAACGTATACAAATACGACTCATATGTCATCTACGGTTTTGCATTTCGTACAAAATCTCATGATGGTAGAGTTTGCTAGAACAACAAGGTTGGTGTAGAGGCGGATGACATGCACATCAAAAAAGACGTGGTGACCTATGGACACAAAAATTATTTTGGGGTTTGCAAGAGATATGGGTTCTAGATTATTATACTAAAAGAATTCCGGTCTTCAAGTGCCGATGGGTTGACCGTAAACATGTCAAACATGATATTCTTGGTTACGTCGGTCTACCTAAACAAATTTTGCCACAAGGATGATCCGTTCATATTGGCCTCGCAAGCACGCCAGGTGTTTTTTGTTCAAGATCAGCTAGATAGAAAAAAGCATGTTGTCCTCATGACTCCACCCAAGAATTATAGACATTCGTATGACGAGGTCGAAGAGGAATTTAGTACGGTAACTTTCCCTCATGAAGGTAATACATTGCCACTTGTACAACCAAATCAGCTGCTTCGCGATGAGTCCCCGGATGATTACTGGAGGCCCGGGAAAAAGCCTACAACTATTCATAATGGATATTGAACCCTACAAAGAATTGCTGGTTACAAATACTGAGGGTTCCAGCACATATTTTATGGCGATGGAAACCGATGTCGGGGTTGTCGACCATCATTTTATTTTCAAACCCAACAGTTGTGTTTGTTCGCCCATTAGATGTCAATAATGTTTAAATTTAGTTGTGATACATGATATCACCATTCTTTACTTTGTACTTATTAATTCAGACTAAAGAATACTGGTTGTTTTTAATACCATTACTACTTATACAGGCCGGTTTGTTGACTTCATTTCATCTTCTAGCTATCTTGGTCAATTGGTGTCAAGTTCAAACATACATCATGTTACATCGATAAAAGTCACAGTTGACTTGTAGTGTATCATAGTAAGATCGATAAAGTAATTAGACTTATAACTGACTCATGCTATATCAAAGTTTCATTAATAAAAGTCATTCACAGTTTTTTACCAAGAAATTATTAAGAACGAAACCATAATACAAAGAAAGCCCAAAAATGCACAAAGCTAAACGAAAAAACATTACGAAACCGCATCATGGTGTCTAGGGTGTTCATGGTTCAGTTCGAAACCGCGAAACCGCTCAAACCGGCCATCGGTGACAGTCATCATTTCTCCGTCTGATGGTTTTGTTTCTTGCACAACCTTTATTTGTTTATATTGTTCTTCTACTTCTAATTCAACATACTTTTCAACAGCTGGGTTTCCTACAAAACATTATCAACTCATTTAATAAAAAAAGACCATTACGTCCTTCTTTTCACTAACCAGCATACCTAAATTGTATCCTCCATACTCAGATCTTTGACCAAAGTATCTGTGGGTCTTAGACTTTGAAAAAGCCTTTGAACAAATAAAATTCAGTTTTGAAAAAAACCCTTCCAAACTCAATGCCATCACCAGTAACCTAATTTAAGATTTGGTGATGGCATCGAGTTTTGGAAGGGATTTTATCAAAATTTAAGATATATCTTTGGGAAGTTTAAGATATGTGGAAACCTTAGATGTTTTCTTCTTGGCCAAGTTTGGAATTCACATATCATATATATAAGCCTAATAAATTTCAGTCAGCAGTTTTATTGCAGTCATTAAAGTCTCAGTTGTTTTATAGTTGGTTGTTGAGTGTATAACTGCATACTACCTGTCAAAATGGTTTCCACATGCTCACAAGCTAATTAATTTTGGAAATTAATTACATTTATATCTACTACCTGTCAAAAATCTTGGAAATATATATATGTAATGATAGCCTACATTCAAGTTAATTAAAATATAAAAAAACTATATTTCACGCTTGTAGTACGCTTTAAATAAAATATATTTTACTAGATAGGCTACAAATCAACTTAACTACATTAAATTAATGTCTCAACTACCAAAAATTAATTTTTAGGTCTATATATTGTAACATCTATTTTGTTATTCACTCACACTAATGTAGGTTCCCAGCCGGATCTACACAGGAGTATCTCGTAACACGAGGGTGTGGAATCCCCACGTATACGATATGAGTGTCGAGATGATTAACATATTGAATATATGCAAACACACAAGAACATAAGATAAAACTTGATATATTGCTAACACGTGATTCAGAGAATCACAAAACCAATCGTTCCAAAAACCTAACCAAATCAGCCGAAGTTATGAGTTTATAATACTCGACAACTTCGCCTAACACACTAGGCGAAGTTGTCATAACTTCGCTATCCTTCAAGTTCGCCCAACACATAGCGGACATATAACAAACAATATTCAACACAAAACAAACAAACAAAACAATTACAGACACAAACAAACACAAGATACTGAACTACTGTGTCAGGTCGTTTCGGATAGGATCTTAATCAATCATGTCATAACTCACACAAATCTAATCGTGTTGACAAGCGAGTTAATGACGGATTACTATGTTTAGAAAGATGACCGTTTGTTAAAGGCGGAATCAATAACAAACATACGGTTGCAATGAATATTCAAAATACGAAGACACACGAAGGATTCACTCAAAAGATTTCCATTTATACAACGTTAATCATACAAAAGGATAATCGATTAGGGTTTAGGAGGAATCCTAGGACAGCCGTCACACACACAATATTCTCTTAATTAACGTGTCGGTCTTATCCGTATTGTGCTCTGTCTCTCGTCTTTCGTTTTTTGTCTCCTTGGCGGCGTGCCCTAATTATTCTATTTATAGGCCTGCCAACCTAAGACAGCTGTCATTCCTTCTAGAAACCCTATCCGATAGTACATATTCAATTTACATATTCAAAAATATACTAAGTGTAAAACAAGTCTTCTGGGTAGACTTTTCATTAAACTTCAGTCTCCGAGTACGCAGTGTACTCGGCCTTCCTTCAGACTTGGTAAACATAGAAGTGTACTCGGAATCAGTTTCCGGGTAGACTTTACTTAAAGAATATTTTACCAAGTAAAATATTCACCGAGTAGACTTCAATCTTCTTGGACTTATCAAACTTTGCTCGACAAATCCTTACGAGCAACCCTGTTCTTCTATGATCCTGTTCGGCTCAATTTCAGTTGAACAACTTATTCATAAGGCGTACTCGGGAGTACATACCTTACTTGAGTAGAACCTTACTCGATATAACTTAGAAATATTCCATCAACTCATCAAGTATACTCTGACCATAATTATTAAAGAATACCTTGCCCGGTCTTCCAATTACTTGGCTTCTTGGACTTGGTTGACCATACCTTACTCGGAAGAGTAAAATACTTGGTCTTGAAGAACAACCCTGCTTGACAAAGTGAACCTTAATCGGATATGCCAAATTAATGAACCTTACTCGGAAATCACCAAAAAGCATACCTTGCTCGGATATCCACTTAAGAAGACTATTTGAAGTAAACCTTGCCCGGGAGGCAAAATCTCGTACTCGGCTAAGTAAAAGCTTACTCGAAGGTCCAAGGTGTGCTCGGATTCAATACTTAGCAGTTTCTGAGGAGGTTGAGAAGATTCCAATCTTCCAAATTCTTCGTTTAGGACAAATCTCCTTATTTGGGTCAAACTCTTGACCCAACAATCTCCCCCTAGATTGGAACACCTCAGCTGACCCAAAACACTCTATGGTTACTTACACTTAGCAAAATACACATCAAATTTCATAATCAAATTACATAAATAAAAATTACATAATCAAAGGTTTGTCCGAAGACATTACAAAGCAAAGCCTATTTTATCTATTTTGTCTTTTCCTTTCATTGTAGGCTGCTTGTCTTCTCATCTGGATTACAGATGCCGCCCTTTCTCTGAAGATATTGAGCACTTGGTAGTGAGTGTGTCCTTCTGGTATCACCAAGTCTCTAATATCAGCTAGATCTTCATTGTGCAAGCAGGCAAGATCTGCATCCCTCTTTATCACAGCCAGCACCTTTCCATCCGACTTCATCAATGCATATTCTCCATTTTCCTTGTATTCAACTTGAGCAATGATGCCATTCTTCTGTACAATGTAGTTTGGCCTTTTCATTCTTCTTCTTAAACTTACACACTTACTCATGTTGGCCAGTGGGTCTTCATCTCTGACATACATCTTAAAGTTTCTTTCAGCAATATCCATCTTCTTTATCTTTGCAGATCTTCTTGCTTTGTTCATTGAAGCTGCACCTCTGCTTATATTGTCTTTTAAGAATCTGAACCCATTTCCAGCTTGCTCATACAGGTATTTAGATAAGTCATTCATTTGTCTCCCTGCAGATCTGCTTCTGTCCCTGAAATCATAAAGATGAAGTGACTCCATTCTTCTCAGTTGTTCTTCATTGTATTCTCTGAAGTCACTTCTCATAATTATTTCCCTCAACTGCCTACTTTCCATGATCACCTTCAAAGTATCAGTTACTGAATCATAGTAGAGCTCTCTTGGTAGATCCACACCAGAGTGTGGTCTTGTTCTTTGTACTGAGCTGCTCAATTCTCCTCTTCCTCCTTGGCCTCTTCCTCTTGGGAATCTTTGATGGATTGGAGGTATGAATGGTATTGATTTTCTGGGATTTTGAGGTCCCAAGTTGAATGTTTTCAAATATATGGCTTCCACCATCTCAGTAGGAAGGTTTGCTATCTCCATAATGTCATGTCCTGCTGCCTCCAGTTCAATTAACATTTTGACCATTCCTGGAGTTCTTGCTAGCCCAGCAGGTACAAATCTGCCATCAGCATAATATCTGGGATTTTCACCCTCCCTCAATGCTTTTTCCCACTCATCCTTTTGCAGATAGAAAAGAGTCTTCAAGTCCTCTTTCTCCAAAACATTAAAGTCTTCTTCAGTCATCCCTCTCTTGTTTATCATTATGTTTCTTAGGATGCTGATCATTTTCTCATTCTCCCAAGGCATGAATGGTTCAGTTTCTTGTTCAGGTTTGACATCATCTTGAGGGATAGGAATTTCAACAGGTTTGAATTGCTCTTTTTCCTTCTCCCTTAAGGTCTGAATTCTTATTTTCTTCTTTGGAGGCTCATTAGGTAGTTCAGTTTGAATTGTACTCTCAGTATAGACCCTTTTCAACTCTTTCTCTTTCCTTTTGGAATATTGGTCAAATACTGCCTCTTTGCTCAGATTTTTCACAACCTCAGGCTTCATGCCTTTCTCAATCAAATATCCACACATTCCATCATATTTCTTCTTTAATTCTTCCAGTTCAACCTTATCATACTGTTTTACAAACTTTTGTGAAACTATCTCTTTCTCACTGTTGTAGAGATCTTGAATTTGGTCCATAGTGTATTTTTCCAGGGCAGCTTCAGGATAACCTCTGACTTTCAAATAGTTCTTATAATGCTCAGTATTTTTCTTTCTCTTCTCAACCTTCTTTAAAACTTCCTCTGCATTAATTTCAATGATACCCCTTTGAATATAAGTCTCTTTAGCTTGAGGGGTCTCAGCAGTGGAGCTTGTACCAACTTTCTCACCTCCTTGATCAGGGTTGTCATCACCCTCTTCATTAGACTCCTCAGAGTCATCCTCTTCATCATCTGATAGATCAACCATGGCATCTATTTTGGGTTCATCAGAGGCAGGATGCTCTGGTTCAGTAACATTAACATCAGCAACATTAACATCAGGGACCCCTAGTAATTTTTCTCCTGGTTTCAGTGTTTGCAAGGGAATTGCCCTGATTGGTTCATCATTAGTCTGCTCAGCAGATCTCTTTCTTCTTTGATAAGTCTTTTCAAATCTTCTTTCTCCCTAGTTACCAGTAGGGTTCTTTTTCATGTCTTCTTTACTTGTTCAACCCATTTCTTGGCAGCCATAGTTGCAATTGACTCACCAATTTCTTCTTCAGGAATTATAACAGTAGTTGGTTCAGCAGCAGTTTCTGATGTTTGACTTTTAGATTGAAACATGCTGACCACTGTGCCCAAGGAGTTGTCCACTTCCTCAACCCTTTCATATTAATCAATACTTCAATAACTTCTTGATCAGCCTCATCTTCAGTCAGTTCTTTTTCAATGTTGGCTTGTCTGATCAATAAGTCCTGCTGTGCTAACTTTTCTTCTGTCAAGGAATGAGCAATTGCTTCCCTTTCCATTGACTCTTTAATCAGTCTTTCTTTCTCAGCAAGAGCAGCTGCAGCAGTATCTACAAAGGATACATCTTTTTCAACATAAACAATAGGTTCATCATCAGTAACCTTTTCCCTTTTCTTTCCTTTTCCTCACCTGTTCTTCATCCTCTTGCTCATCATTTCCAAATTCATCAATTTCTCTAAACAAGTTTTCCAATTCAGAGTCATGCTCTACCCTCTTAGAACTAGCTTCTTGATCATTATTTGGCTCAGTGTGTTCTAGTTCCTCAGTAGCAGCATCCACATGTACATTCTCAACAGTCAGTTCTTCATCTATGACCTCAGTCAGTTCTTCTGTAATCACATTCTCATCATCATTTGACTTTTCATTTTCATTTGTTTCCTCTCCACACACTTCTTCTTCATTTTCATCATTAACATCATAATCATTCATAATCATTTTCAAACCATCAATATTTTCAGCACTTTCAGCATCAGTCACATCATTTTGATCCATATTCTCCCCCTGTTTTGGGGCAACTGAGGTCTTCTCAACCTCCTGCACCAGGGTTCGAATCATCAATTCAGCATCAGCTAACTTTTTCAATAATATTTCATTTTCACAAGTCAGCTCTTCATTCTTTCTTTTTAGATCAACATTCTCATCTCTAACCTCCTCAACTTGCCTTTTCAACTCATCATTCTCCAACATTAGATCAATATTTCTTTGAAGTGTGTTATCTTGTTGGCTTGAGGGTGGGGTTGTAGGGAATGGTTCATAAGTGGGTTGTTCAGTGATGAATGGGGATTGTGTGTGTTGTGTGGAGGTTTCAGGTTGGTCTAAGTTAAATGATTGAGGTGGTGTTTGATTTGGTGAGGTTGGTGGTGGTGAGTGTGGTAGTGTTGGGATTGGTTGTTCAATTTCTTCTTTCTGCTCCCCCTGTTCAGGTGCCATCATCTCCATCTCCAAACCATCTCCACCGTCATTTCCATCAACATCATCATCAGAGTCTCCTTCAGCACTCTCATCATCACTCTCTTCTTCCTCCTTTGAGCTCAGCTCAGGCACAGGCATAACAGCCAGATCATGGTTTAATAACCAAGGTAAAATTTCAAATGGAATATTTGCATCAAAAGTGTTAGATACACCAGGATTCTTTATTCTTTTGTAAGCATCTGGATCCTACAGTTTATGAGTGATTCCAATTGTTGGTAAATCTTGTAAGGTGCTGTTGAATATGATCTGCAGGAATCTTGGGTACTGCAAAAATCTTCTTCTCTCTGGTTTCTTTAGATTCCCGACTAGCCCATCAAAAATCATTTTGGAAAAGTTAAAGGCCAGATCAAAGATAGTTCCAACTGTGGCATTTGCTAGATCATGACACATCAGAGTCCATGATCCCTTCCTCGGAGCAAATCCATGAATGATATGATGAATAAGGAATCTGTATAACATCGGAAACAGACCCTTCTGAAACTGTCCCTCATGGACATTTCCTTGATACCCCATCGTTTCTTTGAAAATCTTCAAAAGATGCTTTGTGTCGAAGCTGATGTGATTGTGATCATCGTCATTTAGTCTCAAACATCTTCTGATCAACTTTTCAGTGATCTGTATCTCTTGTCTGGCCACGGTTGCTTCTATTCGTTTTTCATTTCCGTCTTCAACTAGCTCTGCTGATCTCCAGAAATCCAAGGAGTGATTCCTGTAAATAGTGGGCTTTCAGTGAGAGCGAAGCTGATATTTGACCGCGCCATCCATAAAATCATACGAGCCATCGGTTCATTCTCCGGTGTAACTTGTAGTAACGCACACATGTTGTGCTTTGGCTCAAAAACTTACTTTGGCTCGTTATCTGCCATATCTGTAATACATAAACAAACACATTCAAAGTGAAATTAGACATAAAGTTTAACACTTTAGACAATTTCAAGTTATAAAAATGAAGAAGAAAGAAAGAAATCTTCAAGAACCTGTTCTTCGACAAATTAATAACCTAATCACATAAACAGAGTGTTAGTACTCGAATACATAATCAAGTTACATAACAATCTAATCGTGATCGAAAAACATAAAATTTTATGCTTACCGAGTCGGAATTAGTGGCTGATAAAAATTAGGGTTTGGATTAATCTTGAATTCGTTAAGTCGGTTATTTTTCTTAGTAAGAGAGGTTTTGCAGTGGAAGGAGAGAGATAGAGGGAAATAATGTAGAAAAATTTGCCTAAGTCCCTCTTTTATACATTTTGAAAGTGGGTTTTAAATGCTTTTTGTCTTCTTGTGAATTACTAGCTGTCAACCAGTAACGTTATCCACTTGATATATTAAAAACATTAAATCAAATTTAAGATCATAAGACCTTACTCGAAAAATTAATTTATCCAAAGTCTACTTGGTCTTCTTCCACTAACAAACCTTACTCGGTCAAACTTTACTCGAAAAGATTTTCATTTTAAATATAAATTTGCCCGAATACTTCTCTATTTAAACCATGCTCGATCAAGTAAATTAATTTAAAGTTAAGACATAATGAAGAAAGCTTACTCGAAATACTTGATTTCTTGAGAAATTAATCACAAGGCAAATAATCAAATATAATTATCAAATAAACATTCTCACTAAGAATCAATTAAGATCCTCACATAAATTTCTCAAATTCAAATTAAAACTCATCTAGCATGAACCATAATACTCATAATCACAATTTGTCATTTTAACTAACATATTCAAACAACGTATTCATTCAAGTATGAATCTAAACAATTTCATCATACTTACTTACATATTCAATTCACGCATTCATCCAAGTATGCTTGTATGAAGAGTGTGCTCGAGCACTCTTTCAAATGTAAAGTGTGCTCGGACAACAATCTTATGCAAAGTATACCCGCATAACTTTCATATAGTACAAAGTGTGCTCGAAAAGAAATTCTAGCAGACAGTGTACTCGGAAAGTTAAAGTTTTGAAAATTACCAAGGATATTGAAGGAACACAAGTGTACCCGAAATATAAAGTGTGCTCGGAAAACAAAGTTTGCCCGAAAACACTTGTAATTTCAAAAAAATCATAAACACACATGTCACAGAGCATGCTCGGAATGAAATTAACCACAGACATTTAAGTGTGCCATAATCTAAAATTTCATAGAGCTTGCCCGAAAATCCTAAGTTAGCACTAAGTTTGCTAGGATAAACACATTCAATCATCAGGTATGCCCTTGCTCGAGGGAACTTATCACATCAAACCATACCCGAAAAATGACAAACTTAAACAGTAACATCTAAGCATGCCCGGAAAGATTAACAAAACTTTCCTAATCAACATATTCACTCAAAGCTTACTCGGTGTACTTACTCAAGTTCACAAAGTTTGCTTGAAAACACAATCAGCATATTACATGCATAGCTTACTCGAAGCTAACATATAACATGCATAGCTTACTCGAAACAAGAGTTTCTTGTTAACAGTTAGCTATTTCAACACATAATCATCTTAAGACTTCAAGCTTGCTCGAGAAGTGAGTACAACAGTGTACTCTACCCGTAAAGTGTAAACACTTCAAAGCATGCTCGAAAATCATAAAGTTAGTCAGAAATGACTAAGCTTACTCGGTAAGATTGAAAACTATCAAACCTTACCCGAAACAACATATTCACACATAGACAACTGTTTTGTACCCGGAAAGGTTAAATTTTACCCGAAAATACATAATCAAACAGTTTGTGCTCGAGAAGGTTGATAATTATCAAACCTTACTCAAACTTACATATTCAGACATAATCAACTGTTTTGTACTCGGAAAAGTTAAACCTTACCCGAAAATACATATTCAAACAGTTTGTGTTCGAGAAGGTTATAAATCATCAAACCTTACTTGAACTTACATATTCAACCTATTTTAGGCAAAATGCAACACTTTTTGACTTAAACCACTTTTCAAAGACATTTTAAAGTTATGTATCATTTCAGAACATAGTTTAAGATCAAATGGTGCATTTAGAGATCAAATTTCAGTTATACTTCACTTCAAAACAATTTCTTTTATAAACTGAAAAGATCTCAGGAATGGGATCATATTGACTAAGTAGCTATCTCATTACTTCACTCTCAGCATTATTATGACAACTTAGATAGGTTAACAGCAGGTATAAACTTAGCATGATTTTCATCTCTTTGGTGATATGATTAAGGTTCAATTAAAGCATAATGCATTAATGGTCAACACTGTGTTCTGATGCCTCATATCTATTCTCAAAGCTTATTTGGCTTTCCCCAGATCACCCCAATTTGACTGCAACCTCCTGTATTTGGTCAAAAATAGTTTTTGTATGACAGAACTTATTGTATTTTTAGACTCAAACATATATAGAGGTTGAACGTTGGACTTACAGTTAGCAACATGCCTATAATTCAAGATGAGACAGATTTTGCCAACATCTTTGTAGTTCTTGTTGTAACCCTCTTGTTTGATAAAATATTTAAAACATTTATCAACTTTTGGTTGATTTATTCATTCTTCCCCTTGTTTTTGATATTTTCTCAAATTTTCTTAAAGCATGTTCTATGTCATATTTAAAAAATGTTTCATTTTGGTTGACCAAATAACAACAGGCTCGTGTATGACTGGGTAATCACTTTTCTGCCATATCATTCGGAGAGATCTATCTTGAGACATGCAAAACAACTATGCATCTCCACATAAAGATTAGCATATTCATTATGTTTATATCACCTTAGATTTTATATCATCATGGGAAACCAACCATACATGTTAATGTCTATACTAAGGCCTTTTTTGTGACACCCTCAAAATCCACTTAAAGAGTTTTACCGTCAGAGGGTGTGAACTAACAGGATCGGAATCATCAGTTATAATCAAACCATAAAAACGTTTAAATGAAAATAAGTGCGGAAGCGTAAAACCATTGAAACAATGTTACGTCACGGAGGACGATTTAAAACCAAGGATAACAGTTAAAAGTAAGTTTGCATAGTTAAAAGTTTATCAAGCAATGCATGTTCCTAAACCGCGCTCCCGCCTCGGCTACCTGAGAATTACATACTAAAAGTGTCAACAGAAGGTTGGTGAGTTCACAAGTTATATAAAAATAAATCGTTTAGCGTTTGCGTTCAGCGTTACAGCGTTACAGCGTTTTGCGTTAAGCGTTTTGCGTTACAGCGTTACAGCTTTTTGCGTTACCAGATAGTGTTATGTCAAATTATATATCGATAGATAGCTAGTCTATACAACAAGTATTACTAAGTGTTCGACACCGAAGCTGACTCGTTTATTAAGTGCCTTGTCACCAGGTCCTCCAGACCATGGTACGTGTTAGCCAAAATTACACCCGCTCGACCTCCAGTCGAGTTTAGCGTTGGGTGGGGTTTGTCAAACCCAGTAGTACTACTCAACAGTGACTCGCTATTCTAAATATTAACCGGTTCGATGTGTAGGACTTCAAATATTTCGTTTGCCACTTAGCCTTTACAAGTGATATATAATTTATAACAAAATCTTAAATGCGTTGTGGAGTATGTTATCTCCCCCAAGTGAAAAGCTTTTGAAAACAGTTTAAAGAGGGGAAAGTGAAACTCACTGTTTGCGAAGAATTTCCCAAATTAAATCACCAAGATGCGCGTCACCGAAAAACTCTCTTTAGCGTTCTAAAAAAATAAAGAGATTTTTCTAAGTGTCAGAATATTATCGAGTCTCTAGACCCGGCACATAATACCTATGCACATAACATGTTTCGTGTTTCATTTGTGAATCATGTGTGACTTTAACAAGTGTTTTTGTGACACATTACATGTGTAAGCAATCATATACGTGTCATGTATTCATAAAGTACATCACTATCAATTATTCCCCGTAAGGGCATTTTGGTCAACAAATAACAATTAACTAGCCATTATTCCCCATGAGGGCAATTTGGTCAAATCATGGCAATCAATTAGCAATTATTCCCCGAAAGGGTATTTTGGTCAAAACAAAACAATTATATAGCAAGTATCATGTTTCATGCATTTTTTTACACAACTTAGCAGCTAGTTTCACCGAGACAGAATTCCTACTAGAAAGATTGTACTATTTCCCCGATCATAGCATTTCAATTAATTTACCAAAAATCATCACAGAAGCACATATGTCTTTGGTTTCCAGAACATATTTAATTATATTTTTATTCCACATAATTTTCTCACAATCATCAAATCATTATAGCAAACTCATAACAGTCAAATTCATGCGCAACAGAATGTTATTTGCAATTCTTGTTAAACAAAAAATCCAATAAATGCAAGACCACATGGGTTAGGTTCCTAACTCAATAAGTCAACTTCCAGAAGTGGAACCAACCCAATTGGTCTCGTAGTTCATGAGATATAACATTTACAAAACAACCTAACAGCAGGTCTAACAGCTCAGCTTTGCACAATGTTTTTGTAAAATCATAAAAGTTAACTTCTACTTGTCCAAAAATTACAAGTTTATACTTTATAGAAACTATACTCAACCTAGTTTACTGTAGTACCAATAATCTCAACCAATTTTCACGTTTACACTTCGTTACAGTCACTTAAACATCATATACCCATTCTGTCCATAAACTGTTTGCATCCAAACTCAATATATTAACAACCTATGAACTATCATGCATTCATATAACACTCTAGACTTCATAAACACCATTCATGCACATCAATTACCCATTACATACATGATTAGGGTTTTTGTTTGAACTCAAACCATAGACACAACAATTAACATGCAACAACATTCAATCTAGTTATCAAATCATCATCAATCAACAACAAACATATTAACTTCATACATACATGAAAAATCGGCAGCTAGGGTTTTCAATTAACCCATTAAACATCAAAATCAAGTAACAAGGATGTATAGGATAATCAATTATACCTTCCTAGCACCTAGTTCTTCAATCAAAGGCTTGATTTGAGGGTTGTATGTGTGATTAGAGGTGACGGCAGCCGTGTGAAGCCAAGGGAGAGAGAGACCGATCGGGATTGTTGAGGAAAAGAAAATAATAGTTAGGTTTGGTCATTAGGTTTATTTATAATAGTCTATGTTACACTTTGGCCCCTCCACTTCTAAGTATTACTTTTCCTAGCTTTAACTAACTTGTTTACATCTTGAGTTAGCGTTTATAACCATGTTATCACATAACACATAAGTCTAACACATAATTATCACATAATTACTGTTTTGACGTGTTTCGTTTATTCATCAATCGTTTGCGTCAACTCGTTTGCGTTTCGGTACAATTCCCGAAAGACTACACATGTAGTAAGTGTTAAGCGACATTTAAACCCTAGTTTAAATGTAATGAAGTGTGCGTTATAGATTCAATGATCTTAAGTTTGAATTGACGGAGTTGAGTTAACGGAGTTAACCTGAAATTGACGATTGTCACATCATTCCCATGTTAAAGAATTTTCGTCCCGAAAATTTGTGTCAAGTCGTGACGAGTGTCAGAAAAAGTAAGAAAATTTTCAGTTTGTCATATCATCCCCTAGTAGAAAGAAATTTCGTCCCGAAATTTAATCCATACCTCCGGTGATTTCTGACGGTTTGCCGGGTTTCGCGGTTTTCTGTGTTTGGTTATCCCTTCAAAAAGGTGATGATACTTTTTCATCATTTGATCCTCGCGTTCCCACGTGAACTCCGGTCCACGTCTCGAGTTCCAACAAACCTTAACGATTGGAATTTTGCTGTGCTTGAGCGTTTTGGTTTCCCAATCCAAAACCTCGACTGGTTCCTCAATGAAACGTAACTGTTCATCAACTTGCAGTTCCTCCAAAGGGACTACTTGGGTTTCATCAGATAGGCATTTCTTCAAATTGGATACGTGAAAAACATTGTGTACGCCACTGAGTTCTGTTGGTAGGTCCAGTCGGTACGCCACCGGACCAATGCGCTCAGTTATCCGGTAAGGACCAACATATCGTGGGTTGAGTTTTTTTCGCTTCCTAAAGCGAACCACACCTTTCCAAGGTGAGACTTTGAGTAACACTCGATCGTTCACTTGAAATTTGAGGGGTTTTCGGCGCTTGTCGGCGTAACTCTTTTGGCGATCTCGTGCTGCTGCCATGCGATTTCGGATTTGAACATTTTTTTCCGAAGTTTCGAGTACCAATCCTGGACCAGTGATTTGGCTGTCACCCACCTCCGCCCAACAGAGTGGTGATCGACACTTCCGTCCGTACAACGCTTCAAACGGCGCTGCTTTAATACTTGCGTGGTAGCTGTTATTATACGAAAACTCTACCAAGGGTAAGTGGGGTTCCCAACTTTTTCCGAAATCCAATACGCAGGCACGCAACATATCCTCCAGGGTCTGAATAGTTCGTTCACTTTGCCCATCCGTTTGAGGATGGTATGCTGTGCTCATATCAAGACGGGTGCCTAGTGCGCTTTGCAGCGACTTCCAAAAGTGCGAAGTGAAACGAGAATCTCGATCAAAAATGATTGAGACAGGCACTCCGTGTCTAGATACCACTTCTTTCATGTAAGCACGAGTTAGTCTTTCCATTTTATCCGATTCCTTAATCGCTAAGAAGTGTGCAGACTTAGTCAACCGGTCAACGATCACCCAGATGGTATCGCATCCCGTCGGTGTCTTAGGTAAACCCGTGATAAAATCCATTGAGATGTGTTCCCATTTCCACATTGGGAGTTCCGGTTGTTGCAGTAGACCAGATGGTTTCTGGTATTCTATCTTGACTCTGGCACAAGTCAAGCATTTGCTCACGTAGGTGGCAATGTCGGCCTTCATGTTCGGCCACCAGTAAAGTGCCTTTAAATCATGGTACATTTTATCTGAGCCAGGGTGGATAGAATATCGGGACTTGTGAGCTTCGTCCATCACTAGATTCCTCAACTCTCTGTACCATGGAACCCAAATCCGGTTCTCAAAATATCGGACCCCGTCCGATCTGGTTTCAAGTTGCTTGTTCATGCCCCGCATGAGTTCCAACGGAAGATTGTCATCTTTCAAAGCTTCAAGTTGCGCATCGCGAATCTGATCGGGTAAGTTGGCATGAATCATGAGTTGCAATGCTCTCACCCGTCTGGGTTTATCTGTTTCTTTTTTGCTGAGGGCGTCGGCCACCACATTGGCCTTGCCAGGGTGGTACTTGATGGCACAATCGTAATCTTTGAGTAGCTCGACCCAACGGCGCTGTCGCATGTTCAGCTCATTCTGATCGTAGATATGTTGGAGACTCTTGTGGTCGGTGTAAATGGTAAACTTGGTACCGTACAAGTAATGCCTCCATATCTTAAGAGCAAACACCACAGCTCCGAGTTCCAAATCATGGGTCGTGTAGTTCTTCTCGTGAACCCGTAGTTGTCGAGAGGCGTAGGCTATAACCTTCTCGAGTTGCATCAGCACACAACCAAGACCTTGTATCGATGCGTCACAGTGTACCTCGAAATTTTCCGTTCCCTCGGGGAGGGCTAGAATAGGGGCGCTGCAGAGTTTGGTTTTCAATAGTTGAAAGGCGGATTCTTGCGCGTCACCCCAATTGTACTTAGTGCCTTTGTGAGTCAAAGCGGTGAGGGGTTGAGCAATCTTTGAAAATCCCTCGATGAAATGCCGGTAGTAGCCGGCCAGTCCTAGGAATTGCCGCACCTCAGTCGGAGTCTTAGGTGCTTCCCAGTTTTTGATGGCCTCTACCTTACCGGGATCGACATGGATACCATTCTCGTTGATCACATGTCCTAAAAAGTGGACCTCGCGAAGCCAAAATTAACATTTCGAGAGTTTAGCATACAGTTGTTCCTTCTTCAGCAATTCCAGAATTAACCTCAAGTGCTCTTCATGGTCAGCCTCGTTCTTGGAGTAGACGAGAATATCGTCAATGAACACAATCACAAACTTGTCGAGGTACGCCTTGCATACTCGATTCATGAGATCCAAAAATACGGCTGGTGCGTTGGTTAGGCCAAAAGGCATAACCGAAAACTCGTAGTGACCATACCGTGTTCTGAAAGCCGTCTTTGAAATATCTTCTTCGCGCACTCTTTGTTGGTGGTAACCGGATCGCAGATCGATCTTCGAGTAGTAACTCGATCCTTGAAGCTGGTCAAACAAATCATCAATTCGGGGTAAAGGATAACGGTTCTTGACCGTCACCTTGTTCAACTCCCGGTAGTCGATACACATGCGGAAAGTCCCATCTTTCTTTCGGACAAACAAGACAGGGGCTCCCCATGGCGATGAACTAGGTCGGATAAAACCCTTATCCAACAAATCTTGCAACTGAGTGGACAACTCCAGAAGTTCCGCCGGTGCGAGCCGATACGGGGCTCGTGCTATGGGTGCTGCACCGGGTGTCAACTCGATTTGGAATTATACTTGACGAATAGGAGGGAGTCCGGGCAAATCCTCCGAGAAAACTTCCGGGAAATCTCGCACAACCGGTATATCTTCAATTCGTTTCTCCTCCGCGGGTTTCTCAACAATCTGGGCCAAAATTGCCGGATGACCCTTTCGTAGATACTTCTGCGCCTTCATAAGGGTAATGACGCTGGTGGTCATGCCGCTTCTCTCACCTCGGACCGAAATGATCTCGCCGGAAGGGGTGGTAATGTGTATTATCTTATCATGGCATATAATCTCCGCTCGGTTCTCGGATAACCAGTCCATGCCGACAACGACATCGAAACTACTAAGCGTAAAAGGAATAAGGTCGATGTCAAAGACATGACCTGACAGTTTTAACTTACATCCCGCAAATACATGAGTCGTTACTATAGTCTTACCGTCAGCTAATTCAACAGGAAACTTAGCATCTAACGGAGTTGGAGTTAAGTCTAAGAGTTGGCTAAAGGCTTTCGACACAAAACTCCTATCAGCTCCAGTGTCAAACAATACAGAAGCAAAACAATCGTTTACAGGGAACTTACCAGTCACCACGTGCGGATCATTGCGGGCTTGACCCGACCCAATCACAAAAGCTCTTCCCTTGCCATTGCTTCCACCATTACTGCCACTTCCATTACCCCCATTGTTGTCGTTCTGTTTCAGCTTGGGACAATCTTTCCTGAAATGACCTTCCTGCCCACATTCGTAACATCCCTTCGTCGTCATAGGTGGTTTAGGAGCACCCTTTGCCGCAAGGTCTCCTCTACATTCTTTCGCTTGGTGACCCATCTTTCCGCATCTTTGACACATGACGTGGTCACACGGGCCAACATGATGATAGTTGCACCTATTGCACTTCGGATATTTCGCAGCATATCCGCTCGAACCCTGCCCGCTACCGTTGTTATTGTTGTTGTGACTTTGATTGTTAAAGCTCCGAGTGAATTCGGGCTTACGGTAGTGTTGTTGCGGTGGGAGGTTCGAGGATGAAAATCTGGTGTTGTCAAACTTCCTCTTCCCGCTGCTCGGGTTGCTGTTGCTGTTGTTGTCATGACTCGGGTTGTCACGGGCTTTAACGGTCGAACCCCTAGGTGGTAACGCACCTTGGGTCACAGCCTGATCCGTCAGTTTGTGAGCTAAACGGATCGCTTGTTGTATCGTGGCTGGTCTGGAAGACGTCACCATGCCCTGAATCTGCGGTGCTAACCCATCAATGTACATTTCTATCCTCTTGCTCGGCGGATCCACCATCCGCGGACACATCACAGCCAACTCGTGTGAACAAGTAATGTAGGCTTCGATTTCTGAACCCACCATATTCAGTGACCAAAACTCCGACTCCAACTTTGAAATCTCTTCTCTCGGACAATACTCCTCTCGCATCATGTTTTTGAACTCCTCCCAGTTCATCGCGTTAGCCAGTTCCAATCCAAGGATCTGGACGTTCGAATTCCACCAAGTGAGGGCGGAATCCTCAAGTGTTCCAGCAGCGAATTTGACCCTACTGGCAGGGGGACAATTGCACATCTCAAATGCCGACTCGGCCTTCTCAGCCCAACGCAGGAAGCCTATAGCTCCCTCAGTGCCCCTAAACGTACTGGGCTTGCAGTCAAGGTAGTTCTTGAAGGTACACGTTCCACTCGGACCTCCAGCTTGATTCTGAACGTGTGCGGCTAAAGCGGCCGCTACATGGTCATTCAGCAGAGTTTGGAGTTCAGCTGCAGTCAAGTTGATGCTACCACGTCCACGTCCAGCGTTTCTTCCAGCCATTTCCTAGAATCACAGTATAAAATGTTACACATGAATTTTTCTTTCATATACAACACAACATACATGTAATAAAAAAGATAGGTAAGAAAGAAATAAGAAACAACATCACATCACAACCATATATTAATCACACCCTCAAAATCCACTAACGGAGTTTTACCGTCAGAGGGTGTGAACTAACAGGATCGGAATCATCAGTTATAATCAAACCATAAAAACGTTTAAATGAAAATAAGTGCGGAAGCGTAAAACCATAGAAACAATGTTACGTCACGCAGGACGATTTAAAATCAAGGATAACAGTTAAAAGTAAGTTTGCATAGTTAAAAGTTTATCAAGCAATGCATGTTCCTAAACCGCGCGCCCGCCTCGGCTACCTGAGAATAACATACTAAAAGGGTCAACACAAGGTTGGTGAGTTCACAAGTTATATAAAAATAAATCGTTTAGCGTTTGCGTTCAGCGTTACAGCGTTACAGCGTTTTGCGTTACCAGATAGTGTTATGTCAAATTATATATCGATAGGTAGCTAGTCTATACACCAAGTATTACTAAGTGTTCGACACCGAAGCTGACTCGTTTATTAAGTGCCTTGTCACCAGGTCCTCCAGACCATGGTACGTGTTAGCCAAAATTACACCCGCTCGACCTCCAGTCGAGTTAGCGTTGGGTGGGGTTTGTCAAACCCAGTAGTACTACTCAACAGTGACTCGCTATTCTAAATATTAACCGGTTCGATGTGTAGGACTTCAAATATTTCGTTTGCCACTTAGCCTTTACAAGTGATATATAATTTATAACAAAATCTTAAATGCGTTGTGGAGTATGTTATCTCCCCCAAGTGAAAAGCTTTTGAAAACAGTTTAAAGAGGGGAAAGTGAAACTCACTGTTTGCGAAGAATTTCCCAAATTAAATCACCAAGATGCGCGTCACCGAAAAACTCTCTCTAGCGTTCTAAAACAATAAAGAGATTTTTCTAAGTGTCAGAATATTATCGAGTCTCTAGACCCGGCACATAATACCTATGCACATAACATGTTTCGTGTTTCGTTTGTGAATCATGTGTGACTTTAACAAGTGTTTTTGTGACACATTACATGTGTAAGCAATCATATACGTGTCATGTATTCATAAAGTACATCACTATCAATTATTCCCCGTAAGGGCATTTTGGTCAACAAATAACAATTAACTAGCCATTATTCCCCATGAGGGAAATTTGGTCAAATCATGGCAATCAATTAGCAATTATTCCCCGCAAGGGTATTTTGGTCAAAACAAAACAATTATATAGCAAGTATCATGTTTCATGCATTTTTTTACACAACTTAGCAGCTAGTTTCACCGAGACAGAAATCCTACTAGAAAGATTGTACTATTTCGCCGATCGTAGCATCTCAATTAATTTACCAAAAATCATCACAGAAGCACATATGTCTTAGGTTTCCAGAACATATTTAATTATATTTTTATTCCACATAATTTTCTGACAATCATCAAATCATTACAGCAAACTCATAACAGTCAAATTCATACGCAACAGAATTTTATTTGCAATTCCCGTTAAACGAAAAATCCAATAAATGCAAGACCACATGGGTTAGGTTCCTAACTCAATAAGTCAACTTCCAGAAATGGAACCAACCCAATCGGTCTCGTAGTTCATGAGATATAACATTTACAAAACAACCTAACAGCAGGTCTAACAGCTCAGCTTTGCACAACGTTTTTGTAAAATCATAAAAGTTAACTTCTACTTCTCCAAATATTACAAGTTTATACTTTATAGAAACTAGACTCAACCTAGTTTACTGTAGTACCAATAATCTCAACCAATTTTCACGTTTACACTTCGTTACAGTCACTTTAACATCATATACCCATTCTGTCCAGAAACTGTTTGCATCCAAACTCAATATATTAACAACCTATGAACTATCATGCATTCATATAACACTCTAGACTCCATAAACACCATTCATGCACATCAATTACCCATTACATACATGATTAGGGTTTTTGTTTGAACTCAAACCATAGACACAACAATTAACATGCAACAACATTCAATCTAGTTATCAAATCATCATCAATCAACAACAAACATATTAACTTCATACATACATGAAAAATCGGCAGCTAGGGTTTTCAATTAACCCATTAAACATCAAAATCAAGTAACAAGGATGTATAGGATAATCAATTATACCTTCCTAGCACCTAGTTCTTCAATCAAAGGCTTGATTTGAGGGTTGTATGTGTGATTAGAGGTGACGGCAGCCGTGTGAAGCCAAGGGAGAGAGAGAGACCGATCGGGATTGTTGAGAAAAAGAAAATAATAGTTAGGGTTTGGTTATTAGGTTTATTTATAATAGTCTATGTTACACTTTGGCCCCTCCACTTCTAAGTATTACTTTTCCTAGCTTTAACTAACTTGTTTACATCTTGAGTTAGCGTTTATAACCATGTTATCACATAACACATAAGTCTAACACATAATTATCACATAATTACTGTTTTGACGTTTTTCGTTTATTCATCAATCGTTTGCGTCAACTCGTTTCCGTTTCGGTGCAATTCCCGAAAGACTACACATGTAGTAAGTGTTAAGCGTCATTTAAACCCTAGTTTAAATGTAATGAAGTGTGCGTTATAGATTCAATGATCTTAAGTTTGAATTGACGGAGTTGAGTTAACGGAGTTAACCTGAAATTGACGATTGTCACATTTTTAGCCTAATAATTCCATATGATCAGATAAGTAGTCAATGTACTATCATTTCCCATTGACATATAGTTTAATATTCAATCACCCCAATACCTCTTCATTGTCAGGTTAATGGCTATCCTGTTATGACCAAAAGTGGTCAACAGGACCAAACATACATGTGAGTATATGTCCTTTTAAAGTCAGAGTTATTGACGTAGTTTTAAGTGAAGGAATAAGAAACAAGTCATAATTGCCCCAAATGCATTCAGTTTTCAGGTCAATTGCTATCCTTTGAATCCATAGAGATTTAAGGACCAAACATACACAAGTGCATGTCTTTCCAACTGGGCAAATGACATAATTTTCAGCAAAAATAACTACTTGAGATCTTTCCCTTTAAAAATCCTTCTTTTAAGCTTCTTAAAAGCTTGAACTGAATAATCTTATCATATCTCTACACCATTAATCAACTTGCTCATGTTTTGACCAAAATATAGTATTTATGCAAAATTCATTATAAATTTCATTGAATCACTTAATTTTGACATAAAACACATTTTGACATAAACAGTTGCATCACATACTCAAATCTTAATCATTCTTTCATCATCAAGAAAAAACAGACTGTACTAACATTCAATGTCTATTCTATCTTAACAACTTCAGAAGATCAGATTAAGAACATATTCAAGTAACCATAAACATGTGATTACTCAAGACATTATATAAGCAATTAATCTCACCTAAACAGATCAAACTACTTATCATAATATCAGATCAGTTAACATGATAGTCAAGAATTATCATCAATTTCAACCAAATTGCACAGATAGTTACTCAAGCACCTATCAGTTAACATCAAAACAGTGACATAATCAAAACATATTAAACAACATATTCAGCAGCATATTCAGCAACATATTCAACTTGTGTGACCTCTTCTAAAATATTCAAGTAGCACATAGAGGTACACAACTAAGCACATATCCTTAATCAGATTTCATCAGAGTTGATCATCCCCAGGGCTTTCAAAAGAAAGTTGAACCTGGTTCTATCAAGTGGTTTGGTGAATAGATCAGCTAGATTATCACTTGTATCAACTCTTTGTATTTCAATCAAAGCTTTTTCACTGCAATCTCTGATGAAGTGATGTCTGATTCCAATGTGCTTAGTCTTAGAATGTTGCAAAGGATTCTTAACTGTAAAATATGCAGCAGTATTATCAATCAGAATAGGGGTGTTTAGAAAATTCCAACCATAGTCCAGCATCTGGTCTGAATCCAGAGAACTTGTGCACAGCAGGCAGATGCAGCAACATATTCCGCTTCTGCAGTGGAGATTGACACTGTGGTCTGTTTCTTGCATTGCCATGACACTAGCCTTTCACCCAAAAACTGGCATCCCCCTGATGTTGACTTTCTACTCATATTGCATCCATCATAATCACTGTCAGTATATGCAATCAGATCAAAGGATTGGTTCTTTGGATACCAAATCCCTAAGTCTGGTATTCTCTTTAAATATCTGAATATTCTTTTCACAGCATTCATGTGGGAGACCTTTGGATTTTATTGGAACCTAGCACATACACAAACAGCAAACATGATATCTGGTCTTGTTGCAGTCAGATACATCAGAGATCCAATGTTGGCTCTGTATTCATGTTCATCAACTGACTCCCCCTTTTCATCAGCTATCATCTTTTCTTTGGTGTCAATTGGAGTTGAGGCAGCCTTGTAATCATGACAGTTGAACTTATTCAGAATGTCCTGCACATACTTAGCTTGGTGAATAAAGATTCCTTCATCCTTTTGTTGAACTTGTAGTCCCAGAAAGAAATTCATTTCACCCATGGAACTCATGCTGTACTTGGACTTCATCACCTCTTCAAACTCCAAACACATATTTTCATTTGTAGATCCAAAGATGATATCATCAACATAGACTTGTAAAAGCAGCAAATCTGACCCTTGTCTTTTGTAGAAGAGTGTCTTGTCAATGGCTCCCCTTGTGAAGCCATTTTCAAGTAAATGAGTTGATAACTCATCATACCATGCTCTAGGAGCCTGATGCAAACCATAAAGGGCTTTATTTAACTTATACACCCTGTTTGGATACATGGGATCCTCAAAACCTGGTGGTTGAGCTACATACACTTCTTCATCAATCTTTACATTAAGGAATGCAGATTTTACATCAAGCTGGAATACTTTTATGTTCTTTGAGGCAGCATATGCAAGAAAAATCCTTATGGCTTCCAGTCTTGCAACTGGTGCAAACACTTCCTCAAAGTCTATCCCTTCCTTTTGAAGACATCCCAGTGCTACAAGTCTAGCTTTGTTCTTAATCACCAAACCCCTTTCATCCCTTTTGTTTCTGAACACCCATTTGGTTCCAATTGCATATCTGTCATGTGGCTTGTCTACAAGATCCCACACATGTAAATCTCTAAACTGGGGCAATTCCTCTTGCATTGCCTCTACCCAACTATTGTCTTTTTAAGCTTGAGCAATATTCTTTGGTTCTAATTGGGATAGAAAGCAAGAGTATAGACAGATGTTAGCTATCTCAGAATGACTCCTTGTTACTCTTTCATGCAAGTCACCAATGATATTTTCAGCAGGATGATTCTTTTCAACAGTTGGAGTTTGTATTATCATATTTGTAGACAAATTTGTGTCAAGATTTGTTTCATTGATTTCAGGTTCTTCAATGATCAAATCAGCTTCTGCATCATGAAACTCTGGTGCTTCATCATTGGTTTGTCTTGAAGTAGATGCACCATTGTTTTCCAGATTCAAACTTTGAAACAAGTCTTGAAATCTTGCTGTTGTTGCAGTTTCTTCATCATTTGTTTTGTTGCCTGTGTCACTCCCACTATGAACATGATCATTTTGTCCATCAGTACTATCTTGACTTGTCATTTCCTGATCTTGTTCAATGTCATTATTTGAGGAGCTATTCATAAAAGTGTATTCATTTTCTTTCCTAGCAGCCTTTTTCCACAATTCTTCCAAGTCCAGTTCTTTCTTCTTATTTTCTTCAAGTACACTGGTCTTGTAGAATGTATCATCAAAGTCTTCAGACTAAATCTTAAATGACTTTATTAACTTTTCATGATCAAACAGCCATGTTGCACCACTGACTGTGTTGAATTGATTCTCATTAAAAATAATGTCAGATGACTCTATCACACTCATATGATCTTTCACATAAACTCTGTATGCCTTTGAGTGAGTAGAATATCCAACAAAGAAACAGTCTAGTGACTTAGTTTGAAACTTGTTCAAATAGTCTCTAGTGTTCAATAAGAAACATTTGCAGCCAAAACTTAATTTGAGCATTTCCATTTCCCAAAGAGGCTGAATCCTCATCAATCAATTGAACATTAAACCTCTGTTGACCACCTTGACTGCTTGAACCACTTCTAATGAATGACCTAGCAGTCTCATTGTTGTGATCACTTGGTTCTTCAATGATGGGAATTTGTTGTTGATTCTTTGTTGTAAGATTCCCCATTGGAGCAATTAAAGCATTTGACACATTGAAACTTGGTTTATCTTCCTTGATCATCTCATTCTCAATCATTTCAAGTTCAGTAGCTTGAAGAAAACATACTACATCATCCAATTTCAGTTCATTGACATTTTGCTTTTCGAGGATTAATTTGCAAGCAGTATACCACTCTTTTGGCATTGAGTTGAGCAACTTTGTATTCAAATCAAAGTCAGTCATTACATAATCAGTTGTTCTCAACTCATTCACAATACTCAGAAAACGTTCTAGTATTGACTTCAACCTTTCACCATCTCTATACTTGAATCTTTCTAAATGTTGCTTCAGTCTTTACTTCTTAATGTTCTTCAATTCAGTGTTCCCTTCATACATCTCAAGGATTGCATCATACATTGCCTTAGCACTTTGATGATGTGCAACCTTTGTGAGGATTTCCCAAGACAGACCAAGTTTAAGCATAGCCAATGCTCTGTCATCAACTTTTCTCATTCTCTCTCTGACAACAGCAATAGCATTTGCATTAGCACCTTCTTCAACAGCAGCTTGTGGACCATTCTTGATAGAATTCCACATATCCACATCATTATAACAAAAAGCAGCCTCTAAAAGCACTTTCCACTTGATAAAGTTCTCCTGACCATACAATCTAGGTATCTTATTAGTAGACACCTCTTGTTCCTCATATCCAGACATTTTCTTAAAACAAAAGTTAAGTTTTTATCAAAAATAGAGTAAAACAATCAGATCTGAGAATAAATTCTTAGATCTGAGGTGTCTGATATGAATAGAACAAGATTCCACAATAAAATTCAAAGCTTTAAGTGAAATAAGGAAAAGAAAACACCTAAAACTTGTAGATCTGGAAGAAAAATGAAGAACAGAGCTTCTGACGTCACAAATCAATCGAACAGTGCTCTGCTTACGTCATTCTTCTTCAAAACTTAATCAGCAACAATCTTTCTAAAAATAGCAGCAACAAGCTCTGATACCACTTGTCAGGTCGTTTCGGATCGGATTTTAATCAATCATGTCATAACTCACACAAAATTAATCGTGTTGACAAGAGAGTTAATGACGGGTTACTATGTTTAGAAAGATGACCGTTTGTTAAAGGCGGAATCAATAACAAACATACGGTTGCAATGAATATTCAAAATACGAAGACACACGAAGGATTCACTCAAAAGATTTCCATTTATACAACGTTAATCATACAAAAGGATAATCGATTAGGGTTTAGGAGGAATCCTAGGACAGCCGTCACACACACAATATTCTCTTAATTAATGTGTCAGTCTTATCCGTATTGTGCTCTGTCTCTCGTCTTTCGTCTTTTGTCTCCTTGGCGGCGTGCCCTAATTATTTTATTTATAGGCCTGCCAACCTAAGACAGCTGTCATTCCTTCTAGAAACCCTATCCGATAGTACATATTCAATTTACATATTCAAAAATATACTAAGTGTAAAACGAGTCTTCCGGGTAGGCTTTTCATTAAACTTCAGTCTCCGAGTACGCAGTGTACTCAGCCTTCCTTCAGACTTGGTAAACATAGAAGTGTACTCGGAATCAGTTTCCGGGTAGACTTTACTTAAAGAATATTTTACCAAGTAAAATATTCACCGAGTAGACTTCAATCTTCTTGGACTTATCAAACTTTGCTCGACAAATCCTTACGAGCAACCCTGTTCTTCTATGATCCTGTTCGGCTCAATTTCAGTTGAACAACTTATTCATAAGGCGTACTCGGGAGTACATACCTTACTTGAGCAGAACCTTACTCGATATAACTTAGAAATATTGTAGGCTCCTGGACGGATCGTACACGGGACGTCGCTAACAACGCAGGTGCGGAATCCCTGCGTGGGTAGATACGAGTGTAGAGTATGTAGAGATCGAACACGAAAGCAAATAAACCAACCACGTTATATTGATAACAACCACGTGACCCGAGGTCACAGTTACAGACTATGACACGAACACGTTCACTGAACAACTGAAAACAAAACCCTAAAACGACCCACTGCGTAAACTGTTCGCTGAACAGTATATAAACACGACAACTTCGCCACAGGCGAAGTTGTCAATAACTTCGCTGATTCAACAAGTTCGCCATAGCGAACTTGTTGACAACTTCGCGTTTTACATAAATAATCATAATCAAAACATAATTACATTACAGACTCGATTACAAATGCTAGACTATGAACTACTGACACATGTACCAACAGACTCCCCCTTGGCAGTAGCTTCATATCTTGATCTTCAACTCTTGAGTCTTGTAATCTTGCATCTCTAAGCATGCGCCCCTTCTCTAACACATACCGACACCACCCGTTGATATTTCCTAGCTTGATCCTTCCAAGCAGGAATGTAGAAGATCTTCTTCTCGTTGAGCACTTTCAGATCAGCCTTCGATAGATTAACAAGATGCATCGGGTCGTAAACCCGAAGTACTTCTTGTTCATCCTCATCTTCCATTACCGCCTCAGCTGTCTCACAATCCACGTACCACCATTTTAGATCTTTGAGCACGTCCTTGGGCATGAACTTCATCGGTACTTCTTTAAGGCACCGGATCGGTTTGTATTTCATGACCATCCAAGGTTTTCCATCAACTCTCAGACCTCTATTCTTGTCTTCGACAAGTTTTCCCTTTTGTGGTTTCAGTAGCTCAAACTTTTTATCTTTAACACACTCTTTCCACACGATCTTCGCAATAATTCTAGCCATGTTGTCTTCGCTTCTGTTTATCAATCCCAATCTGGCTAAATCTTTTACTTCACATTCTGGCAGTGTGTTTAGAGATCTCAACTTTCTCTGAAAGTACTGAATGCCATCGTACCTCTTGATCACAAAGAGCCGCAGCTGCTCGTCGTATAACCAGCAGATAATACCTTTCTTGGCTTCCGCGTATCCCTTAATATTGTAACTTTTTCTGAACATCTTAGGGACCGCCGGCTTCTTCGTCTTTACGAACCAGTGGGCACAACCTTCCTTCCATTTCGGTTGTTCCTCCCACTCAGCATCTTCCTCAGCATTCTCATCACCCAAACCTGTTCCGTCAACCTCCGGAATCTCATGTTCCACGGAGTTATCAACAATCTCACTTTCTTCTAATACGTTTTCAACCGTAATCTGTTCTCCAATCCTCTCAATCTCATCCACTGGCAGCACATCATCTTCCATCATAAACTCATCATCCTCCTCATCCAACTCTTTCAATGCATCTATCACGTCTTCAACATCAGCATCATCATCAACTGCTACAACATCGTCACCAGCTGCATTTGTAGACTCCCCCTCAGTTGTGGAAGCCCCAAGAGCCTTAGAGGTTCTTGGCAGCTCACCACCTGCACCTGCTGGTGCATTGGGATCATCGTCATGATCTTCTCTTCGTTTCGTCCTCAACTCATCACCCCTACACGTCTTCTCCCCCTGAGATGCCAAGAATGCCTTGAAGGCATCTATTATTTTACCGTGTTCTACCAGGAGGGCTGCTTGTAGTCGATTGGATTCCACTAGGCTCTGAATGGTCTTTGTCTGATCAGCAACAATCCGCTCTAGTGAAGTAATCCTCTCGGAATCTGAAGTAGGCATTGGAGTTGGCGGGACATCAGCAGAAGTGACCGCAGGTGGTACACTTGGTAACCCTGCAGTAGAAGTGATGGTCGACTCCACAAATCGTGCAACTACCACCGGTGGATTAAGCGGTTGTGGTGGTAGAGACACAACTGTTGGTGCCGACGTCTCGACCGCTGTAACCTGTGCTGTAGTAGGAACAAGAGACATACCAGACAAGGCAGGTGGAGCAAAACGTACCAGCCTTGAAGATTCTCCAGCTCCCGAACCTGTACCTCTCTGTTCTCTTCTTGAACGTCTGAGCACAATCTGCACTGCCTCCTCTTCATCAACTTCTTCCTCATCCTCGTTTTCCGTTCTCGGTCTCTTTCCCGTAGTCCGTTCCCGAGACACCATAAGTCTTCTCGCCTCAGCAAACGTCTCGTCTAGATCAGAGTCAGCTACCGAAGTAGCTGCTCTAGTAACATCCATAAACTGAGGACCCGAGACATCCATATCAAACACACCATGTACGCCAAAGGCAGCATTAAGGTCAACGTCTTCAGCAGTAGACACAGCGTGAGATACAGTAGCTGGCACAGCAGCAGAGGCAACATTAGAAACCACAGGCGCAGCTGATACAGCATGAGGTGCTGCCGCCTGATGTGGTTGGGGGTCTCTGAACTCGTCCCCTCCTGCAGGAACAAACTCCGGATTGATGAGATATCCGAATAAGGGAGTATGCCTGGGACGCAGCTCAGGCTTGCTTCGAGTGCTCGAGGTGCGGCACTGAGCAAAGATACGTTTCGTCACGCATTCTACGTATCTTATTGGGCGTCTCTGTGGCAGTGACGGAGCGACATGATTTAAAATCATTTGTAAGAAACGAGGATACATAGTGAATCGCTCGCGCGCCACAGCCCTTCGTTGACGATCAATCTCGTAAAAGATTAGCTGACTGAATGAATATCTGCGGTTGTAAGTCAGCGCTATCATGGCCGACTGCATCGTCGCGCCTATCCCGTCTGTTCCTGCCTTCCTGCCGGACATGCATACTATTAAAACATGCATCAGGAAGCGCCACTGGTCTAGCAGAAACCCTTTCCTCCTCTGCGAGTCCCCCAGCGGACCCGAATAACCCATCCTCAAATAAGCTCCATCCCGGAAAGGAGCTACGAACTCCGTTGGGTCATCTCTAGTTTCTTCACCGAACTGCAGAGCCAACCGTATGTCTTCCGAGGAAAACTGTATGTTGTGACCATTTACGGTTGCTCGCATCACCGGAGGCTCAGGCCTGCAATCGTAGTACACTGTCTGCCAAAAGTCTTCAATGTTAGGCAGAGAAATAGGCAGTGTATTTGTCAGCGCGTGAAAGACTCTTGATCGCAGGAGAAACGTGATAATCTCCCTGTAGTCTTCGACGCCTCGTGCGTCTGGATCTAACGTGATGTACTGGTTATGGGCTGGAAAGAATTGTCGTTGCTCATCACCATCATCACCACCAGCACCTCCAATAGCAGCCATATCTGCACCAAACAAAACAAGTTAGACAGTGTGTAAGCAGCTCACAAGTTCGCTAGGTACCACGAGCGAAGTTGTGATTAAACCTGTACAGGCGAACTTATAGGTGAGGCGAAGTTGGGAACAACTTCGCTTCAACTATAATTTCGTCTAAAAACTGTTAAGTAAAATGTCATATGCGAAGTTGATGATATCTTCGCCGAATCACAACATCGCCACAGGCGAACTTGAGTTCAAGGCGAAGTTACGGATAACTTCGCCACTGGCGAACTTAAGCTTCAAGGCGAAGTTACGGATAACTTCGCCACAGGCGAAATTAATCTCTTGGCGAAGTTGTGGATAACTTCGCCTAAACCTTAACTTCGCTTAATCTGAAACGGCGACTGTTCAGATTCAAAGGGTTAGATCCGATGTTTTCGGACCGATTTGACGATCCATCAGTGAATAACAGTATGGATTAATGATATTGAGACGTGAAGGACGTCCATGAACACGTAACACAAGGGTGAAAATCATGGTTTTGAAGGTTCGACGACCCGAGGTCTCGAACCGGGTAAAATTATAACGAACGAGTATGTTTGGGAATGATATTAACAACACATACCGTGAATAAACACTCGAAACAGAAATCAAGGATCGAAAACGAATGGAACAAGATCGCCGGAAAAATTGATTATAAGTTATAAGTTCGCCGGAATTTTTTTGAAAATAATGATACTGTTACTGTATCAAAAACCTTATATAGGATAGAGTTGATTCAGGCGAAGTTACGCTTAACTTCGCCTAGGCGAAGTTAAGCACAACTTCGCCGAATTCAACAACTTCGCCCGTAATTTCAAAATCAGCCCTTTAAGTTTGAATAATCTTGCACTTAACATTAGAAGTTTCCAAAAAGAATTAAACAAAAAAGATCATGTCCAAGTAACCAGTTTTACAATAACACAACTACAAAAATAGAAAAACTTATAAAAAATTTTAACGAATTAAGGGATCAAATTTCAGTCTAGTCAGGGACCACTACGTTTTAGAAAAGATCCTAACAGGAATCATACTAACTATGTGACTGTCACTTGGATCCGTGTTTAGCTGTATTATGACATAGAGAAACAGGTTGTAAGCATGTAAATAACTTAAATGGTTTTCATTGTTTCTGTGATACGGATTAAGGTTCAGTTAAGCTCAAAATTTAAGTAGACAACAACTCAGAGATAATGATGTCTTCTATCTATTCTCAAAGCGTATTTGGCTATACCCAAGTCACCCCGAGTTGACTTCGACCCATAGTGTCTGATTAACTTGTATATACTCGTTGACTGCTTCCCGTTCTCTTCTTACTCCTGACATGAGAAGTCTTGATTGTTACTATGTCTCATAAGTACTAAAGATATACACATTTTTTTTTTTTTTTTTTTTTTTTTTTTTTTTTAAAGCAATCATTCTTATTGACTTCGGAGTATTAAACTACTGCAAGTCCCGAATCTGGATCACTGCAGTGTCTTGAAATGCTTTCTTCACGGGAATCAGATCACTCACGGGCTCGTGTATGACTGGGTAGTCGCTTTTCTGCCTATCATTCGGAAAGATATGTGTGAAGACATTCAAAACTCTTAAGGAGTTTCCACGTAAATTCGAGTAGTTTAAGTTAGTATCACATACACTTTTACGCACCATAAAAATTACCACGACATACAATGACTGTTCTAAAGCCTTTTAAGCCTAATAACTTCACTAGTTAAGAACACACAATCAGTATATATATCATTTTCCAAGGTTGGATCAATTTTCTGTTAAACACAGCAAAGAACTTCTTACGAAGTAGTAAACTTGAAAAGTAATTTCATTTCCCAAAAAAATTTTGATTTCAATCGCCCCGATCACGTCAAAGTCGTCATATAAACGGCTATCCTGAAGATCCAATGGATCAACTGGACCGACCACATACAAGTATGTGTCCTTCTTACTAAGAATGACCGACTAATTTTCAGCAACTGAAAGAACACACGTCATAACTGCCCCGGTCACTTTCAGTCTTCCGGTTAATGGCTATCCTCATTCTCTAAGTTGAAACGAGGACCAAAACATATCCTAGGATATGTCCATCAAACTGAGGTAACCGACTAATTTTAAGCAATAATGACACACATTTTTTTTTTTTTTTTTTTTTTTTTTTTTTTTTTTAAATAAACACAAAGGCATGGTTACTCGGGATTGATCATCCCGTTCAGCTCAATTAGGTTTTGAAATCTAGATTTATCAAACGCTTTTGTAAACAAGTCAGCAAAATTTTCAAGTGTATCAACCTTTTCGATCTTGATCAGTTTCTTCTCAGCACAATCCCGTATGAAGTGATGACGAATGTCAATATGCTTAGTTTTACTGTGCTTCACGGGATTGTTAATTACTGAGATAGCGGCAGTGTTATCAATTAAAATAGGAGTGAGTAAGAAATTCAGACCATAGTCGCGTAATTGTTGCCGAATCCACAAAACCTGAGAGCAGCAGTTGGATGCTGCCATGTATTCAGCTTCGCATGTTGAAATAGCAACTGATGTCTGTTTCTTGCACTGCCAGGAAACTAATCTTCCTCCAAGAAACTGACAGCCTCCCGTCGTTGACTTCCGACTCTGATTGCATCCACCATAATCAGAATCTGTATACGCCACCAGTTCAACGTCTCCTCCCTTTGGGTACCACAACCCCAGCTTCGGCTTGCCCTTGAGATACCGTAGTATCCTCTTTGCACCTTTCAAATGAGATTCTTTCGGATTTGCCTGAAAACGTGCACAAAGACAAACAGCAAACATTATATCAGGCCTAGAAGCAGTTAAATACATTAATGAACCTATTATCGCCCGATACAGAGTTGGGTCCACATCTGCGTCACCATCTGATTCAGCACCCAATTTGTGATTGACGCAGATGGGAGTATCATATGGAGAACTGTCCTCCATCTTGAATCTTTTCAGCACATCATGAACGTACTTCGTTTGATGAATGAACATCCCGTCCTTCTTCTGATCAACCTGCAATCCTAGAAAGAAAGTTAGTTCACCCATAGCACTCATCTCGAATCGTTTCTTCATGACAGCTTCAAAATCCTGACACATGGATACTCTTGATGCAGCAAAAATGATATCATCCACGTAGACTTGAACCAGTAGGAAGTCACATCCTTCTCTCTTCACAAACAACGTACTGTCAATCAATCCCCTTTCAAAACCATTTTCCAGCAAGTAGTCCGATAACGTTGAATACCAGGCACGAGGTGCCTGATGTAACCCATATAACGCCTTGCTCAACCTGTATACATGATCAGGAAAGTCTGGGTCAGGAAAACCCGGAGGTTGCTCAACATACACAACCTCATCAACTTTCCCGTTTAGAAACGCGCTCTTCACATCCAACTGAAATACCTTCATCTTTTTAAATGCAGCAAACGCCAAAAACAATCGAATCGCTTCTAACCGGGCGACAGGAGCAAACACCTCATTGTAATCAATACCCTCTTGCTGATTAAAACCTTTAACAACCAGCCTCGCCTTATTTCTTACGATAATTCCCTTATCATCTCTCTTACACTTGAACACCCATTTTGTGCCTATAGCATGCACATTTCTTGGTTTTTCAACCAAGGTCCAAACTTCCATTTTCTCGAACTGAGCCAACTCTTCTTGCATGGCCTCGACCCACGAGCTGTCCTTTAAAGCCATTTGATAATTCTTTGGTTCAATTTGGCTTATAAAGCAGGAGTACAAACATTCGTTCAGTATACCCGTTTCCTTAATGCTTGTATAAACACAGGTGTGCTCATTCAAGCTACTTCTGGTTTGTACACCAGAGGACACATCACCTATAATATTCTCCAATGGGTGATCTTTGTGAATTCTCGTGGTCGGAACAGCACCGACATGTAAATTGTCTTCCAAGTTTGAAGAGATCTCATCTATGGTTGTTTCTGGCTGAGAGTGAAAAGGATTAATAAATTCATCTTCAGTTGAGGCCGCAGGGGTATCGATCGTGTTTGATGTGGAAGGTTGAGATTTCTCAAAAATCTGATGTTGCAATATATTCTCTTCCTCATCAAGTATCATCTTCGACACAGCTCTTTCGTCTTCTTCATAAATTTCCAAATCAGGTACGTTAAACGACTTAAAAAGTTTAACATAGTCGAAAAGCTCAGCAGGTCCATTGCTTGGTTTTGGCGGTTGGTAACTAGTAATGTCAGTGTTACAAACCACCTCCACCTTGCAAGTCGACGTATTGAAGACCCGTCTGTTGGGTGTCCCAACAACATAACCGACTAGGATTCCCTCATCGGCTACTTCACCAAATTTCGAATTAGTCTTCAAAATCGAACAAGGAGACCCAAATGGTTCAAGACCGCACAAGTTGGGCTTCCTTCCGTGCATAAGCTCGTAGCAAGTTTTTCCAAGTCTCTTAACGGTTAACACCCTATTCAGAACATAGCAGGCTGTAGCAACTGCTTCAGCCCAGAACATCACAGGAAGCTTCGAGTCTGCCAGCATAGTTCTGGCTCCTTCAATTAACGTTCGGTTCTTCCTTTCAGCCACTCCATTCTGTTGTGGAGTATACGGAGCGCTGTATTGATGTTCAATTCCCTTCTGAAGACAGAAGATTTCCATTTCAAAGTTCTTGAACTCTGTCCCATTGTCGCTTCTGATGAATTTAACTGATTTACTCATGACGTTCTCAACTTTTGTAATGAGATTCTTCACCATCTGAGTCGTCTCGTCTTTCGTTTTCAGAAAATACACCCACGAGTATCGCGAGTAGTCATCAGTTATCACCAAGCAGTAAGAGGTACCGCCTAGACTTTGTACATTCACGGGACCGAAGAGATCCATATGAAGTAGTTCTAGAGTACCGGCAATTGAATTAATTTTCTTGGTGAGATGGGATTTCTTGTGTTGCTTTCCCTTCTTGCAGGCTATGCATTTGCCTTCAAAGTTAAAACTTTTTAAGGGAACGCCCATCACAAGCCCATTCTTGACAATGAAGTTCATCTTGCGAAGATGAATATGTCCCATTCTCCTGTGCCACAATTCTGATTCTGATTCGCTTGCTTTTGTCATTAAACAAGATTCTCTGGTGGCCATTTCAGTAGACCTCATATCCATCACGTATGTATTCGTTTCACGTGGAGCTTTAATTACTATCCATTCTTCTGGTATTTGAAAACCAGGCTTCAATACGATCGCTTCATTCTTCGTGAAATGGACAGTGTAATCTTTATCACAAATCTGCGACACACTCAGCAGATTGTGCTTTAATTCCTCCACAAAGTTTACATTTTCAAGTGTCATTCTCCCATTCGACACAGTTCCTCTACCGGTAATCCTTCCACCGCTTTCACCAGCAAAACTAACTCTTGCTCCCTGAACAGGTTTTAAATCTTGCAACAAGTGTTTGTTGCCCGTCATGTGCCTGGAACAGCCGCTATCTACAATCCAAAGATTGTTGGCAGCCCTGTTCAACTGTTCCTGCACAATAAAACAAAGAGTTAGAATCTTGGGACCCAAGACCAATTGGTCTTGGATCGATACGTCCCGTACCCTGGCTTTCTCAAGTTAGCATCAGGATAATTTCTGTAAGTCCTGTTAGGGAATCTCCCTGCAGATTGAGTGTAATGCCTTCCAAACCTTTGAGAATTGAAAGTGTTATATCTTGTGGTTTGGTTGTAAAACTGAGGTTTGTTTTTATGAAAACTTGAATTCGATACATTTTGGCATTTTTTAAAGTTTTCATTTTTAGCAGTAGCAAAATGACGCTTATACTCAGTTTTATTTTGCTTCGCATCTCTAAATCTCGGTTTCAAAGGGCAATCTGCAACTAGATGTCCTAACTTGTTACATCTAAAGCAACATCGACTCTCCATTTTCTTGTCAAATGTTGGTTTGGATGTAGAGGCAGTGTTACCAGCCGTTCGTCTCACATAAGGTGGGACGTACGGATTGAGTGGAGAACTCTTTTTAGGAATTTTATTTTTATCTCCATCGGTGGGTAAACCTACCTTCTCTTTTGTCTGACCAGATTCGGACAACTTATCCGAATCCGATGAGACAGGACTTGAAACAGAAATATTCACACTAGAAACAGGCGAACTCGTTTCGCCACAGCTAACACTTGGTTCTACACTTGTAATCTTGATAGGAGTTGTCTGAGGAACCTCGAAATCAACAGATTTCTGAACACTTGGATTATAAGTATAGTTGTGGTTAAAGGGTGGTGGAACTTCGTGATAACCGATTCCTCCCCTCTTTGCAGAGGTACCTTGATCACTCACGAGGTGATCAAGGATTGCAGAGGAATTCCTGAACTGCTCAAGTTTGCGGTTCAGTTCCACCACCTTTACCTGGTGGTCAGCAATATGTTTATCCCGATCAGCAATCACTTTAGTTTTTTCCTCCAAAACTTCATAACTAAGATCAATTATTTCAATTTTCTCAGCAAGTTTAAGCTTTAAGCTTTGAATGTCTTTTTCACATGCTTTTATTTTAATTTTATAACTTGTTTCTCTTGCTTTTGTAAAATGGTGATCTTCTTTAATAGTTTTAAAGTCAGCATCTAAACGGACGTACTGATCAGTCATAGTTGTTAGTTGCTCAGACAAATTTTCACAATTAGTACAAATATTCTTATTACTTACCTCGGAGCGAGTGTCCTTGTCATCTGCCATGAAAGCTGTTTCTTCTTCAGTAGCTTTCTCAGTTCCATCAACCTTCTCACATTCTTTAACTTCAGCCTCAGCCATGTTTGCTTGCTCACCAGAACCACTTGAATGCAGGTTCCAGTTGTACTCACCTGCTTCTCTGGTCAACATGGCGTTAATCTCTCTGTTAACTCCAGAGTGTTGGGTAGGTCGACCTTGTCCTCGTTCAACCCTCTCATTTCTGCATTCCTTGGCAAAGTGCCCGTACTGTTGACAATTATAGCACCTTACCTTGGATTTGTCGAACCCAGGCCGACCACCAACAAACTTTCTCCCAGTTTTGTTCATAAACCGTTTCACACGCCTCACAATCATTGCCATTTGCCATTGCAAGTCCATCTCCTCCAGATCATCAGCATCGATCTGGTCGTAATCATCATCTAGTACAGCAGGGTCCACAATCTTCCCCTGGATGTAGTTTTCGTAGGAAGCAATAAATGAAGCATAGACTGCAAACTGCTCTTCAGCAGATTTTACACTCATAGGCATCTTGGTATAATTATTGCTTGATGCATTTGCAGAAAAACCACTTGAGGATGCTTGAGGCTTTGAAGTACTTGATCCTCCAGCAACGAAACATACATCACCATTCGAGTTTACAGAAACGTTTCCTTCATGAGACGAGTCAGAACCTGACTCCCCTTTAGAGTAATAAGCAGCAGATTCAGGCCTCGAACTTGAGCCTGAGTTAACCTTTGCACCATACATACCAGGGTCTTGTATCTGATCTGTAGGTGTTTCTTTTCGAACCATATTAAGCTCATAAGTTCTGAGCTTGTTTACTGCCGTTTCAAGATCATAATTTGGAAAGTCTCTGTCTTCCCTCATAAGAACGGTGTACATTTCCCACTTCGGTGGGAGAGCATCGAGAAGCTTTTCAACGATCTCTTCTTCTCGGTAAGCAATCGAATAATTGCTAAGCTCTGTCATTAGATGATAGTATCTGGTGATAATATCATCCAGTGATTCGTTCTTCAAAAATTTGAAGACGGAGAACTGGGTCTTCAAAAGTTTTACCTTCGATGCACGGATACCCACATTCCCCTCGAATCTATTTTCAAGAGCATCCCAAAGCTCTCTTGCAGAAGTGTACTTTCGGAACGTATGGAGAACCTCTTGAGGAAGTGCCATTGTTATAGCTGCATGGGCCTTACTCTCAGCCTCATACATTTTCTTTTCTTCGTCCTCCATTTTGCTGTACTTCTTAACTACGTCACTGTCACACCCGGCCCTGAGCGGCGGAAACAGCCGGGCGCGCGCGAGTGGGGATTGATAATTAAGCACGGGCCATTGCAAACATTCAAAGATTTTCATTGCGTAAGAAATGTTTAATACATTACATTGTTTAAAAGTTACATAAAAACATCCAAGTATAAAACTGAAGATTTCCTCGCCATATCCCCTTGCGCGGCGGGTAACCGTGCGCATCGAGGGGATAAAACCAAAATCTTCCAAAAAGCTTGTTTTAGATGTTCAGCGTGTGGTGCTCTAAGTGTGACTCCATGCGCTACCTAGTTATCTCCTGAAAGACACGTAAAAACATTTGAATCAGTATAAACTGAGTGAGTTCACAAGTTTTAGTAACTTGATAAATCGTATTGCATCATAATCATTCTGAAACATAATTCTGTTAGCCTCATTAAAACACATGCTTGGTAAAACATAGCTCTATCAATATATTCTGGTAAAATCGTTCCGCGGGTTACGCGCGAACATTTCTGGGAACTGTGCTCGTCTATGCAAAGTGGCGCTGCCACTACGAGCTAAACATAAGTAATACCGTCCCGCGGGTTACGCGCGAACGTTTCAGGAAAATGTGCTCGTCCATGCAAAGTGGCGCTGCCACTACGAGCTAAAACAATGTAATATCGTCCCGCGGGTTACGCGCGGACACTTCTGAAAAACCGTGCTCGTCTATGCAAAGTGGCGCTGCCACTACGAGCTAAAATAACATATTACCGTCCCGCGGGTTACGCGCGGACGTTGTGCCGGAAAACAAGGCGCTCGTCCATGCAAAGAGGCGCGACCCCTACGAGCGGGCTCAAACCCATAGTACTGCCCCATGACCATACTAGGCACTCGTCCATGCAAAGAGGTGCGACCCCTACGAGTGGGTGGATCAAACCAGCAGTCCCTACCCTTAGAGTTCCAATGGTAAAGTGATCACTTACTCGAGTTCTAGCGCACATACATCGAAAACCTTAGATAACCATTCGCATTGCTCATCATGAAACATAACTTAAACACAAAATCGCTTGCATAGCTTGTAAGTATACCATGATAAATCATTATTTAAGTACGTGTCCCTCGCCCCGAAAACAGTTTAAAAACAGTGAAAACAGTGAAAATAGGGGCTGTGAGACTCACCTGTGGTTCTTGTTATGGAATTAATCGAGATTCGGGTTTTCTTGGTGTTGGCCTCGGAATCGAAGGTCTAGAATACGATTAAATAACAAATATGTATATTAAGATCAAGATATATGGGTCGGAAAGTAGATCTCAAGGTTATAATCTCGGCTTACCTTGTAACAGGAACGGAATTGAAAATCAAAATAGATGCTTGGGAGATGATTCAGGGCAGATTTGCAGTTTTAAGAGAGAAGTTTGAAGTGTGTTGAGTGATAATTTTAGGTTACATATTTATAGGCAAATTCAATGGAACACAATCCCTTGATTTAGGGGATTGTAATCTTTTCATATCTAGGTGTGATGATGATAAAGTATGGAAAGTATTATTATTTATTCAAAAGTGGAGGAGTGGGTGAAAGATTCTGATTTTTGCAGGACATGCAGGTCTGTGGTTGGTGAAAGTAGGGTGGCTGATAGTTGACTGTTCATGCTACAGTGTGCTTTTGCCAGTGCACAGTAAAAAGTAGAAATTTTCTGAAACACGTTACTGTTTTCTTTTGGGCGGGAACAATTTCCGTAAATCTGAACATTTTGACTAAGTGTTCTGCGCGTATAACTTGGTGCGCATAGCTTTCTGCGTGTAGAACATTTCTTTGCTGCGGGTAGGTGCGTAACCTTCTCGCAGTTAGGGACATTTGAGTTTCATTTGTAGATTCTCCAGGTGGTCTTGGTATTTCAACATAGTGATCAGTCATGTTGAAGTCAATTCCATCCTGGAGCTTCAGACAAACTAGCTCTCAATGTTCCCGCCATGCGGGGAGGTTAGTTCCCTTCCGCACGCGCATAAACGATTTAGGGTGCACCCGCCTTAGCATCATGCGTGACGGTCAACCCATTAGACAACGTTAAGTTACATGAAAACATAAAGCCAAAACATTCACGCATGGCGCATATAACATATGCCCACGCTGGTTCTTAACATGGTGCGCTCGCGCATGGCGCATATAACATGCACGCGCTGACTAACATGGCGCGCTCGCGCAGGGCAAACAAATGCCCGCGCTGATTCTAACATATGCTCGCGCCGGGCGCACATAATGTGCCCGCGCTGATTCTTAACATAGCGCGCTCGCGCAGGGCGCACATAACAAATGCACGCGCTGACTAACATGGCGCGCATAATATTTACAATCACCTAATTATTAGGTTGATTACTTAGTTTAAGGGATTGGGGAATTTACCGGGTGTCACATTCTCCCCTCGTTAAACGAATTTCGTCCCGAAATTTAGGAGACGTTGCTGGCAGAAGCCATGTTCTGAAAGAGGTGTGGGTATTTCATGCGCATCTGATCTTCTCTTTCCCAAGTGAATTCAGGCCCACGCCTTGAGTTCCATTGAACTTTTACCAACTTGATTCTGCTTCTGCGCAACCTTTGTTCTTTCCAATCGGTTACTGCTATAGGTTCTTCTACGAAGTGCAGCTGTTTGTCAATATGAATTTCTTCCATCGGTATAATCAACGTTTCGTCAGATAAACATTTCTTGAGGTTGGATACATGAAACGTATCATGAACTCCACTGAGTTCGGCGGGTAGACGGAGTTTATAAGCAACTGGACCGATCCTCTCCAGGATCTCAAAAGGTCCAATGTAGCGCGGATTTAGCTTTCCTCGCTTACCGAAACGGGGGACTCCCTTCCATGGAGAGACTTTCAAAAGTACTTTATCCCCTACTTGAAACTCCAACGGTTTCCTTCTCATATCAGCATAACTTTTCTGTCTGTCGCGTGCTGCCTTAAGGCGATCCCTTATCTGAAAAATCTTGTCTGTTGTTTCTTGGATCACTTCTGGACCAGTCATTTGCTTGTCGCCCATTTCAGCCCAACACAGTGGGGATCTACACTTGCGCCCATATAAAGCTTCGAACGGCGCAGCCTTAATGCTTGTGTGATAACTGTTATTGTAAGAAAATTCAACCAACGGGAGGTGGGTATCCCAACTACCTCCAAAATCGATCGCGCACGCGCGCAGCATATCTTCCAATGTCTGGATCGTTCGTTCGCTTTGTCCATCCGTTTGAGGATGATAAGCCGTACTCATGTCCAGTCGAGTACCTAACCCCTCTTGTAATGATCTCCAAAACCTTGAGGTGAACCGACTATCTCTATCAGAAATGATGGACACTGGGACTCCATGTTTTGAAACTACTTCTCGAATATATAGTCGGGCTAACTTTTCCATTTTATCAGTTTCTTTAATCGGCAGGAAGTGCGCTGACTTAGTTAGCCGATCTACAATAACCCATATCGTGTCATAACCCCCAGGTGTCCTTGGTAGTTTGGTGATGAAGTCCATAGAGATTTGTTCCCACTTCCACATGGGAATTTCTGGCTGCTGAAGCAACCCCGATGGTTTCTGGTATTCAGCCTTTACCTTCGAACACGTCAGGCACTTACTGACATACGTCGCGATGGCGCCTTTAAGATTGGGCCACCAATACAACATTTTAACATCTTGGTACATCTTGTCTGCGCCAGGATGTACGGAATACCGCGTCTTGTGAGCTTCGTTTAAAACTTGCTCGCGCAATCCTCCCTTGAGAGGGACCCATATGCGGTTAGCGAAATATAGATTGCCGTTCTCTTTCAGTTCCAAACTTTTAACCATACCTCCAAGGCATTCATTTTTAACAAACTCTGGTTTCAAGGCTTCTTGCTGAGCTTCTCGGATGCGAGTAGCGAGATCTGCGTGAATGGTCAATCTTAGAGCCTTGACTCGTAGCGTTTTTATTCGCTCCTTTCTGCTTAGCGCGTCTGCTACCACATTCGCTTTCCCCGGATGATACTTGATCTCGCAATCATAGTCATTCAACAATTCAACCCATCTTCGTTGCCTCATGTTTAATTCCTTCTGATCGAATATATGTTGGAGGCTCTTATGATCCGTAAAGATTACACATTTCGTACCGTAGAGGTAATGGCGCCAAATCTTTAGCGCGAAGACAACAGCTCCAAGTTCTAAATCATGCGTTGTGTAGTTCTTCTCATTGGTCTTAAGTTGGCGCGAGGCATACGCTATGACTTTGTCTCGCTGCATAAGGACACATCCAAGTCCCTGATGTGAAGCGTCGCAGTAAACAACGATGTCATCTGTCCCCTCGGGCAGAGATAGAATTGGCGCACTACATAACTTCTGCTTCAACATTTGAAACGCTGCTTCCTGGTTTTCGCCCCAAACAAACATCCTGTCTTTCTGAGTTAGCGCGGTCAGAGGTAGAGCTATCTTGGAGAAGTTCTCAATGAAGCGTCGATAGTAGCCAGCTAGCCCAAGGAATTGCCTCACCTCAGTTGAGGTTTTTGGCGCTTCCCAGTTTTCGATGGCTTTAACCTTAGAAGGATCGACGTGAATTCCTTTCTCGTTAACAACGTGACCGAGAAAGTGAACTTCTCTAAGCCAGAACTCGCACTTGGAAAACTTCGCATACAACTTTTCTTTCCTTAACAATTCCAAAATCATTCTCAGGTGTTGCTCATGCTCGGCCTTGGTTCGAGAGTAAATCAAAATATCATCTATAAACACAATCACAAACTTGTCCAAGTATGGTTTGCACACACGGTTCATCAGATCCATGAATATAGCCGGCGCATTAGTTAGCCCGAAAGGCATCACTAAGAACTCATAATGGCCATATCTGGTTCGGAAGGCTGTCTTTGGCGCGTCTTCCTCATGGACCCTAAGTTGGTGGTATCCTGACCGTAGATCTATCTTCGAATAATAACTGGATCCCTGCAACTGGTCAAATAAGTCGTCAATCCTCGGTAAGGGGTACCGATTTTTGACTGTCAGCTTGTTCAGCTCCCTGTAGTCAATACACATTCTGAACGAACCATCTTTCTTCTTTACAAACAGTACTGGAGCTCCCCAAGGTGAAAAGCTTGGGCGTATGAAACCCTTATCCAATAGTTCCTGTAACTGATTGGATAGCTCTTGCATCTCAGATGGAGCTAAGCGATAAGGCGCTCGAGCTACTGGCGCAGCTCCTGGGACCAAATCAATACGAAACTCGACTTGTCGCGGCGGCGGTAACCCGGGCAAATCTTCAGGAAAAACTTCTGGAAATTCGCGCACTACTGGTAAGTCTTCAATTCTTCGCTCATCTCCTTTCTCTACTACATGCGCCAGGAAGGCGTAGCACCCTTTCCTTAGGCACTTACGCGCCTTTAGGCACGAAATCAGTTTCGTCGCAACTCCCCTTCTTTCCCCTTGAATCATCAAAGTTTCTCCGTTCAACAGTGGAATCCGAACCTGCTTCTCATGACAAACAATCTCCGCGAGATTTTCGACCAACCAATCCATACCTACCACAATATCGAAACTTCCCAAATCTATTGGCAACAAGTTAATATTGAACTCATGACCTCCCATGACTAATACACATTGTTCAGTCCTTTCATTCGCGCATAACTGCCTACCATTGGCTAGTTCTATAGTATAAGGTTTGTCTAGCCTACTGGTTGCTAAGCCCAGGGAGTTTTTAAACTCATGGGATATAAAACTTAGGTCAGCGCCAGTATCAAATAAGACAGATGCATAATGACCGTTAAGCAAAAACGTACCGGTTACCACATTTGGCTCTTCCTTTGCTTCACCCGCGCCAATCACAAAAGCTCTCCCGCGAGCTTGGTTTCCTTTCTGTGGGCAATCCCGACTGAAGTGTCCAGGCTTCCCGCATGCGTAGCAGCTGTCGCTCGATCCAGCTTCTCTGATGCGACAATTCATCGCCTTGTGTCCTGGTCTGCCACATTTGGCGCATTCGATTTTTGTGCACTCACCATCGTGGTGGTACTTGCATTTGCTGCACCATGGGCGAGGCCCGCTGTATCCTTTCCTTGATGGTTCCGCGGCTTGAATCGCGTAAACCCTTGTGCTTTCCTGCTTCTTGGGCGGTGGTTGCTTGAAGTCTGATCCTCGGTGGGAGTTCCATTTCCTCTTGGAGTCAGAGGTTCGCTGCTCGTTCAAGCGAGCAGTCAACATACCCGCACGAACCGTATCCCTTGTAAGGGTGATGGCTCGCGCAACCGCCTCGTCAAAGGTCGGAGGTGCGGCGGCGTTGAGCGGGACTCTAACGACAGGAGGTAACCCAAAGATGTACCTCTCGATTTTCTTTTCTTCTGTGTTTGCCATGTCTGGCACCAGCTGGCAAAGCTCGTTGAAACGATTGGTGTAGGCATCGATATCCGTTCCTACCATGGTGTGGTTCCAGAATTCTTGTTGCAAGCTCTGAATTTCTGCGCGAGAGCAGAACTTTCTCATCATCATTTCTTTCAATTCTTCCCAGGTCTTGTGGAGAGCAACTTCTCTCCCCAATGTTTTCACTTGAAGCTTCCACCAAGATGAAGCTGCTTCTTGGAACATACAGGTCGCGTAAAGGACCTTCTGGTTTTCACTACATCCGCTGATGGAGAGAACTGTCTCCATCTTGTCAATCCAATTGTAGAGCCCAATGGCTCCTTCGGTGCCTTTGAACGGCCAAGGCCTACAGGCCATGAATGTTTTATAGGAGCATCCTTTGTCCAAGGCTCCTGATTCGGGTTCTGGGGTCTCGTTCTCTTGGCGACCCTGACTAGATTCGGCCTTGCTGGCCTCATGCGTTGCAATCGCCTGCGCGATTATTTCTGCGAGCTCCTCGGGTGTCATGGTAATTCCCTTGGCTCTGGTTGGAGGCATTCTTTTCATAAAAAGAAAATATAACAAACTTAGCGCATGTACTCAGAGCACATAATGTTCTTATCTCTAGACACTGTGACCCGTGTTCCTAAGTGCGTGTGTGATTTTTCTTTTGAAAATATTCTTTGAAAAATTTTTCATGCGATTCCCCAAAGGTTATAGTCTAGGTTAAAAACTTCTTTTCCTAGTTCGCTATAACCAGTGCTCTGATACCAATCTGTCACACCCGGCCCTGAGCGGCGGAAACAGCCGGGCGCGCGCGAGTGGGGATTGATAATTAAGCACGGGCCATTGCAAACATTCAAAGATTTTCATTGCGTAAGAAATGTTTAATACATTACATTGTTTAAAAGTTACATAAAAACATCCAAGTATAAAACTGAAGATTTCCTCGCCATATCCCCTTGCGCGGCGGGTAACCGTGCGCATCGAGGGGATAAAACCAAAATCTTCCAAAAAGCTTGTTTTAGATGTTCAGCGTGTGGTGCTCTAAGTGTGACTCCATGCGCTACCTAGTTATCTCCTGAAAGACACGTAAAAACATTTGAATCAGTATAAACTGAGTGAGTTCACAAGTTTTAGTAACTTGATAAATCGTATTGCATCATAATCATTCTGAAACATAATTCTGTTAGCCTCATTAAAACACATGCTTGGTAAAACATAGCTCTATCAATATATTCTGGTAAAATCGTTCCGCGGGTTACGCGCGAACATTTCTGGGAACTGTGCTCGTCTATGCAAAGTGGCGCTGCCACTACGAGCTAAACATAAGTAATACCGTCCCGCGGGTTACGCGCGAACGTTTCAGGAAAATGTGCTCGTCCATGCAAAGTGGCGCTGCCACTACGAGCTAAAACAATGTAATATCGTCCCGCGGGTTACGCGCGGACACTTCTGAAAAACCGTGCTCGTCTATGCAAAGTGGCGCTGCCACTACGAGCTAAAATAACATATTACCGTCCCGCGGGTTACGCGCGGACGTTGTGCCGGAAAACAAGGCGCTCGTCCATGCAAAGAGGCGCGACCCCTACGAGCGGGCTCAAACCCATAGTACTGCCCCATGACCATACTAGGCACTCGTCCATGCAAAGAGGTGCGACCCCTACGAGTGGGTGGATCAAACCAGCAGTCCCTACCCTTAGAGTTCCAATGGTAAAGTGATCACTTACTCGAGTTCTAGCGCACATACATCGAAAACCTTAGATAACCATTCGCATTGCTCATCATGAAACATAACTTAAACACAAAATCGCTTGCATAGCTTGTAAGTATACCATGATAAATCATTATTTAAGTACGTGTCCCTCGCCCCGAAAACAGTTTAAAAACAGTGAAAACAGTGAAAATAGGGGCTGTGAGACTCACCTGTGGTTCTTGTTATGGAATTAATCGAGATTCGGGTTTTCTTGGTGTTGGCCTCGGAATCGAAGGTCTAGAATACGATTAAATAACAAATATGTATATTAAGATCAAGATATATGGGTCGGAAAGTAGATCTCAAGGTTATAATCTCGGCTTACCTTGTAACAGGAACGGAATTGAAAATCAAAATAGATGCTTGGGAGATGATTCAGGGCAGATTTGCAGTTTTAAGAGAGAAGTTTGAAGTGTGTTGAGTGATAATTTTAGGTTACATATTTATAGGCAAATTCAATGGAACACAATCCCTTGATTTAGGGGATTGTAATCTTTTCATATCTAGGTGTGATGATGATAAAGTATGGAAAGTATTATTATTTATTCAAAAGTGGAGGAGTGGGTGAAAGATTCTGATTTTTGCAGGACATGCAGGTCTGTGGTTGGTGAAAGTAGGGTGGCTGATAGTTGACTGTTCATGCTACAGTGTGCTTTTGCCAGTGCACAGTAAAAAGTAGAAATTTTCTGAAACACGTTACTGTTTTCTTTTGGGCGGGAACAATTTCCGTAAATCTGAACATTTTGACTAAGTGTTCTGCGCGTATAACTTGGTGCGCATAGCTTTCTGCGTGTAGAACATTTCTTTGCTGCGGGTAGGTGCGTAACCTTCTCGCAGTTAGGGACATTTGAGTTTCATTTGTAGATTCTCCAGGTGGTCTTGGTATTTCAACATAGTGATCAGTCATGTTGAAGTCAATTCCATCCTGGAGCTTCAGACAAACTAGCTCTCAATGTTCCCGCCATGCGGGAGGTTAGTTCCCTTCCGCACGCGCATAAACGATTTAGGGTGCACCCGCCTTAGCATCATGCGTGACGGTCAACCCATTAGACAACGTTAAGTTACATGAAAACATAAAGCCAAAACATTCACGCATGGCGCATATAACATATGCCCACGCTGGTTCTTAACATGGTGCGCTCGCGCATGGCGCATATAACATGCACGCGCTGACTAACATGGCGCGCTCGCGCAGGGCAAACAAATGCCCGCGCTGATTCTAACATATGCTCGCGCCGGGCGCACATAATGTGCCCGCGCTGATTCTTAACATAGCGCGCTCGCGCAGGGCGCACATAACAAATGCACGCGCTGACTAACATGGCGCGCATAATATTTACAATCACCTAATTATTAGGTTGATTACTTAGTTTAAGGGATTGGGGAATTTACCGGGTGTCACAGTCACGGCCTTCGTAATGCATAGTTGGAGGGATATATCCATCCTGGATGCACACCCACATTTTGGCATCCTGGTATTTGATGTATTGGATGAATCTGTCCTTCCATGCCACGAAGTCAGTTCCTTTCATCAGCCTCGGGGCCTTAGTGGCAGACCCCGCTTCTACTTCCATCTTGACCAAATCGGAGATGTTAATCGACGACATCCTTGCGAAAACCTGAAAAACCTGAAAATAATAAAAAAATATTAAAACAGCTCAGTAGGCGAAGTTAAGAATAACTTCGCTTGAAAGTTAACTTCGCTGAAAAGAGAACTTCGCTGGGCCTTAAATTCGCTTGAACTGGCGAAGTTAAAAATAACTTCGCTTAGAATGAGCGAACTTAGGAGTTAAGCGAACTTGGGTGGGAAGCGAAGTTGCGGATAACTTCGCTGAGGCGAACTTATGAGGTAAGCGAATTTGTGGTTAACTTCGCTAATCCTTATATCTTCGCCGAAAACCCTAATTCCAGTGACGGCAACTTCGCCTGAAGAATGGTAACTTCGCCCGAAGAACGATAACTTCGCCCGATGAACAAGGAAACTGTTCAGATCTGATTTCGTCAATCCAGCAGTTTCCGATCAATGCAATGGCTTGAAAATGACTGTCAAGCACGAGCAAAACACAATCCCAACAAAAACACGTCCCGCGAATAGGTCAAACGAGACGTTTTCTACACCCGCGTGAAATCCCGAACCTCACAATCGAGCCGATGGCTCTGATACAAATTGTAGGCTCCTGGACGGATCGTACACGAAACGTCGCTAACAACGCAGGTGCGGAATCCCTGCGTGGGTAGATACGAGTGTAGAGTATGTAGAGATCGAACACGAAAGCAAATAAACCAACCACGTTATATTGATAACAACCACGTGTGCCGAGGTCACAGTTACAGACTATGACACGAACACGTTCACTGAACAACTGAAAACAAAACCCTAAAACGACCCACTGAGTAAACTGTTCGCTGAACAGTATATAAAGACGACAACTTCGCCACAGGCGAAGTTGTCAATAACTTCGCTGATTCAACAAGTTCTCCATAGCGAACTTGTTGACAACTTCGCGTTTTACATAAATAATCATAATCAAAACATAATTACATTACAGACTCGATTA